>NC_092560.1:27209048-27510048 GCF_037038585.1 Patagioenas fasciata
AAACCCTGGAATCTGTTGTTGCTAATTTGACTTGTTCCAAAACACACTTTTTTGACTTTTCCATCTAAGTGGTTAAAAAAGCCCCACCGTAAAGCAACAAACATGATGCTTTCTCCTCAGTATCCCAGTTCCAAGACCTCACAAAAGGAACATATGTGATCTTCTCTTAGATGTACTAAGTGGGGTTTGTGTTTGCTTCAAATCTTAATCAGATATTTATTATACTTGGGTATTATAAATAGCTCAGGATTGCTTGGGAGATAAACACCATGAGTAAGTCCTAAGTATTAACAAAGTTTAGTGGCTTCTTTGGCTGATACCAAACATTCCAATTTCAATGACTGCATCATAACCAACACATGATCTGAGGATTAAATAGAGAATTAATGGTCCCAAAATTGTAACATTCAGGCTCCAATTTAGCTCACTACACAGCATTTGTAAAGCATACTTATTTCTATTTCTGTTTGGCTCCCTCCTTTTTGCAGGTTTGTTTACTTCATAAAAATATGCAGCAACTGTTTGCAAGACTTCCTTGAAGTGTTGTGATGGCACCCTTAGAGGCAGCTTTAGAGCAAGAATACTGTAACACAGTACTGCTGTAGGATCATACCCTATGTATCATACCTAAAGCCCCAAAGAAGTTGAAAGAAAGGGCCAATTTAAACATATTCTTTCAAATAATACTTAGTTTGAGATCAAACTAATAAGTACTGAGTTTTTCCCATGGAAATGAATCTCTTGAGGCAGAAAATAAGAAATAAACCACAGAATGTACAACATACATCATTCACAGGGCAACAGAGGAAAGAGAATTTTTTTAAAAAGGGACTAAAGACTAATATCCAAATACAAAAATTGACCTCTATGCACCAATCCACGAGAGACCACAGCGTTCTCTGCTCTTCGAAAAAAATACTTGTTTGTGGAACTAATTCCTCAGAGATAGTCTTTTCACCTGAACACAGCATAGCTTCCCAATACCATCAACAGGACTAATTATCTTCCTTTTTGTCTTTCAAAAAAGGCATTTAATTACAGTATGAGAAAATAAGCTATAAAAGAAAGGTAAAACCAGCTCTGCTCTATTCTGATACAGTACCATGTGGTTTGGGGCTACTTGTCTACAACAGGCTTAGAAGAAAAACACTACTTTCAAATAACAGCTAGCCTTTTTACAGACAGTATGCACTATGATAAAAAGATCCAGGACGTGACTGCTCAGCACATTCTCACAGAAGCTAAGCTGTCTTACTTGAGGAAGGCAAAGCTCCTGCTCAGCTTTAAATGAAGAGGTTGAAGTCAAACTACAGAAATCAAGGCTAAATATTTAGCAACACTAATATCCATTTCTAAACAAAGACAGAGACAGAATCATCCTTTTCTATAATGTAAAGGCTTCCGCAGAAGATGTTTTCATAGCAAATACCCCAGTATTCATAGAAATGGTTACCTCTGCAGTTCTTAGCTGTACACTTGCTGCTTTATACTCTGATTCTAGTCTGTTCTTCTCAGCAGCCACTGCAGTGCTCTGAAGAACCAAATCTGCTTTGAGGATGTTCAGTGATACGCAATTCTGCATAGGAAAACAGAAAACGTCATTTTTTTCCAAAAGAGACTCAAAACTGATACAATCACTACCAAGCTTTAGAAACTATCAATTTTATAGACATAGCATACAACCTCACACTGTGTTCAGTTCTCCAAGACTGTATCTGTCAAATACTATGAAAAAGGTGACTTATTGGTGACCCAAGCTCATCAAGATGTATAGTCCCCATGTAGTTTCAATTTGTAAGCATACACATATCACTTCCAACCAGATGATTTTATACCAAAAAGCACGCACTCTCCTTCCCTACACCATATACTTACACATGAAATCTAAGAAAAGGCAAAGCCATCTCAGTCCTTTCTCAGAGACACATGTGGATTTTGGTGGACTTTGGAAGTCACACAGAGAGACGGAAACAGGTCAGAAAATAAATACATAAGATACACGCCTCTTTCATTGACAATGTAAAATGACTGATGGGATTGACAGTGATTCCTATGTCTTAACTGGAACAGTGTATAACAGTGTATAACAGGAGGAGGCTCTATTTTGGAAGTTCCATAGCAGAATTCAGTGATTCCCAGAATCTGGTTTGACAATTTGAAGACTAAAATGAGTCAGCCTCAGGAATGGTCTATAGAATTCAAAATTAGCGATGTTTCTGACTGTGTGAAGGGTAGCTTCAAACCTTGAATTATGGGGCATTGACAACACTGGTTTAGTATTTTTTTTTTTATGATCAGCATATAAATACAAAGGAATCCTCTCTCTTAATGCAGTAGAGGACAAAGTTCCAACTGCAGATCCAGGGGATCTGCAAGGCAAAGTTTTGAGAGTGTCAGCTTCTGAACACAACGGTGATTCAAGGGATCTAATTGTCTATTTCTCATTTCAACACAAAGTTTCTACAGCATGAACTTGGACATAAGAATAGGTTTATTAATTTCTAATCTGCTTAAACAGTTTAAAAACAATTATCACAGAAGTAAACTGGAAAAAACAAACAAAACAAAAGAGTCATGATGCAACAAGATTAAAATTGGAAAAAGTTAAGATTATTCAAAGACAACAGCACAATGAGAACCACATGCAAAAGCAGTGCCAGAATCCGAAACAGTGGAACAAGGCTGTGTCAGCTGTTTGTAAAGAACTGAGGAGTATTAGGTATGTGCCAGGTACACTCTGCCGTGTGTATTTCTGTAAATACACATGCAGCCTGTCACTCTAGTTGACTGTTCCACACAAGCCCCAGAACTCTAAAAAAAGTAGAGCATATTGCCACCACACAAACACATAGAAATCCCACACACGTTTTAAATTCCCTTCTGCGGCAGAAGTGAGTATGCCTGAAACATACGACTACCTAACTTTTTATCACTTTAATAGCCTACAGCTAGTGTAATTAAAAACCTAGTTAGGAAAGTACAAAGACTCCCATAAACCTGGAAGAATTAATGAGGTTTGGTTTGGGGATGACCAGAAATGTATGGATTTCAAAAATTTTCATAAAACATCTAATGAAACACCTTTCTTGTATCAGACCATTTTCTTCTTTTCAGTATGTACTACCATACATTTCACACAAAGGAAGAAAATTAAGCTGATAAATACCTGAAATAAATTCCTTTTGTAATCAATAACTGTTTCAGGCAAATACCATCCACCCTCACCTATACCCCTGGGTATACTGAGAACCACACCATACATGCAAAATCTGTTTTCCTATGTTGGGTGAAAAAGAAAGTAAGACACTCCTCCTTCAGGCAGGTCATAGAGCAGACAGTGAACAACTTTTAAAACAGCAACACACTTCGACAGTTTATGTACTGGGAAACGGGAAACAAATACAAAAATCAAAAGCATATTCTAGAAATTCCTGTTATGAATACAGAACATTTGCACAAGTTTTGAAAAGAGTTAGTTTTCAGTACTGTTATTACCTGTCCAAGTTCTGTAAAGCAACCTACAGCCTAAGGAACCCTTCTAACATAGCAGGTGCCATTCTTGGGCACTTTCAAAATTGCTTTTGTTAGCTGACCCAAAGGTGATCTCTGAGACACTCCAATTTTTCCTATTAACAAACAGATAAAGTCCACCCATTCGGAATACTTTTTTCTTTATTTATTATATAAATACCAGCAACTGAAGTGTACTGAAATCAGCCTCACTTCACAGGTAATACTCAACTCTTTTCAGGGTTAAGCAAGAACACATTTCAAAATTAGTAAGGCCTGACAAAGGAACAATATACATGCTCAGTGTGGTTACAAGAATGGCATCATTTCTTGCTGATTACAAAAGCACAAGCAGATTCCCTTGGGACTAAAAGTAACTATTTCTTGTTCCTTAGTTACTAAAAAAAAAAAAAAAAAAACCAAAAAAAAATCACCTAAGAAAATTCACCAAGTGGCTGCTCCCATTATTAGGAAGGTTAAGCTAAAGCTACAATTAAATCCAGACTGGTTTTCCTTACAACTTTTTATTTTCTTTTTAACTAAAAACGACAACAAAAAAGGAGATTATGAACTACGATGGAAGGAACAGTTCACAGAATTATGCAGTATTGTGAAAATGTACAGGCTGAAATGGTTACACAGTTGATTCCTAGTTCATTCCTGTATTTACTGAATCAGACCGTGAATTGTAAGATTTCAGTCACTAAAAAGTCTAAATCCACACAAGCAAATAACCTACAAATTGAACCAATGACAGAGGAACAGGTTCAAGTTCATAAAAGCTTCAGAAGATATTTATCTTGAAGCAAGTTAGCTTGTAAACATTTATAGTAACACATCAAAATACTGCATAGCTCCTACTTAAGTAACAAAAATTTGACTTTTCACAATAGTTAATACTAAGTTAAAAATACATACCTTTACGAGATCCATTAATTCAGTAACAAGTCTTACTTTCTGGATATTTATTTCTTTGATCTTTGCATTTGCCTGTTGAGACTCCTTCTCTAGGTTGATAGCATCTTGTTCTAGCTGTCTTAAACTATGGGAGGAATCAATATTTGATTAATCCCGATTAAAAACAAGGAGTACAAAAGTGCAAGAATAGGAATCTGTACATCTAATCACTCCAAACACATTAGAGGCATTCCCAGTCTATGCACTTTAAACCTAAGAAATTCAAAAGACACAAAAATCATAATTAAATAAACTGATTTTGGCTACTAAGGGGATCACTCAGAAACCATACTCCTTTACTTCTGTAAATTTCAGATTTAAAAAAAAAAATCAGTGTAAGGATGACATTTTTGTTCTGCTACGGTCTCCTTGCAACAATACAACAGATGAGCGTTCAGAAGGTTTGCTTAATTGTTGTTACACATATACTAGTAAAAAGAAAACTGTGTCCTCAACTTACTGCAGAAAACCAGAATTTTCACTTGTTTTAAACCCCCAAAACATATAATTATGAAGAACTTCATATGAATATTCATAATGTTTAGTGAGCTGCAAAGCATTTGGAGATCTTTAAAAATGGCCAAACAGGCCAAGAGGATGATCCAGGAAACCACAAACTGATCACTCTTACTTTGATCCCTGGGAAAAATTGTGCAGTAAGTCCCCTCAGGAAACAATTCTAGGGTCATCAGGGAGGAGGTGATCAGGAAGAATCAGCAAACATTTACCACAGGTACATCATACCTGATGAACCCATTGTAAAATGACTGTATGGCAGGAGATCAGTTTCAGCACAGCTTTCCTTTGGGTTATCTGATAAAAGCTCACCTGAACACTCAAAAAGGAGAGACAATAGCAGGTGGGGGAAGTCCAAATAATACCCTACCCTGGCTACCCCCAGGCCCATCAGCCCATGAAACACCCATCTCCACAAGTCCAGAGGAGCACAGGGGCACCCTAGCAGGCAGGAACTCAAATTAAGGACTCAGAAGAAGGGACACCCTGTCCCAGGACAGGCTCAGCACCAGTGTCCAGATGTGAAACCCAGCAAGATAAGTCAACACCACAGCACCCTCTGGTTTGAGGGGTGTAGTTTGCTGGGGTATAGGAGATGCTACAGGATCCAGCAGAAAAGCATTTTGGCACTGTGTAGGACTTATGACTGGATACTCAGGGGAGAAACCAAATGTGGGGAGACTTGGAAAGAAGTGCAAGAAAATGCAGGGATATGGGGATAAAAGGGACAGTTACATGTAAACAGCTGGTTGGTCAATACACTAGTCCAGCCATGCCCAATTGGCACACTCTTTTCTTACTCAGTTCCATTTTCACTCTTTTCCTGGGCTAGGGACTCTCTATTCACATGTGTGTATGGGACTGCAAGTACAAGCAACTACAATCAGATCACAAGTCAGAGGAGAGGGCCTACTTGTCTGTGATGCCAGCACCCGAAGACCAGAGTGAGGAGAATTAAGTCACTGGAGTGGGATTACAAATCAGAGGTCCATGTGTCCATGGTACCAGCACACAGGTTCAAGTCCAGGTGTGAAAGTGAGTATCTGATCCATAGTGAGGACCAAGCTAGACTAGCTAGCAAAGTAGGTGAAGTGGCCTGAGAGCCAAGGGGGTACATGTGTCACTAAGGGCAAGACCACAGGAGACAGATATTGAAGGGACTAAGGGGGTCCACCCTGGCTGCCAGAGACCATGAGGTCTGCTGTTTCTAGGAGTGAGACCTGCTGGCATATCTATGTGTTGAAAGGTTAAGATGTCAGGGGTAACAGCTATTAGGGGTGACCACAGGAGTCACAGCTACCTCTTTGCATTTGTACGCCTGTGTGTTGCTGCGGAGAAGCCCACTGAGCTAGCTACTAGGAAACCAAGGAGTCCCAGACAGTTCTGCAAGTGTGCACATGAGTGAGTGAGGCAGCCTTTAGAGGCAACAGGAGCAGGGCTGCAGCCTCTGGGGTTTGCATGCCCAGGTATCAGCAAATGAGGAGATGGAGGTCCATGAGCAGCTACAGTGCACACACAATGTGGGGACCCAGGAATCCATGTTGCCATATGTGTGAGTCTCACGAGGTAGGTCCCATCCTGTTCACGCAGAGTAGGAACATGATGAGGCCACTGGTACTTTGTTTGCTATACTGCTCTGTGTGTCTGTCTGTGCAGCTGGTTGTCTGTAAATATGTGCATATGTGCTGTTTAGATGTGCTCTGTGTGAACATGTCTACTGAGAAGACAGTAATGGTTGAACCTGGGAGCAGTGAGATGCATCAGTTGCCTCTTCCTCTCAGGCTGCTGGATCCAGGCCTAGTCACCTCACTTTTTCAATGCTGTCTCTCACAATATTGTTGTACTCAAGTTGAAAGACTACAGTCTAGATAGAAGGAAGACTAGATAGGTTAAAAAATAGTGGTTGGATGACCAGTCATGGTTAGTCTGTTGTATTCTCCCTGGAGGTCAGTATGAAGTGGGGTACCACAGGATTAAGAACTGGGGCCTGTCCTGTTTAACAGCCCTGTCAGTGACACAGAGGAGCAGACAGAGAGCACTCTGGTCACATTTCACACTAAACTGGGGGCACAACAGGCCTGCCACTCGAGGTGGGCTGCTGAGACTGGAGGAAAGGGTCAACAGAAGCCTCATGAGATTCATGAGGACAAGTGCCAAGAAAGTGGGTCTGGAAGTGATACAGCCTCAGCACAGACAGGGTGGGGAGAAGCTCTGCAGGGAAGGACTTGAGGTATTGGTGGACAATTTGCTAAGCGTAAGCCAGCAGAGCACCCTGGCAGCAACATGGTCCCCCAGCACACTTGCCTGTATCAATGAAAGCACAGGCAGGAGGAGAGTGATTTTTCCTCTCCGTTCAGCACCACACCCTAGTTTCGCCCCCTGCCCCGAACATCAACAAACTGAAGCAAACTTGGACAGCAATCAAGGCAGTCAGGGGCTTGCAAGAACAGGAGGAGAATGCTCAGCTTGTTTGCCCTAGACAAGAGACAGCTTTGCAGCAACTAATAGCAACCCCCCCCAGTATTCCTCCCACAAGGAAGACGGTATACAAAATGGAACGAGATGCATAGCAAAAGGATGACAGTAGACATAGGTTGAAAGAAGAAAGATCCAGACTGGATGTCAGTAGAAACTTTTTCCCCATAAGGGCAGTCGAGCAGTGGAACAGGATGTCCAAACAGATTGTGCAATCTCCATGGAGACTTTCAAGATGCAGTAGAATACAGCCCTGAAAACCTCGTCTGAATTCAGTGTTGACCTTGCTTTGAGAACACAGCTGGACTACCGACTACATGAAATACCTTCCAACCTATGCGATTCTGTCATTATATATTACTTTCAAATTTATATCCAGCTTTATTCAGATACTCATATCAATTAGAAACACAAATACTTGAAAATAGTTATACTCACTGCAAGGATGATTTAAATAATCGCTATCACTACAGAAAGATCCACATTATACAAGAAAATTTGTAACAGCCTATTCTGTAATAGTGTTAGGACCCTTACTCCTGTTGAAAACTAACAATCACAGAATGTTAGGGATTAGAATGTAATTATTTTTTCAAAAGGAAGAATTTAATATTTGTTTAGCTAAAAGGTCCACCTCCTACAATATTCTGTATTCTAGTAAAACACGATAACAGTACATATACACTTAATAAGAAACTTGAGAGCACTATTTGGCTTTGAGGCTAAGCTGACATCCACAACGTTTGAAGTAGCTACTTTTCACAGCAATCTAGATACTTGTGATTATACAACAGTTGGTTCTGGTCCCTCTCACATCTCTGCAGGTTTGTTGTTTGGGTTTTGTTTGTTTTCAATCTCTTTTTAGCTTAATGCATCATACATAACAAAAGGGCTGTCCACATAAGCACAAGCACCAAGTTTCAGAAAATGAAAAGTGTGGCATAATCATATAGGAGTATTTCAGGGTACAAGGTCTGCTTGGACTGTGTTACAGGAGTGGAGGGTGTGAAGCCTGGGGCAATCTCATGTACACTGCCTTCTCGGTCTGTAAGATAAGTGAAATACCTCTTGAACCATGCCCAGGTTCTCCCTTATGACAAAGCAGTAACCGAAGAACTAAATGCAGAGGCCCACAAAACCAGAAAATGCATTACGACAAATACTGTGGACAAGCAGGATCCAACTCAACCCCTAACAAGCTTACTGAGTACCATTTACATACCTGATGGTATTATCTAGTTATGTGCTACCATGATAGAAGACTATGGTAATATTTGAGTAACGACCACAATGCTCTCTCACTTTAACCTATGATTTTATTTCAGGAAACCATTTGGAAATTGTTACATGGTTTCTCAAATACTGTTTTAATCTCCATTTCTAAACATCTTTGTCTTTATTATTGCCTGTATCTGATGGTCAGTTACTGGTTACTTTGTAAAGGTAAAAGCACACTGGAGTAAGAGGAAGCCAAAATACTTATTGGACACAAGACAGACATTTTCCATGATGAGAACAGTCAGCCAAGAGAAAAGTCTCCCCAGGGAAGTGGTGGATTCCCCAACACTGGACACTTTTAATGTCCAGCTGGACAGGGTGCTGGTTTGTCTTGTCTAGACTGTGCTTTTGCCGAGAAAATTTGGACCAGATGATCCTTTCAACTGTGATATTCTATAATACCTTTCTTATTAAAATTGTTCATGTTTCATCGATAATATAGTTGTTTCCTACCTATCATACTTCACACCAATTTTTGATTCCAACTGTCTCTTCTTGTTTCCTCTCTCGAAAAGCTCCTTCTTCTGTTGTCTGAGCTCATTGTCCCTGCGTTCCAACTGTTTCTGTCTTGCAAACAGTGTAGTCAAATGCATATCCAATGACTTTATCTTGTTATTGATGTCCTGAAATAAAAGAATACACACCACTAGCATTCGTACTACAAACTACTAACATACGCAAGTAGTCTGTGACGCAAGTAGACTGTGCTTATTGCATGCTAAAAGGGATAGCAGTTCACATCATATAGAGCACAGAAATATATTCTTACCTGTTGTTCATTTTCCAATTGTCTTCTCTCATCTGTATCCACTGAACTAGTGAGAAACTGTGCTGTCCTCAGGGATGAGTTAGTAGAGAGGGTCAGGTTTGTATAAGCAGATACTTTAACAATATATTTTTCTTCTGCTGTGTATATTTGCCTAAGTTTGGTTTCCCGTATGACCTAAAAATCATACAAAAATATTAATCTGACAAAAGCATTACTTATAGCAATGCTTTTCAGAACAAAGTAGCTAAAATCCACAGAAAAGAACTTCAGCTTATGCAAGACTCTGATTTGTTAACAAACCTCTGCAAAAAGACGATGCTAAGTGTAATGTATCATTATACTTGTAATTCAGACTGGTCAACAGAGAATGGTTAAGATACTGTCAAGCACAGTGTGTTACCATAACCAATTAAAACAGGTTGTGATGCTACAGATAGACACTGGGAAAATCTGTTAATAGTTGTACCACATCATGAACAAGGATTGTACTTGGTGTAGATGCGTAAAATGCAAATGTAGCCTGTGTACCAAAGAACCAAAAGTACTTAAGAAATTAGTAGATGAAACCATAAGGTGAGCTGTAATGCATGAACTTCAATGAAGCAAATGTATCTGTAGGGAAAAAATGAGGTCTAAAAATACTAGAGTTGCTATTTTTAAATGACTTGTGTAAAAAAGGATATAAATAACCAAAGATTTACTATAATGCAAAGTAATACAGTACTTCAAAAAAAAATGTGCGTCCAGTAAACAAGGAACAGCAAAAAGCCTCCGCAGGACAACATGAATTTGGTGGAAAATTCTATCAAATTATATACACAGCACCAGAAATATTCCGTTGATCCGGTTTCTGGACGCTGAAAACCACATTTACTTTGCTTTACAGCTCAGGCTGTGGTTGACAACATTTCTATCTTAGTCTTTTTTCCATATGCTCAGCTCTATACAACACATCTTCTTTTAATCTAAAGCTTTCTCTGGCGTACGTGAAACAAAACATTGCAATCAAAAATAATAAAAAAAACCAATAAACTTTACACAACTGAACTGAGGAAGTGCCATGTGCTACACATTCAGAACAGTGGCTCATCTTTGCCCCTAGACCAGTGATTTTTCATTTGCTGCCCACAGTCTTCTGGAAAGGAACATCTAAGGAGTAATTCTGACTGGTTTACAAAACGTAACTCAAAGGCCTATTACATAGGTAAATCTGCCTCATCAGGTGATACACAAAGTCTTGCAGAACTGCAGTTTAAAGATGAAAATGCTTAGAAAAACCATTAAGAGAAGAACTTGGCATCTAAGACTCCTTCCACTTTTAATTTCCTCTTCCTCATTCTTAGAGCCTCAGAAACATACAAGATAGATAGGATGGAGTAACAGCCATCCCAAAAACCAGGCATTGTTTTCATTGCTCTCAGAGGGCCCAAAGTAGTCTTCTGAATTAGGAGTTCACTTTCTGTATA
Source organism: Patagioenas fasciata (assembly GCF_037038585.1). Taxonomy (NCBI): domain Eukaryota; kingdom Metazoa; phylum Chordata; class Aves; order Columbiformes; family Columbidae; genus Patagioenas; species Patagioenas fasciata. Next base: position 27,220,020 of record NC_092560.1, read on the forward strand.
AGATGACAACAGATGTCCAGCATAGATGGAAAAGTGAATAAGGATTTAAGCTGAAAACTGCCATGTGTGTTACCCATTACAATGCAGCAATGAACCCATGAAAGACTAAGGTAAGGAGATTACTCCTAGTGGAAGCTCTTAGCCTACTTCTAAGAACCCAAAACATTTATACACTATTTAGCACATAAATTCTGACTGAAGCTATACAACTGTATTTGCCAGAAACTGAACTTCTTACTGTATTTTTAAAAAATTTAAAAAGCAGCTTCTGATTGTTGATTTAAAAATGACAGGTCAGCAATGTCAGCAATGTCACGTACTATTAACTGTTTGATCAAATATTGCACAGAATATCTCAGGCACTTAAAGTAGATGTTACAATGAAACAACTTCATATAATTAACTTGGAACAGCGTGCAGGTGCAAGATATATTTAACTTTCTGTGAAGTACTGTCTTAGATTTACTAGATTTGTTAAAATGTCTTGCAATATGTTTACATATGATAAACTGGTTTTACTTATCAAGGCCAAATAAAAGGCTAAGGCATTTTTCTTTTGTTTTCTTCACATTAACTTCCAAAAGAATTTCTGAAATAAAACTCCAGACCACAGGTGTATTTGTACTATTTAGGACATCTCACCCTTTCAATCATGTTTCTGGTCTTCTCTGTTCCCACAGGGACATCATGAATACGGTACTGGGAGCAAAGATAACTCATCACAGGATGAGGAGCATCAAATAACTCTCGTAAATATGAGAAAAATCCATATCGGCTGAAAAGGAAAAAAGCATACTTCAGAAATAGAATTTGGCAAGTAAGCAAGCTGAAGTTAATGGAGGGTCAGAAAGAAGTCCTGCTAAACAAGAACTGAATTGTTGAAAATTTGATTTGCATAGAAAATCCAAATATATATTACAGCAACAACAACAAAACATTGTATTTAAAACCATCCCCCACTGATATAATCTGATACATACCATAATTCTTCAATAGGTCTTGAAGGTAAACTTTCAGCACATGATGCAGCAGGAGCACATACAGCATTCACTCTTAGTTTCTGATGATCACGTATCTAAATATAGATTCCATTAGATTATTTGGTAGTAAAGAGCAGAAAAATTCACTACATGAAAGTCAAGTATCTATTCTTGATTCACAGAATCCAAATGATTTTAAACTGACAGCTTCTGGAAGAACCCACAAAACTCCACTCCGGCTCACATCTGACTGAGTTCTCTAAAAGCCAAGCTCAGTTAATTTCTCTCTGTGAAAATGCCATGGATTAGAGAAAACAAAACCAATCAAAGAAATCCAGAGCCAGATGCTCAGCCTAAATAGCCAAGCTGTATGTAATAAGGAACCCCCCCTCTTTCAGGCTGTATGACGATTTTGCACAGGCAGTGGCAGACCACTAGCTACAGAGGCTCTGAAAAGCCTGATGCTAACAAGGCAGAAAAGATTGAGAATAAAAACGAAAGATCAGTTGCGCTAGCTTAGCGGTGGGTTCCACAACCATGGAAGCAAGACAAGCCCCCAGAACCTCAGATATCACCACTAGTGTTCACATACATAAAAACAACTAGCTCCTGTGAAAATTTCAGGACAGTTTGTCATTAATCACACTATTCTGTGGACAGTAGTTGGGAAGTTAATGCCAGTTATGACAGTTAATGCCATATCTTATGGCTTTTTTTTTCCTGCATCATCTGTCTGGCTCTTAAAGGGAACAACTGCCCTATCGCTCCAGGAAATAGCAGTACTAAGAACATGTAAGCTTGATTTGTTGCTGGAACCATTGTCTTCTCACAAAAGATGTTCTCTAGCCTCTTTAGTCAGGAGGCACTGGAAATGCTTTGTACTAAATTAGTAGCTTCCTGCTCATTTTCTTGTACACAGTATTTTCTCCTCAGTGATTATTGCCTTGTCAAGGAAGACTAAAGTTATTTCTAGAAAGAAATAGCTTTTTAATATTCCTGTATCCCTGCAGCTGGCCTAGGCTTTAAAATAAATAAATTTAAAAAAAAAAAAAAATCTTACTCCAGATGAAAACCCTAATCCAGAAGAAAAATTTTGAATACTTTGTACTAGCCATTGTGTTGATCTTGTCAATCAAAACTTAATAAATACAGACTTACTCAGTAGACTCCAAAGTTTAGGGCTCCTACATGAGTATTTACGCAATTTTTAAGATCAGTGCCTACTTGCCTCCACAAGAAATGCTTCCATATCTTCTTGACTTTCAAAAACAAAAGCTCTCATGTCATTGGCTGAAATGTGATTTTCAACATACTTAGCATGCTTATTGTCTTTCATATTGATCTGATAAAGAAATTTAATGAGAAAGAGATTTAATACAATTGGACGTAACACCCCTTCCCAAAATATTTTAAGCAGTCAGATGATATTCGAGCTTTAATTTAATGAAAACAAAGACAATGCTTAAGTGTCTTTAAAGACTTATCTCCTGTTTTCTTGCAATCAGTTCTTTTGGTAGGAAACCTACAATAATTCACATGTCATCATGTTTGAGATTTTAGGAATCCACACCCTTTCTCAGCATTCCTTAATCTATCATATCACTGTCTCCACCAGACCACCTCCCTCTCTTTTGCTCCACCCTAACCTTACAAATTGCAAACACCACCATCTCATGTCTAGCGGCTCTGCTCTAGTACTACTAAAGGTATCTCACTGTTCAGAAATAGTTACCATAAGGAATCAAAAACAGCAAATGCCACACTCCGTAAGTTATTCATATGCAGAGGAAATCTGCAATGAGGACTTTAATAAAGAACCGCTCCATGAGAAGGGAAGGAAACACCCATCTTACTCAATGTCAAGTATTACTGCACTGCCTACGAAATTACAAACAGTTCACCATGCTGATGTATGGTACCCTGTATGTAACTGGCAGTTCTTTCAAGACGTGTCTAGAAAGTCTTAAAAAGTCTTTCTCAAAGTCTTGCAAGGCACAAATAAACGAAACACGAACTGGTTAGAATGACATTCAAGTAAATTTTCTTACTTCGAGCATCATGGGTTCACAAACTCTTTTTTTAAATTTGTCTTTGTTCTGTCTTAGCCACATAAGAGCAGAGTGGGTGTCTCGGAATCTCACTTTAAGATTCTCTTCCTTCATATTCATTATATTATTAAGTTGTCCAAGGCGATCAATTATTCCTGCAATTTAAGGCCGTTTCTTAAACAGAATCCATAGCAAGTACACATAAGCAGTATTTTGCAATATTTATCAACTAAGCTACTGCAGCAGTAAGATTGTTAAGAGATTATTAAGAATTAAGAGTTTCCCTTCCCACAACCAAGCTGTTGCTTATCCTAAAGAAATCTTAACAACTATTAAAGCTCAAAATCTGAAGTACAATGAAGACTTACCCGAAGTATAACAAAATGTGGTAGCACAGTAAAAACATAGGAATTTAGTGCTAAAAATATCTCTTTTCAAAACCTTTTCTACCTTTGTATTTAAAACCCAAAACACCCCAAGAGGAAAGAGGCAGTGGGACAAGCAACATGAAATCTGAGTGTTATTTCACGCTTGCAAAAAAACAAATGTATAACAACAGACTGTGTACAAAACATTTGCTGTTCAGAAGAAACAGATCAAATACTTTCTGTGCTTCTCAAGGTAAAATACATAGTGTCTCCTTCCTCAGGTCACTTGGTCTCTTTATATATCTCAGTTTCTTCTTGGATTCCATGACAAGCTGAATGCCAGAGAAAGAGGCATGTGGAAAGGTACCACAATCGCCAAGGAATCTAAGCAACACTCCCTAACTGACAAGCTATAATTCTTGAATTTACTAATTGTAATTCCTAGGGTAATATAAAGGAATTTACTCTAATTAAGGTTAGCTCAGGTTCATCTAGAAAGGACAAATGCAGCATCAGTAGCTGATATGATGCCAAAGAGCTAATTTTAAACACTGCATCTTCAAAGCAAACTGCTTTTGTTTCAGTTTGTTTGTTTGTTTTTGTACCCTGCTAACATTTAATAACAGGAAAAAGCCAACCAATCAACAGAAAAACAAACCTCCCCCACCAAAAAAACCCCGAAACCAAGCAAACAAAAACCAAAACCAACAAAAACAAAACTGGCAAAGCAGCCTCCTTACCCAGAGATCATTGAAAACTAACTTTTTGGAAGGACAGTTTTAAGGTCAGTTGCTGTGTTTGAATCTTCTCATTCCTTCTTTGAAAGCTGTTTCTGTTACTTTTAATAAAACTAATAACAGACAAGAGGACTGTTATACGTGTTAGAAAAAACTATGAGGTTTGAGGTAAATGTCTCAAATAATTTCACTACAGTAGGACAAGTAGGTTCTGTACTAACAGTCATAAAAAGAAGAAAAAAAAAAATCAACAAACAAAACCCCAAGTAACTTACTTTTCATTTCCCTCTCTTGGTTCTTTTTCTCTGCTGTTAGATCACTGATATCAATATCAATATTTGTCCTTTCTTCTTGTAATTTTTTCAGCTCATTGTTAACAGCATCAATTTGTGGTTGAAGATTTTCACAATCTGCTATTGTATTGAGCTCATTCTTCCAGTCCTCTATCACCTTCTGAGTGTTGTGTATTTTCCTCTTTCTGTCCATTTCTTCATATTTTTTCATTCTCAAAGCTTGATTAATTTCTTCAATCTATGAATATTTAGTATTTCCAATATTAAAAGAGTTTATCATACAAAATTTACGACAAATAACTACAATATCTGTCCAAGTGGTATTAAATGCCGATGTAACCATGCACAAAAAGCGTAAGAGTCTGCTATATTTCCAATAGCCTTATGACAGTTGAAGAAATGACAAGATTTTGTTAAGATTTAGGAACATTTAAGCAAAAATACAATCAAGTCTTTAAGTCAATTTTTGAAGTTCCTTTATTTTTACAAAAGCAGAAGCTTAAAGGCCAAAATCTTGCTTAACACATTTGAAAGTTAGTCTAAGACTGCATGAAACCTATAGCACAAACACAATGTGCATCATTAAGTGTGCACCCTTACACATTTAATTGACACATTTCTTGACTGAGTGCTTAGATGGAGTTCTGTAACTGCTTTATAACACTGTTTTCTTTTTTAAAAAAGCTGGATGTACAAACTGAACAGAAGCAATAACCCTAGCCTATTGCATAGAATATTTGACGGCATATTTAATGCTGAGGGCATTACTGTATGACAGAGGCTGCAGCCTTTCAAGGAAAGTCTGTAATGTATAGTATATTTACACACACACACTGTCTATTCTTAGATTTGTTTCATTAAGATAACTGATTTTATGTAACATGTACCTGTACCTTAATAATACCTGTTGGATCAACAGGCATTTTAAAGACTGGAGTAAAGCGTGCAAGCACTTGCAGCCTCTTCAGAGAAACTTCCCTCTTCGCTAACAGAAGAGCAGACAACCCCCCCTTCCCCATTTATTTGTGTTTTAATGCAGAATTTTAGAAGTAGCATTCCACTTGAATGCAGCGTATGCTACAGCTAGTACTGAATTTATACAGTAGCAAAGAAACACACAAAAAATTACAAATATCAAGACTCTTACTTGCTTATCTTTCATTTCCAAAGCATCTTGCTTCTGTTTACATTTTTGAGAAGTGTCTTTGATTTCAGCAGCCTGAATACAGTAAGATATTGAAATTAGATAGTCAAATTCAGTTGCAGTTGTATTTGTAAAAAGCAGTCACATTTTAAAGACTATTCTGTATATTCATAAATAGGTATTTATTTCACATTTTATTACTGACAAAGTCATACTCACTAGTTTCTTATTGTTCTTATTTGTATCTGTAATGTATATTTTCAGCAATTTGTGAAGAACTGAATAATGGCATATAAACTGTACACAACCATTCAGCTATAGATGTGTCAATGCAGGCATGACAGAGGAGTCTCCTAACCAATCTGAAATGAAAATAACTCCATCCTCAATTTCAATAAAATGTTACATTCAGATCCTTACACTTAAAAAATATTCTTGCCTCTTCTTCCAAACCAGCTTTATCAAGGAACGTTTATACTTAGAGCAACAAAGGTATCAGTTCCTACACACAGGACAGCCAAAACAGAATTTATCAAAGTCACTCTGCTGCTTAAGTGCGTTGTGCTAAAGCTATATTCTACACAGCTGAGCTTGACAACTTGTTGGCTCACGTACAGGCACCTGTATCTCTACTCTTTCTCAACTCTTCTCATTTTCTATAGAGTTGTAAAATAATATAGGTTGGAAGATACTTCTGAGCATCACCCAGTCCAATTCCTTGCTGAGAGCAGGTCTTACTGTGTCAGGTTGCCCAGGCATTTGTACAGCTGAGTCCTGAACACGGTGGAATTGTACTATCTTTTCTCTACAAACTTAATTCCTCCTTTCCTGAACCCTCAAGACAGAAAACAGCCCAAGTAGAATGCTGCAAGACTGCAGAAGGATGGAAGGAGTGTAAGTAAATCCCACTGCAGATATGGAAACAAAAACAGCATTCTTGCTGAAGGAAATGTCTTCCTATAAACAGAGTCACACTGGAAATGTTAAGGTGCATCAAGAATAAAGAAAACAAAACTATGCAGAACCTTTTCCCTCCTGTGAGCTGAAAGATGCAGAAAAATTAAAGACCTTGATTCTACAGCTGTTTGAATGAAGGCAATATGAAACAATACATCTTGGTCTTGCATTTGATAGCAACACAGCACCAATTCCCTCTACAAAGCCATCAGGTAGACACTCTGAAGAGGAAGCTCTCTCACAGGCAACTGATGCAAAATATTCACAAAACAATTCTGAAGGCTCTCAAAATCAGGACACTAGTAAGGAACTGGAATTCAATTTTTCAATTATCATTATATTGTCAGTTATCATATATTGATATACACCTACTTTACAGAACAGACTAACAACTGTAATCGTCTTTGTGGTTCTCATACACCGCTTTACACTGTCAAATGTTGCTAAAAAGACTGCAGTGCGTAGTCCACTCTGTTCGAATTACTTTACAAAACATAAACTAGAAAGTATTCTAGGCTTCTCTCACACGATTTTATCAACGTCTTCTGATGAAATGGGCCAGTTTCTTTTTTCCAGAATCTATATGTCCTATACATGCAAAGCACAAAATTTTACTACGAATTCTTAGTCTAACCAAATCCTTAAAAAGGTTTTAACACAAAGAGAGACAGGAGAAATAGTAATGCAATGTCTTAATACATTAATTTCCTCACAGATTTAGCTCTGGCTTTATTTTCAGCCCAGCTCCTTCCAGGCAAAATCTGTAACACCATATCTGGCTTTTTGCCAACAAAGGGCAAAAAATACATAATGAAGAGGTGCTTTATCTCTGCTCTCACAAATATATACTCAAGCCAAGAGCAAGATCTCACGAAGCAGTCAGGATTACCATTACTTGATATAAGCCTGGACCACAGAGCCTGAAGACTATTATGTTCCTTATAGGTCTGTGTGTCCAAAATAGAGAGGACTTAGAACATTAAACTGCTTTCCCTTAATGCCAAATTGAAATTTGGCTTTTAAAAAACAACTTTGAGGCCATAAATAGAGTTATACTGTTTTTATAATAAAATAATTCATTAATCAACTCCTGCTGGTTTACAAGGGAATTATCTATTAAATGCTCATCAAATGCTTGCATCTACAAAGATAAAATTCTAAGTTACAATAAATTCAAGCAGCATCTATGAAAATGTGAAGAACTAATGAAGAAACAGCAATTTAAACAATTTTAAGGTATGGTACTTGAAAACCTTGAGGTTTTGCCTTAGGTCGAAAGTATCTCCTGAGAGTGCAAGCAGCCCTGATTCTCCTTTACAGGGACTTCATTTTCACAGGCCAGCTAAGAAGGTAGGTGGGAGGGAAATGTATTTCAGTACCCAAAAGAGCTACTGCCACAAAAGTTCAAGAAGTAGCAATACATCTCTAAAAACTTGTTAACATTCCTGATGTCACACAAATTGTTTATGCCAGAACCACATATACAATGTATCCCATAAAGCCTTTTCCCATGATTTTGGACTCCATGGGGGCTTCTTCAAGGTGGAATATTAATCGTTCAAATTAGACTTGGACATATCATTTAATATTGGAATAAAACTCAGGTTTGGAAATGTCTTATTGCAATATTCTATACAACATAGTATTAGCTATACATTGCAACTAAAAGAATAGCAAATAATCTCTGGAAAGCAGTATTAGAGTATCTCAGTCAGTCTTCTGTAAGTTATTTACTTTAAATGTAGCATTTTTCCTTCTCCCCATCTTTTTGTCTTCTGGAATATTGTAGAACAAAATGCCAGTAATTCATTCCCAAGGCCCAAATTAAACACCACTTCAGCATACAGTTACCCTTGTGAATGTTTCCTGTATGAAAGCCTTATGCCACAAGTTTAGATTGAGCAGAAAAGTATGTTGATTCAAGAGTATGAGTCGATCAGCTAGTACATTTCCCCAGTTTTTCTTTCACAGTTCTGTAGCAAATACTCTATGCTGAGCATGCTCCCTGCAAGTTAAAACTAAAATGCTCCCTGTTCTCTCCTAGGTTTCTCTCATAAATATAGTATTAACTCATACCAACAGAAGACAACTTTCATATGAATATAGCTCAATACTTCCAAGAATTGTGGTAGCAATGGTTCAGCAGAATTATTTTCTGTTTGAAAAAATATATAACATTAATTAAAAAAGAAAAATAGGAGTAAAACCTTGTAAGATAATACCAAGTGGTGCAAACAAAGTTTAGCACTTCACAAGCATGAAGGCCATTAATGCACTACGAAAATTAATTTCAAGCTCCCAGCTGTTAACTTTCCTTTAAAGAAAGTAAGTACACTTACATGTAAACAACCACAACAAAGAACAAAACAAACAAAAACCCCCCAACCACACCCCAAATGCCTACTTAAATAAAACTGCAATGTTTTAAAATGTTTAACTATTTTGAATCCCAGCATAATAAACTATTATAGTATTGTGGAACACTAAATTCAAAGGATACATTTAGCAAATAATAACAACAATAGTAATGTAGTTGGGTGAGTAATACTGTTTACATCACAACAAAAATGAAAGTGGTGTGAACGACAGTCTGTGATTTTGTTTTTCTCTAGTCTTTCTGGTTTTGGGGTTTTCTGGTATTTTTTTGGTTTTTTTTGGGGGGTGGGTGTGTTTGTTTGTATTTTAAAGCAAGCACATGGACAGTGTAATAGCTCACAGTGCACTAAATGGCACTGAAGTTCCAAACCCTGATTTTACAACATGCCTCATGACAGCAGTCCTCTACAGATGTCACATCTCCACACCAAGTCTTTTGATCTGACTAGTTATCTTCAAACAGAACTCACTGCACTGAACATTCTCATGTTATGATTTAACTTTGGTTATGTGTTAAAAATTTGTGCAGTCTATGTATACAATGACTTCTGCAGCTGGAATAGTACATACTAGTTAAAAATCTGCAGAGAATTATAATACGTTTCTATTTGTCATACAGAAGTGGTAATGTTCCATATCCACAGAGAGAGTAGGTATTAAAAAAACAGTAAGTCGTAAGGCAAAGGTAGGTTTACCATTAAACTGTCTTACAGGTATGAGTATTCACAGCTGATGGAGAATTACTGTGTAATAAAAGAATATTCCCTACTTATGGAATTAGGTTAAATATTAGAGGAACAGTTTTAGGGCAGAGTTGTAATTTAGTTTAAATCGACCACCAGCTACAAACCAGCTACATTTTAAGAAGCATCCATGAACCCAAACTACAGAACAAATGAAAACAGGCAACCAATTTAATATAGGTATCTAACTCAAGGAAACTCTAACATTATATCCCTGAAGATTTTGAAGGTTCTACAAAGAGAATTACAAAATTTGTGTGCTCTTACAATACTAAGAGAGCGGACTTTCAGAGCTGCTGTTGAAGGTTTACTAAGGAAGACATTTTTGAGTTTTACTGCTTTAACGGAGCAGAGACACGGAGAAGGCAGTGAGAACTAAGAGCACAAGTACTTCAGAAAAATTTCTTCAGATACACATCATTATGGCACACGACAAAAAAGCTGAGAATGCCTCAAATATTCCAAAAGTTATCTGAGAATTTAAAATATTACCTTATCTCTGATTTTCTTATCCAGAGACTCAAAATATTCTTCAGTTTCTTGGATTTTTTTTGTGACTGGGGACTGCTTTTCTTTCAGATTCTTCAGTTCTTCCTTGGCTTGTTCTCGGCTTTGTTTTACTTCCTCATGCCGCTGACGAACATTTTCATATTCCTTAGAGGAGTTGAAAGTAAAATAATTAAAGAATTCTGTCTTTTATTACAGCATTTTATACTGCCCTAATATTTTAATATTTTATTTAATTGCACATGCTTTTTAGAAGAAAAATCTTGTTCAGAAGCTAGAAGTAGAGCAGCTACTTGAGTAAGCCTCTTGTTACTAGTCACTATGACTAGGAAATGTAGGGATCATTCTGTCCCCAGCGAACCACTTAATGGTTCTTAAAGAATATGCAATTTAAGTAGCAGAAGAACCTATCAATTTGTCTGCAATTATCTTACCTCTAAGTCCAACTGGGATCAGTGTGGAAAAAGTAATTCTTTAGCCCTTTCTGTCTGTAGTTTGAGTACTACTCAAGGCAGAAATCCTCAAGCTAATAACCGCAGAAAACATAAAGAGAAATGAAGGAGCTGGACAGTTTGTCAGAGCCAGTAACAGACATAACCCTGAAGTAAACCAAGGACAGAGACAGAGCAGGACAGAACCTCGGAAAACAAACAAAAACTCCACTGTACACCACAAATACCTGGGAAGTCACTACCTATGGAGCTTAACTGGAGATGCATTCCTGAGAAGAAAGAGACAGTAAGAAGTGTGGTGACCAAGAACTTCCACTTCAAGAAGGGGGAATTTTGAAGCAGAAAGTAGCTTAGGCTGAAGGAGTCATTACTAGTGAATTTTTTCGGGTGCTAGGATGTCTGGAGAAAAATAAACAAACAAAATGAAAATATCACGACATTCAATGATTTTTAAGGGTTCATGAGGAAAAAAAGGATTCTTGGAGGGCCAGAGGGAGGAGCAGTAAACACATGTACATGGGGTGCAGAGGAAGGGAAAGCTGTTTGATTTGGCGAGCACATCTTAATTTTTGTAACCATTACGCAAATAGCCTTGATTGTAATCATGCACCTAGTGAAAGATCTGCAGAACTTCCAAAGGATTTCAGTCCTCCCAAGAGATATTTGTCCTTAAAGTATGTGACAAAGCTTTTCTCAGTTGTGAATAGAAAAGGAAGAATAGAAGAATGAACATGGCTTGGTCAAAACATATTTTTAGAACTATGTGTTTTCAAGACATTTACAGCAGGAGGAACAGCAGCAACTCCTGCTGTTACAATACCTTAAAAGAGTATACTTTATGGTATATCATACTACTTTAAGCTTAAGCTCGGAGGGGTAAGAAACACCTTTTCATTAAGACCCTCCAAAAGAAGGACAACCTACTTTTTTTTAAAAAATGCAGCTCCTTAAATCTGCTCACTGATTATAGATGACACAATCATTTGATGGAAGTCCCATTAAGATACATACAAGAACATAAAACATCCCCTAAATCCTTGAGTCTAAATCTTTAACACTACTCCTAGGGTCCATTTTATGGAATTTAAAGCAGATGCTCAAAAGCCTATTAGACATAGACATACATAAAAACAGTGTGAAATTCTACACATACAGAAGCAAATGACACTGATAAGAAAACACTTGACTAGAAAAATGTTCCTCAGGTAAAAAACAGTGGAGTCTTTAGAATAAAAACAGTTCTACAGTGGTCATATAATAAAACAAGTTCAGCACTAGACTTCTTTTCTACTAGTATCAAGACACAATCCAGTGTCATATTTCAGCTGACCTGTTTTCAGGCTGCCTGCCACCTCCATTTTGTAACATTCTGCAGCGTTTATATGCAACTACTCCTACGGTTATACAGTCGTAATATTACTTTCAGCCCTTTCAAGGCAACCACGAGGCCGAAGCGGCTCTGGCAAAAAATGAGTTTGACACTCCTGACCTAGAGTATCAGTTCACATTAACTATGCAAGACCTGTATCACTACTAATAAAATAATTCCCTCTTCTTGCTAATTAACCAAGGCTAATGCATGTATAGTAAGAAAAATTTGCATTATTCGGCAAGTGCAGAAGTCCAGTCCTAATGGTACAGAGCACACATCCCCTTGCTTAGCACCCATCACCATTCATCTACTTCAGTTGCTGCTCATATATCCCTCTCTGCTCTGTGTGGAGGTTTCAAGGCAGTGAAGTTACAACCCTGAAATCAGTTGCTCTTCAAGATACAAGGAACATAAAGTTCTTTGTATACCCACGTGAGGCTTTGTTATCTGTAAAATTGCAACAAAATGCCTTACTAAAGTTTTCTTCATCCATAAAGATTACATGTAAGTTTTTATAAGTTCTGTACCTGTATTTCATGAAATCTATGAAGCTTGCGAACAAGGCAAACAACATATTGCTTCAACATAATAAAATACGCATCAGCTTAAACTGTTAATAATAATTTACTCTGGCTGACCATTCAACATTAAACTAAACTACTGTCAAAGTGCTGTTCAGAAGGACTTCTTTTGCTTCATATATATGACCGGTCCTTGATCCTATGCTTTTTTAAATTGGTGTAAAATTTCTATTGCTCAAAATGATACAATTTTTGAGACTGGCAACCTATATTCACCATGATTTATGTAATGCACTCCAAACCTCAATTAATCAGTTAAAATTAGCAAAGGGGGAAGGCAACCTGATTAAACAAAACGAACAAACATTAAAAAACACACATTCTGTAAACAAAACCAAATGTTATAGGTAGAAGAAGCAAGCGGAACTGGCTAGGCATAGCTTGAAGTAAGCCAGTTGTGTCTTTAAGGAATAAAATGGAGTACTGCTCTTGGCCCATAGTGCTAACTTTCCTAAATGCGTAGTAACTGCTTAAGTTACATCTTAAGCAATTTCTTCAGTCCAGCTACATGTACAAGCAAAATTCTGATCAAAGCTGGGCCAAGAGTAGTATTTCAAGACCTGGCACTTTTGCACCAAGCAATTGTAGTAATAGCTAAAGTTTTTTTAAATAAACTTTCGACATATATCTAATATTGCAGTATTAGGAAAAATGGTTAGGTAAGAAAAACACTGAAAAGAAGACAAAAGCTTACCACCCAAGGCCTTTTCCTCTCAAGCATCTCAACTGAGTCTAGATGGCGCTTGCGCTCATGGTATCTCTCAACATCTTGTTTGTATCTTTCAACCCTCTGTCTCATTTTCTCCAACGCAATAGCTTTGTCTCTGCACAAGTTCTGCAAGAATACAGATTTTCACGTTTTATTTTGTGTACTTTCATCTGTGTACATACATGATACTTCCATGTATCTACTTCATGAAAACACTTCAGAAATAGTCCACAACTCATCCGTACATTAAAGCAGAAATGTAAGAAAGTATATTTTAGTACAGTGGTAATTAGAGGGGAACAATTCAACTAAGAATAGTTGTCCAGCTTTTTCAAGTTCTTTTATCACATACTTTATGTGAAAACAAATCTAATTTAAAACAGAAATCTTAATCTGAATTATTTATTTTTTAAAAATTTTCTCAGGAAGTCAGTCCCTACAGCTCAATCCTCCGTTAATCTAGACATTTCTGAACCACCATAACTGGTTATGATAAATATAAATAGCAAAAATGCTTGTGAAAGATCTTGTAGAGATTTGTAACAGAAATGTTAAGTTTTGTGAACGTAGCATGTATGAGTCAAAATGCATATATGTGTGCAAGCACAAGAAGAAATAGCAGAACACAAGATTAAAAGAATGACCTGTATGGCTGATGACAGACACTGTTCCCAAGGCAACATTCCCAGCAGTAACAGGAAGAAGTACATTACTCCTGCAAAGATCACTAAGCTGTGCTCTGTTAAGATCACAGCACAAGTGACTCTCAGGGAAAGACCCTGTATCCTAACACCAGGACAGCAACAAATTTCAGCTTATTGCATTTACTCTTTGTTTTCCTCTTTGTTGCCTCCTACTTATTTTTCCTGGAGTATTAACAATCTTGTCCACAATTTATGGAAGCTGAAGTCAGCAAGACTGAAGCAAAAGACAACCCTATGACAGCTCATGATTTCTAAAAGGCATAAAAGATCTGTCCAGAAAAGTTACTGTAAGTCAAGAATCACAGAGAAGTGATAAATACTTGACAAAAGGCATCTCCTGTTCTCTGTGTCCAGACCATTAATACTTGCACATGCGTCTTCATGCTTACAAGCATGTGAGTGTTAGAGTCAATGAATACTGAGAGATGAACGTGATTTGCTAAAATCAATCTATCACAGACTTTGTAAACAAATACCACCCCTAATTCCGTAAAATCTCAGGCTAAGTTTTATTATGCTTATTTCACTACAGTCACTGCACTCTGTCTCCAAAATGTGCATGTATACCTCCAGTTCTCTTTCCTTTTCTCTGAAGTTCTTCAGCTCACAGTGATATTGGTATATTTCTGGAGAACCAATAGATTTTTCAGTGGCTTCAAGCAACTCAATCTTACTCAGTTTTGCAAATTCTCCAACTTTGTCCTAGAAAATAAAAAAATTATTACAAAAATACAGTATTAGTTAGAATAGTGCGATACAGTAACATAGGATTTAAACACAACTTACTTTTCATGAACATGAACTTACAGTTCTATGAGATAGCTCTGGCATAGTTAGGCTAAGCATAGGATAACCATCTCAGAGTAGCAAACAAACGCTCCTAAATATTTGTAAGATTTCATCCATGTGTTTTTTGGACCTGTTCTGGAATTATTTAAGATTAAACCGTAGCTGTTCTTGGCTGTTTGGCAGCTTTCGCAACATCGTTTGGTTCGTTATTTTTAACTGGTTATCATTCTTCTGAAAAAGACAGTTTAGTACAGACAAATAAAGGTTTTATTCCACTGTATTCTTAAATCTGTTCTCACCCTGCTGAGGCTACACCTCCCAGTATAAAAGCTATGGTTAACCCAAAAGTTAAGCAATGTAGATGTTAATATTAAGGTTGGCAGCCAAGGGCATCAAGAAGCATCGTTGCTGTCCAAAGCAGAGGAACAGCTCAAACCCAAGAAAGACTGGAATGAAAGGTGTGCTTGTCATTGCTACAGTGGCAGAGAGCAAATAAACCAAAACTTTCAACACAATAATATTCACTGAACTGATATTTATGTACTAAAGAAAAAAAAAAAGCTGTTTTAAATACAAGAGTTATGTTGGCAGAGTATGCAGAAAGTTATAGTTTATAAAAAAATATTGTGAACATATAAATGAAAAAACACCGGAATATTTGTTTCCACAATATTAGCTTTCGAAATTTTAATGTTTTTCAGCATGTCTTCTTTAATGCATTTCTCCTTGAATAGAGGAATAAACCCATTGTTGTCTATGCTCGGATAAGGCTTCCTCGTATTACAATCCCTGATGATTCACATGAACTGGAAAGGTCCGAGGAAGGAACACACTAACTTTTTTTTAAGGTGCAATTGTGAGGCACCTTAGTTATCCGCACAGAAATCCTGACATGCCTGAGCATGGATTCAGATACAGTAACTACTCACACACTCTTTAATCTTCTCTCTCCTAAAGGAGATATTTCCCTTCAGGATGATTTTATACTTACATGATTTGATTCTAAACATCTTTAAGTCCTACTCTATCTAAGCTCAAGGAACTGTTGAGCCACAAACGTTGCCAAGAAGGCTCTACTGGCAATCTCTGTTGCAACTGTAGAGTCATTTAACAGGACTGCTTTCTGTTTTTCAGGGAAAGAAATGCATACAACTCCCCTTCACTTACCAAGTACGGGATCGAATCCTGAGGAACTGACTGGATATAACCCAAGAAAAGTTCATACAAGGATTGACTGGGAAAGTCAGGGATGCAGAATTACAGGAACCGCGGAGGTAAAAATACAGAGACAGTGCTAAATCTAAAGACCTTTTAAAAATTTCCCTATAGATTTGTTGTTTAAGAACATTCCTACAGCAGCACACACAGCACAGAGAGATACTGCTGCTAGTGTTGATCAGCAGCTTTCCTTTCAGTCTCAACTGACAGCAAGTACAAATTCATCCAATTAGTGAGCCTTAAAAGGTCATACAGTTCCTTCCTTCTTCCACCATAACACCAGTACGGCTACCTCATTCTTTAAGTTGTCTCATTAAACTGCTGAAGTGCTACAAAATCTAAGAAGCAACAAAACCCTCTGAAAACATAAACTCCATTTGTACTCACTGTCTTTCAAAATTCATTCATACCTGAGGAAGAAACTGGCACAAATTGTCCACCTGGATGTTTAAGGCTGCAATCTGCTCTTCTACTGTTTTCAGGGTTGTTGGCTTTTTGTTGATAAACCATGCTGATGAATTGTTCACTACATGAATCTCACGTGTTATAATGATATTTTCAGGTGGCTTAAACCTGATTAATAAAAAGACGCGTTTACACTTCTGAGAATATGCAAAGATTAACAAACGTCAAAGTATTATGATGCTAAAACTTTTAGATAGCTAAATATTTAATATAAATAAACTTGACAGTAGCAACAGATCCACATTTTATGCTTCAGAAAACATCCAGTATTTCAGTGCTGAATTAATCACACATGGAAAACATTGAGAATATCTGAAAATCTTAACTCAGAGGAACTTATTCATATAAATTACATAGTCATGCTGAAGGTATGAACTATTTAAAAGTTGTTAGAGATGTGAATAGTACATATAAAAGCGTAGGGTTTTTATATGACATTTAGTAAGTTTTAAAATTGGTATGCAGGAGGTACACAATAATGCTATGCCTTTAAAGTAAAAAACTTCAGTGTACAGAACTACATCAGTAAGCTGTGTATATATATTCAATTTGGGAACAAAAACAGTATCATACAGTAAGAAAAATACTAATTTCTTTTCATTTTCTGCTTTTAAAGAACAGCAAAGATGCACCAGTTGTCCATTTAGTTCTCTAGCTCAAGTCTCATCTTCAAAAACTTCCTCTGGTTAAGATGCATCAGTAACAAATGAGCAATGAGATAGTAATAAATTATTGAAATTCTGTTCACCATTTTGGTTTAGAAATTGTCTAGTGCCTGACCAGTCAGCATACTGTCAAAGATGGAGAATAAGGACCATAACAGTTTGGAGGCTGTGTACCTTAGGAGACTTAAGAGTAGAGGTCAAAGCAGAAGCAAGTAATTCAACAGCTTCCAGTGTTTGGAGTAAGTGCCATAAAGATATTAAACTACTTCTTGAAGACTGTATGATTATTTCCTCACAAGTATCCATTACCTTATTTTAATATACCAGACCTCCTTCAAAAGACCTACAAAGCCATGCTCTTTTTTTAAATTAAATTAAGGACTTTTTACTACTATAACTATTTCAGTAACAATCCAGATTCAACCAAAATGGTGCATGCTTACAGAATTAATATTTTAAAATTCCTGTCAAAAAGCGATCTTCTGCATCATTGCTCTCTCACCCTAGATGTCACCTTTAAATATTTTCTACCCATTAGACAAAGGACTGAATTGCATTGCAACCACTACAACAACAATGCCCAGTCTTCACATACCGCAAGTCTCTCTTTGGACTTTCAAGTAACATCGGGATGTGTCTATGTTGAAACAGAGTCTACCACCTGACCCATTGCTTGGCCAGTCCCCAAAGAATGTCTTTCTTGATCACTCACAAAAGAATGAAAGTGGACAGGATTATTTCAAAGGTCCGTTCCAGTATATCTTTTTTCCTTAATACAATGCTCTTGATCAGGGTGGCCAACTGTTACACAAATTAACTCATGCTCTGAATCAGTTGATTTGCTCTATGTTCTGTTTAGTTCAGGCAAACGGATCAGGTTAAGGCTCATCAAAACCACCTGTGCTATCACAGCTTCATGTTAAGACCACTACAAAACCAGCACCCGTTTAGGAACTCTATTAGGGTAGTCTCTCTTTAGTTGGAAAAAAAGCACACCTAATATTGCCCTGTAACCACAGCTTACTGATCAGAATTTTACAGAGTAAGTCCACATTATTTTCAGCTGCTCTGTTTTGCAGAAGTTTACCTGGAAGACTGCATTAGCCAAACTAGTGAGATCTACTTATTTTTTTCCTTCTATTTTGTTTCAGTATGCGATGCTTTCACTAAGAATGTAGAGGAATCCCAAATACCAGCAGTATATCAGTATAACAGATTGAAGGCAGAATATCTGGTTTTACAATTTAGACTTTGTTTTTGTTGTGTTTTTTTTTTTTTCCTTCTTTAAAAATAATTTCCAACCACTATGTTATGATGGCAATAATGACTGTATCTGAATCATCTGGACCTTAAATGTAATCAAAAGCAAAACACATCATATACATCAATAGTTATCTATACATTCTTTGTACATCAAGACAAGGTAAGATGCTTCAGAAAGCAAAATCAAGACCAGTCATAACTGCTTATTTCTTGAGTGATAATTATTTAACTTTAAAATGTTGAAAGTCTGAGTAAAAAAAAAGTAAATCTGAAGCTTAAAAACAGACATCTGTACACCAGATTTTTTTTCAAAACTTTGTAAATGACTGCGTGCAAAAATAAACTAAAAATGCATGAGAAAATACAATTTTACTACTTACAGTTCAATTTCTACTACAGCTTTCAAGCACCCCTGCTTTACAAAGAGAGCAACCTACAAAATTAATTACAGAAATTATTATTGCAAAGTAACAATGTATTAAAAAGTAAACTCTAACAAAAATATGTATTTGTATAATAGAGTAGTTGTAATGCGTTATTTTCTTGAAAATTCCCAATTAAAACCTAAAATTTATCTTGGCTGTCTATAAACTAAAAATAAAGGAAGACAGAATTATCTTCCTCATCAACTGTCAGCATTAGAGCTTCCTTCCCAGGTTAACAATTTGTCATCAATTTCAGCCTCCAAATCTGAACAAATCATAATCAGCAGATCCACAGGGACGAATAAGTTCTCAAGAATCTGAGGAACAAAGGCAACACAAATGAAAGACATTGCCAAATATCTGTACTAACAGAACTGCCAATTCTAGTAGTATAAAAACATATAAGCATGAAAAGCATATAAAAATTCCGATACACAATGCTGCCATGCAGTCAATTTTCCATATTTACAATTGCTCAAGACTGAGCTGCAATCAAAGAATATGTGCAATCATTTAGGTACTCAGCTTCAGCGCTCCATGATCTACTGAAATATGTTCTATCCAACCAGAATATCCAAGAAAGCAAGAGCAAAACTTAAAAATTTGACAGTACAAACTTACTCCTATAATGTCAACAAATGATCTCTTGAGAGCAAAAAATGAAAACAGTAGAACAACCCCCAATAAATCCAACTTCCATTCAAATAAAAAAAAATCAGTTGCTCCATTGTTTTACATAAATTCTCAGGCACATCAAGGACATGTTATTTCTACGGGTTCTAAATACTTGGAAATTTAAGCTAGACTTTTAAAAAAATTTTTCTCTTAGTAAATATTTCTGATCAAATGTTACTTATGCATTAGGTGGCGTTTTCCTAACACACTGCGGAATTTTAGACATCTCCAAGTATAACACCTAGTCTACTCAGGTTCCAGTACAATTCAGGCACTTCCATTTCATAATTCAGCCAAGACAACAAGCAGTTAACTAAGACAAAACCCCTTTGATAAAAGCATGGCTTCTGGACCAGATTATTCTACAATTTGGACACTTTACTTTTTATAAAAATAAAACAAATCAAGAAAGACGGTACTCCCCCCTCCCGGAACATGTCTCTTAATGAAATTCAGATTAAACATTACAATTACAAAAGGTCATAGTTACCTTATCAGCTCTCCCTATGAAAGAAGGTTTTCCAGCCAGTCCCAGGCAGATGGCACAAACAATGCTTGACTTTCCTGTTCCATTCGCACCTACAATCATGTTCAAGTTGGGTCCTGGACGTACTTCACAGATGTCGTATGTTCTGGAAAGCACAATAGTTTTTTGAACCTTATAAACACTATAGCACTTAAAAAAAAAAAAAAAAATCAACATAATCCATGTACTTCTGTAAAAGAATCGTTAATGTTGACGCTTAAACTACAATCTTTGAAGCTTCACTTGACATCTGTAACATGATCTGTGAACTACACAGAACTGTGTTCAAGGCTGACATGGAACTGCCAGCAGAACAGCGGTAAGAAAACGCCCTGAAAACTTCTGCTGGTAACTATAATAGTTTCAAACAGAACGGTATTCCCAGCAGGCAGAAACTGGACACAGCAGGTTCTTCCTCGCTCCCTGAGCAAGGGACCACCTGCCACGGAAAAAACGTTTCACGTACTCCTTCTTCTAGCCTTACTAAGGCCTCCCGATAACCGAGGGGTCTCCCCGCTTCGCGCACCCCGGAGGGAACGGCCGCGGCGCGCGCGTCCCTGCCCCGCCAGAGCGCCGCTACACGTTTGGGCCTCCTGAGTTAACCGACAGCTCTCCAGCCTCGCACCCGCTTAAACACGGGGCGGCGGGAGGCAGCCGAGGCCGCCCAAGGCAGACACCGACCCCCGGGGCGGCAGGAGACCGCACACCAGCGCCCGGGGGCACACCGCGAGCAATGGCGGCGGGCTGGACACCGCCCCTAGGAGGACAAAGCGCCCACTGCGCACTCACAGAAAGTTCTCCATGAAGATCTTGACGATGGAGCCCTCGATGAAGCGGGAGCGCGCCTCGGCGCTCCTCAGGGGCCGCGGGATGCTGCCGCCACGCTGACAAACGACAGGCTGCCGACTCCCCGGCGTCGCCATCTTCTGCCCTCAGCCCGCCCAATCCCCGCCGCGAGGACGCGCCCCGCGCCTCGACCTCATTGGTGAGCGGGAAACGCCGAGCCGGAGAGCAGCGCGCTCATTGGGTGAAGGGGCGGGACTAAGCCCACCACGAGGTTTTTCTTTGGCTTTTTGGGTACCGCGCTAGTGCCTATTGGCTGAGGAGAGCGGGGCGGTAAGGTTGACCCGGGAGGGAGGTTCTAGTGTTGCTTTCGGTTTCCCCGGTGCTGAGGCAGCTGCACGGCCTCACGGGAGGGGTCCCTGCTCGCGGGGCGCGAAGAGCCGGGTGCTGCGCTGAGGGAAAGCGCCGCTGCCTGCGCCGCGCCCCTGAAGGCGGCATTGCCGCCCGTGTTGCCCCTCTTCCGAGGGGCAGCCGGCAGCGGCCCCCGCCGCCAGCGCGCTGCGCGGAGCCCCTGCCGGGTGGGCTGGGAGGGGGCTGGGCGGGCCGCGGGGCGGAGGTGCCGGTGCTCCCGGCAGGGGGCAGCGCAGCCCAGGAGCCGGGCGGCCAGCGCTGCGGAGGGGGGCCTGCCCGGGAACCCCCTGCCTTCGCAGGGACAGGACTGGGGTCCGGGCGGGCGAGCTATTAATTGTTCTCATGTTCCAGCGCCTGTCAGAGCTTGTTTTTTTCTTAATTTTTAACAAAATGACGGGAGAAACTTTATTTTTTACATTTATTCCTTCAGAGATCAGGAAATCTGTAGGAAGGATAGATATCCCTTAGAACAGGGACATAAAACTCATTTCCACTGGGGGTCACGTCAGTCTCACGGTTTCCTTCAAAGGACCAAATGTAATTTTAGTACTGTATAAATTACACAAGTAAAAATGAGTTTGACACTCCTGCTTTAGAAGTCATCCTACAGGAAAGCCTGTGTGAGATTTGCGGCATTTTGACTGCAGGGCAGCCATCAACGCCCTTGCAGCTGCCTTACCTTCCCACACCACTTGCGGTTTTTTCTCCCAGAGCAGGAGCTCCTGCTGCAGCACAAGGCCTCATAACCAGCCGAAGCTTCTACAAGGCTGATTAAGGCTGCTGAAAGTCACAGAATCACAGAATGTCAGGGATTGGAAGGGACCTCCAAAGATCATCTAGTCCAATCTTCCCACTGGAGCAGGAACACCTAGATGAGGTTACACTGGAAGGCGTCCAGGCAGGTTTTGAATGTCTCCAGAGTAGGAGAGTCCACAACCTCCCTGGGCAGCCTGTTCCAGTGCTCTGTCACCTTCACTGAGAAGAAGGTTCTTCTGATATTTAAGTGGAACCTCTTGTGTTCCAGTTGGTACCCGTTGCCCCTTGTCCTATCATTTGTTGTCACCAAGAAGAACCTGGCTCCATCCTCATGACACTCACTCTTCACATATTTATAAACATTAATGAGGTCACCCCTCAGTCTCCTCTTCTGCAAGCTAAAGAGACCCAGCTCCCTCAGCCTTTCCTCATAACAGAGATGCTCCACTCCCTTAATCATCTTTGTTGCCCTGCACTGGACTCTCTCCAGCAGTTCCCTGTCCTTCTTGAACTGAGGGGCCCAGAACTGGACAAAATATTCCAGGTGTGGTCTCACCAGGGCAGAGTAGAGGGGAAGGAGAACCTCCCTCGACCTACTAACCACCCCCCTTCTAATACACCCCAGGATGCCATTGGCTTTCTTGGCCACAAGGGCACAGTGCTGCCTCATGGTCATCCTGCTGTCCACCAGGACCCCCGGGTCCCTTTCCCCTATGCTGCTCTCTAATAGGTTATTCCCCAATTTACACTGGAACCTGGGGTTGTTCCTGCCTAGATGCAAGACTCTACACTTGCCCTTGAAAGTCAGATATAAGAAACTGCCTGTCCTTAAGTGGAACGAGGTAAATGAATCAACACATAACTGGAGCTATTTGTCCTAGAAAGTTTACAAAGAAGACAAGGTTTTTCCAATATGAACCAGATCCTTGGGGTGTGGAGGCTTTGCAAGGCCCCCTGTATCCAAGCAGCTCTTCCTGTAATACCCTGCAAAGACCAACACTGCCATGGTAAAGATGTCAGAACAACCTTTTTGAGTATGGATGTAGCAGAGCTGGGACCAATGAGGAAAAAATAATCTAAGGCAGGTTGCTTCTTTGAGGGAAATTTAGGTAGATAAAAGGAAGTACAAGGGCAGTGAAAAGGCTGTTCTGCATACAGCAGAAAAAGTGGGGGAAGAACAATTAAATTCAGTTAAAGAACGAAGGGGACTTCTGCTCCAACAGTATGAGTGCAGATGCCCACAGATTGTAAAGAAGTTGCCATGCATGTCCAGCCCACCAGGACTTTGGATAACCCACTGGAATCTCCACCAGGTCCATGTCCAGAAGACTTGGTGTAGAAAAATAAAGAAGCATAGAAATGCACCTTAGTATTACGTGCTGTGGATGGGAAAGGATAATAAAATTGGAAGTATATCATTCATAAGATTTGTGGTAATAGCTCTGTAATAAGAGTGCGAAATTGTATCACTGCAAATTAGTAACAGTGGTGTGTCCATTAGTTAATTAGAATATTAGCTGATTTATTTGTTGGTAATGTTTTGCTTAATAAAAAATAGCTTTTGAACAAATTTTCAGACATTATTTTTCATACAGGCCCAGTATAGCAGAGTCTTAAGTGTTCTTTGCCCTGCTATTGTCTGTGTACAGCTACTGCAGCAGTGAGAAACAGAAAAATAGTAAATAAAAATGGATCCATGACAGAAATTAGCTGCACAGTGAGTTTCCTAGTTGGAAAAACCTAGAAGGTTTTTTATCTTACCAGGAGAAATCTTAATGCACCTTCTCTGGTTTTCAGATGTTTTGCAGCCATTCTTCCACTAATTTATTAAGCACCAAAGTAATTGAAAACTAGCTTTAAATTTCTCTGTTCTTTAATTCCTGTGGCAGAAATGCGTGCAAAGCTGCTGTTGTTTCCTACTGAAGGAAGAACTTGAGCTTCTTTTTTCAGTCAGGACAGTGCTTCACATGCTATCGATAAATATAGGGTGTTTCCAAAAGATGGACCCAATTTGAAACCACTATGTCTTTGAAATTGGGTCCATCTTTTCAAAATGCCATGTACTACCCTCAGTGATACCAACAAAGCCACTGTATAATACCAGTGAGGTTCCTGGCAAATGCTCAGCAGCGAGCAGAGTACCTTGCTCACGTCCTTGTTCTTATCAGCCTAAATCGGATTACTTTGATGGAGTGAAGCAGAGTTGCACAAATTGCTAAGAGACAGGAATCCATTTCATTTACAGAAAAGTCCCATCAGTAGTTTGGAGAACCAACAGGTCTGATGATTTCAACCACTTCATTTTCACTTGTTTGCTGCTTAGATAATTTGATCTGAATGTTGATAGCAAAGTATAAGCTTTACAGAACAACTGTAAAACTACATTGACTCTTAGAAAACAGTCCAGTGTTTCTGGTCGCTTTCATTTTCAGAATAATAGCAAGAGCGATGCATTCATAAGCAGCTGCCAATGGGAACTGTGGGTAGCCATGATGGGCAGTTAAGGTGTCATCTCCTTTTGCCTCTCGCTTAGTCTCTTGTAAGTAATAAACTGCTTCAATCTGTGTGGTCAGATAAACATGTTACTACTGAGAGTATTTAATTCAACAATCTCTTTATTTGTGTGTGTCACAAAAATGAAAAATTACTAAAGATGCAAGGGGCTAGATTGTCCCAAGTGGTATTGATCCTTATAGGACACTGGGAAAAATGCATACTTTGTTCTAAAAGGAGTAAATGGTATTTCCATTTTTCAGGGTTTGCATCTTGCAGTAACATCTTGAATGTGATGGCTATAAGAATAATTTCTACGGCTCAACACAGGAACTTCCTGCAGCAGATCAGATTGCTTTCTGTCAGCTGTCTTAGGTGATGTAACCCACACATTTCATTTTTTTCATATTTGAAATACTGAATGCAGGCTATTATATTAGGTTCAGTTGTTTCTCATTACAGTGATAACTATGAAATCTAGACCAAAGCAATAAGATTATTTTCAAAGTTACATTTTATTAGGAAGTTATAATAATTTCAAAACAAAACCTTACACACAAACACATTAAATCTTAAAAAGTAACAAATTGTGTGAATTCAGTTTCCTATTAGTGTAAGTGCAAGGCATCTGTGGTTGGGTAAAGTGTAAGTACATTCTCTGTGAGTGTACAAACTGACTTAATAAAAAACCACAAGACTTGTATGCTAGAAAACATGGCTTCAAAGTGTTTCATTTCATATAGCTCAAAATGGCAGCAGCTTACACTGAATTACACTGAAACACTTGAAGTGAGTTTGTTATTGGCAAGGAAAACAAATATATTTGTTATAGTAAAAGAATACAAAACCACAAGAAATTGTCAGCAGAGAGTTTCCCAGAGAGATTTGTCATAATGAATAATTGCACTTAACCTGTAGGTTATTACTAGTAGCTAATACTATTTTCTTTATTATTTCAAAATGTTTATGATTTCCTTAACAAAAATCCATTCTGTACCCAACACAAAACATTCACTGAATGCAGATTTAAGATAACACAATATTGGATTTTAATTGTGCACCTTTACTTTCCTCTTTTTACCTATATACTAGAAAAGTAAAAACAAAAAAAAAAGGCATTAAAATGAATAATCTGTGCAAAATGGGAAGCCTTTATATAATAACTGCTACCTCATGCAAAAGAGAAAAAAAAGTATTAAAAAAAAAATCCCCCAACAGTCTAAGAAGCCCTGAGTCAATAATTTCATTGCAAAGGCGAGGAACATGAGTGCTGTGAGTTCTTCCTATATATCAGTGGACATTCAAACCAGTCCAGTATTTACTTAAAACATATTTTAAAACAGGCAGTTTGCTCAGTTTCTCACATACAAATCTTCTACGCACTCCATTCCTTTCAGCAGACTGTATTTAATACTCGATTTCGTTTAAGCTGTCAGGATAGCCTGATGAGAACTGAATTTCTTCCACTTCTAGAAGACAAAGAATGGGGAAATACTGTAATTATTTGTATTTTCATCATACATAGGAATGCATAAGACAGAATGTAATTACCATGCTGGACTTAACTGGGACTGCCACAGAGTTTTTAAAAAGTGTCACATCATTACTGTTATAGTCCAGATTCTAAGGATGGCCTGGCATCTTATTAGAAAACAAAAATTCTGCACTAACCCAACAACATGATACTAAATTTAGATCCATTCAGTAAAGATTCAAAGGAGCACGTACTACCTGTCTAATTACACAAAGCACTGTGAATCGCCAGGTGTCTCCTGAGAGAAAAAAAAGTATGTTTAAACTTACCTAAACAGGGTCCTGCCTGGAACAAAACATCATCAATAGCAGTGTCACTTCTCATCGACACACCACGGATCGCCTCAAAAATAATCTGTAAAGGTAAGATACAGCTTTTCATGAGTCCCACACAAGGAAGGATTAAAAAAAAATTAATACCCATGCAGTATATAAAAGGACCTCGGCTGTCCTGAAAGTCTGCCTTTTGGAAAGGAGCCTCTATGCTCCACCAGGGAACTGATTGCCCTGCTCAGAGAATTTGTGTGTGTGCTATGCCAAAGGAAGCAGATTTCTCCTCACCATTAGTTAAGAAATTTCTGCATGCTATAGACCACTGATAAATTACCCTGGTGATGTAGCATTTCAGTCTTGTTTTCAGCACAAATTTGTTGCTGTGTGTTGCCCGTAGTCTTACTGATGAAGCTGAAATTGTTTGTCAGTAGAAAGCTTTTTTTTTCCTAATTAATTTCCAGACTCTTAAGGCAAAGCAATTACAAAAACCCCACAGAACATCTTTGGTTAGTGATCAGTGCAGTTTTGTGCTCAATGCTGTTTCAGTCAAAAGCAACTTCAGTTTCCTCTTTGACAGAGAAATTGAAGCAGGCTTTGTCTCTGGCATTACTGAAATGACAGCAGTGTGGACACCAAAGACAGAGCTCTGGCTTTGCATCAACCCTTGCCTTTGGCACCACCGCAGAAAGACCATCCTGCAAGCAGCAGACATTCTGTCACAGCTTAGTGGTTACATTAATTCTATATGGCTTTAAACAGCTGAAGGAAAATAAATTGTACAAGTGATCTAAATAAAAACCACCACTACTGAAATGATGGAAAAGCAGCATTTAGATACTAAAAAAAAAACCCTTTTGAATTAATGAACTATTGTAATATTTGTAAACTATTAGTGTCTTAAGTAATTCCCTCCCTACCTTCATTTTTAAGAAATTAGACGTTACTTCAACTTGTTTAGGTGTACGTTCAATGCTATCTATGTTTTAACTTTTTTTTTTTTTTTTCGCCCCCAACACAACCCAAAATTTGGATTCAGTTCAGTATTTCACTTTTACTGCTTTTGGTTTGTTTTTTCTTACCTGGTAGTTTCTATCACTTTCATATTCTATCAGTCCCCTTAGCCATGAGATGCTTTGTTCCCCTGTCCTCCTCCACAAAGGAATCTCTTCATCATCACCTTCCTTTTTCAGATAAACACTTAGTAATCCAGTCCCAGCTCCATACATGTGATAGAAAAATGTCAAGCACTGTTTTCCAGAGGTTCCTCTTAGTGATCTTGACACTAGGTATGCTCTCTGTCCATAGACCATGTTGGATGCCTCTATATACATGTAGTATCCTTAAAAAGATATACAAGGAAATAATAGCAATGTAGAATACATTCTCGTTATGCTCAGCATGCTCACATGAAAAAACTATGATTGAAGCTATTTTGATAAAGATTTTTTACACTGTAGACTGTTATATTTGTAATCTTGTAACAATTCTGTAGTGTAATAATGGTAATATTTGTGAATGCTAACATGAGAACACTTAAAAACCCATTTATATCTGATAAGATACACAGCAACAGAAAGGAATATAAAGTAAGAAAAAAATCACAGGTGTTCTTAAGCCAAGAATGCACTCTGACAGTAGTCAACTAATTGGATTTCAGAGACAGCTGCATCTATGTCTGAGGGTACAGTTTAGGCAATGGCTCAAGTTAATGCTACTCACAAAGCAAATGAACTGAAATATCTCTTTTAAATCACATACGACATCAATAATATTTTTCCTTCTGTGATCTCGATGTGAAGATGTGAGGAAAACTAGACTCTCTAGAATCCATGAGTGAACAAAAGATTGTCATGAACTCTCATCTGTGGAAAAATTAGTCATTAATTGGTGGCAGGCAAATTAATGCCTTCCCTCAATCCATTATTCGGTTATTTCCAACTGGAGCAAACTGAGGTGTGTGAGAAGGCTGAGGAGCATCCCCACATCCCATCATGTGGCCGCTGTTCTGCATCTGGAGATGTACAGCCAGCAGGCAGTGAGCTCAGATTTTACAGCAGCTTTAAAGCTTGAGAGCAGCAAGAGCTGCCAGTGGATTCTCAGAGTGTCACTCGTGATGTTCAGAGTCCTAGTACCTACACAAACCCATGCTGAAG
This sequence comes from Patagioenas fasciata, assembly GCF_037038585.1. Taxonomy (NCBI): domain Eukaryota; kingdom Metazoa; phylum Chordata; class Aves; order Columbiformes; family Columbidae; genus Patagioenas; species Patagioenas fasciata. The sequence continues at coordinate 27,248,419 of NC_092560.1, forward strand.
ATGACCCCTCTAACCCGGCTTCTAGTTTGGTGGTGAGCAGCAGTAGAGAGCAAGGGTGCAGTACCATTTTGTACAGTGTGTTGGAAAATTTCCAAGGCTATTTATACCAAACCTGGTGCAAGCCATTGCAAAGATTTTAATGTTTGCTGTGAAGTTTGTTAAGTTAAAAATCAAAACCTACAGCTCATACTACAGTATAATAAAATAACTTACCTTTAGTTCTAAGGCCTGAATCATATAACAAACTTGGAAAGACTAGATCACCTCTTGGTTTTGTGAATGCAAATCCACAGATTTCTCAGCACACCTTGCTGCAATGAGGTGTGTGAAATAAGGAATAAACATTGTTGCCACAGGTGAAGTTTACAAGATTCTCTTGCTTCACCAGCTCTGAAGTCAAGCTATCAGCCTCAGATCTCAGAATACTCAGTGATCTACATACACCAAAAATAGGTCTAAAGTCAGTTTCTGCCTTAGAAATCAAGAAAATTGTTCTAGCAGACCATTCCTTTTCTTGAGCAAGAAACTCTAAAGTGTTGCTCTTACTAGAGGAGAGGGCTATTGACCTTGGAAACACAAGAGCTGGGATACAGAGTATTTTAAAGAGGAAAAAGAAAACATATTATCTAGGGAATAACCAGGAAAAAAAATCAAACAAGCCTGAATGTTGAATCCTTTTACAGAATTGACTTCAGTTACCCACCGAAACAACCAGCAACTTTAATGTGATGTATTCCTTTTGGATTATATTTTGTGGAAAAAGACGAGTCTGCCTGACAATACAGAGATGGCCTACAGATGCCTCTCCAGAAGTCTCACCCACATTTTACAATAAAAATTCTCAAATTAACTTAAAAAACTGTTAGGAAAAATTCTCATTTATTTTACAGCTGGTCATCACATGTCTAGTTGATGAAGAAGAACTGGACAGCATGGATAACAAAGACTTACAGTATGTCATCTAATTCATTCTAATGTCATCTAATTTTTAAATGGAAAAGGGACAAACATTTCAATATTCCCTTTCGAAATTCATTCCATAGTATAAAGGTATCATCTGGAAAATGTTCTTGACTTGTAGATTGCCTACGTTTTCACTTGGATAACTTAGCCAACAGATCTGCTCAGAATATGGACAGATTTATAAGTAATGTTTCTCATTTTTATTTCATAACACATAGAGGAAGTTTTAGCTTTAAAACTTATATGTGAAGGCTATTCATATTTCTACCCAGAATCAGTCCTGTTTACAATTAACAATGGAAGAACATTACTTCTTGCTGATCTGAAATTTCAAGCCAAAGAGAAACATTCCCATCTGCATTCTAAATTCCACATGTAGGATTTTGGCTATACAGTCCCACACACCATGAATTTATAATACATCTCTCTAGTCAATTTCCATACCTTACTGAGGATGCAGCTGTTACAGAAATTTTACCAGGAGATAATGGCAAATAGCTACTAACCACTGTGAAGGAGGGCAAATCCAAAGGCCTCAACAGCCTTTTCAAAAAGATGTAAGCATTTACACCTCACAGCCTTAGGGCAGTTTCATCCCTTTTCCTGAAGTCACTGGCATTGTTACTGAGGTCCTCCTCTGCAGGAACACGAGCACTCAACAAAGTGGTGCCATTCATCATCTCCAGAAGTCACCAGCTGCTGCCCCCACTGTGGGGGCAACTCTGATGCAGTTTTGTGTGCACTCACTCATGCTAACGGAGGCCTTGCTTGCCTAAATACGTTAAATGATACAAATGAGGTCATGGAGCAGTCTTTGGGACCCCTTTTATTACCCGTGTTTTCTTCTGAGGAAGGTGTTGAAGCAGAAGAGCTCCCAACCACTTTTAGTTTCAGGGAATGCTCACGTAAGATAGGGGTTTGGAAGAAGGCTTTTTTGTGGGGTCTGGAGAGTCATCCTGTCCTTTTTCTCCCAAAGTAAAGGGCTACTTTAGGACATGAAGACTGAATTACCCTTGGTCTGCAGGTAATTCAGATTAAACATCACATTCTCAAAACCATGTGTGGGTCCCTAAGAAATCTGTTTACTTCATTTGATTAATAGCTGTTCTGAACAAAACAGTAAAAACTGTCTCTGTTCTATAAAAGGTTATAATTTCAAGGTATTTTCGATTAACTACAAATCTCTGTACTGAAAGTTGGACGTTGAGCTTAACTCACCTACCCCAGTAGTGTGGTCTCCTTTCGGTCCAGTGTAAGAAGTGGGAGTTGGACCCCTCCTCCTGTGCCAGCTCCCACGACCTCTCTTCTTCTGGGTAAACACACACTCATCTTTTTCAAAAGTACACTCTCCAGGATTTGGCAGCAATAGATCTATAAGGAGAGGACATTGTTTAAACTGCAAATACATTAGACAATCTCTCCATATATGGAGAGATTACGCAAGCAATGTATTGCATTCACTCGCCTGCTGACATCATTTACATCTACCTAGCAATACTTATAGTACTCAAAAGGTTATAGAAGCTAGCTTCAAACTGATATACAAAATCTAATTTCATTTTCTTCACAGCTTTGGGGAAATCTGTGCCCTAGTCTGGCTCACTAACATGTACTAATATTTCTTGAAATATCTCATGGAGTATATTATCTCATCATAGCTGTTACTCCACAATGGGCACTATCAATGTAATTTTCTTCACTGCTGTGGCATCCCAAGCAGTTTAATGAGCTCCAGCATGTATAACTCGCATATTATATGAGTCTTGTCAAAAATGGGAGTTTCTGTGATCTGAAATCAAATTTAGCTCTCTTACGTTCCCTTGGCACCAGATTCTAATACCACATACAACAGACCACAGAGCCACAATTACTGGACTATTTTCATTTTTTCAGTTCTATTAGATGATGCAGATGAGAGAAAGTTGACAATTCAGGTGCTTGCCAGGAAGCCTCTGTCAGCTCTTCTGCTCTAATCCGAATTTGTAGTTCAGGAGTGGACACACTGAGCTGCTTTCGCATTTTGGAAAGGAGGAAGCCTCCGTGCCTCGCATGCTCTGGGGCATTTTTCAGGCATTTTTTTTTCTGCCATCAGCAACAACTTCTGGTACGACTGTTCAACCAAGTATCAGTTCTGCACCTTTGGTTCCTTTTCAAAGTACTTAGGAACCAGAGAAAGGCAAGACAGGCAACTGTCAGAAACACTTTAGAAAAATGGCATCTTGTTTTATACATGTGACTTCTCTCTGTTCTGTAATGGCTAGCTGCCTGAATGCATGAAATCCAATCAAAAGAGGTCATTAAAAAGTTATCATTACACAGGAATATAAATGGCATGGAAGATCAGCCTCATCACCATTTCAAAGGCATGACTTTATTCCAAAGCAGAATGGGATAATAGATTGTGCCTGTCTCATGAGAATGGTTTCCAAATTAGGATACAATCGTTGCATTGTCAAATCTCAAAAAGCCCCAGAAGAGGGAGTTTGGGTGAGTTCAGAGATGTTTGCCTGTGCATGTCAGAGGTTAAAGTCTGCTCAAAAACATTCAGTTCCTCCCACTCCTGGAGGAAGAGTTAGACTTGTTTTATCTGTCTTCATTAAAGAACTGCAGCTTAGATAAGGGACTGTGTCTTGGCCTTCACAACTGTACTTCCAGATCAAAAAGAATAATGCTGTGTTTTGAAAATATTGCTTTTGGGTCCACTCCTGGTTTCCTGAAAGCCATTTGAAAACAACTTTCCCCTCAGTTGGAGTGTTTTGGGTTTGGTTTTGTTTTAAATTGTAATGCCCCCAAAGAAACACTCCCCTATATTCAACCGCACCACAGTCGGTGAAGTTAATTAGGAGTTAGGTGGCACCCCTGTGAAAAAAAAAGCTAGTCCTTACTGTTATGTATGCTATTGCAAAAATAAGACTTATGCAATAGTAATTGGAAAAAGAAAAGAAACCACAGTGGGATGAGGGAAGCTGTAGGCTAGGCTTGGAAAATGAAGGTATGCGATGATCTCCTACTAAAAAGGGTAACAGCTGTTGGATAACAAATATTCACGGTCTTACCAGCAGCCTGGCAGCTTCCCAGGCTCAGTGATACATCATCCAGTGCCACAAGCCCACAGTCCCAGAAGCTTTTACACCAGCTGACAAAGACAACCTGCAATACATGAAGAAAGTTTCAGGTATCTAGCAAAAGCTGGCACTGTTAAGATTCTGAAATTTTAGGGTTTTACAAATGCACTAATAATTTTTACATCTACAGAACAGAAATAATGAATCCACTTTGGCTTGGCACATACTAATACTGCCAGTGAATGAAATTTCAAATACAGCTGGGTTTAGATGTATGTTTTCATTCAACAGAAAGTGTTTTCTCTCTTTTACAGGCAAATGATGTATCTCTGTATGTAGCTTCCATTTTTTTTTAGGAGTGTGTATATATTCTAGTGTATAAGCAAACATGACTCACTGAGGCTGTTGTGTTTTATTCCCCCCAAAAAACCCACATGAAAAGCTCAAATGTCTTATCCTTACAACCAGGAGGTTTTATCCACGGAAAAATAAATTTGAAAGAGTAATGCATAGTGGTGGCCAAGAGAAATGGTAGTGGCAAAAACCAAAAAACAATAGACATGAGCTGAAACTACTGCATAAAATGGGATTATTCAGAAATGACACAAGGCTGTGATATCATAGAGCAGGAGGCTGGTGTTCATTATTCACATCATTCTCAGTGTTCATCTGGGTTTGCGAAGGTTAATAATAGTGTCCAACATGTTTTAATTGACTACACATTAATTCTGCCATGGAAAATACAAGTCACTCAAGAGATCACAGAATAAAATGTAAAGAAACTGTGAGATTCCCAGTTGCCTTTCTCCCAAGGTTGACACAGGTCTATTGGAATTACAGAAGACACAATAAGGTTTATTTTGTGAAAATACTGCTGGCAGTTTTATTTGCCTAACTACTGCAAACCATCTGTATGACCACTGGGGTTATGACCATAATTTGGGAAGAACTGTTCAAAACAATTCCTTTGTGATGAGGTCTGAGGTAGTGACTGGAGATGGATGAGTGTCACTTCTAACGGTTTAACACTCTGCAACAACTTTAAACACCTCAAGTTACATATTTGAGTTTAAATGCTGACTGACAGTTTCATGACACCAAAAGCTTGTTAAAAGTCGTTAATGCATTATTTAATATGTCCTCTTTTAACAGGCTCGGTAACACCTTCAATATAGTCATTATACCAGATTTTGCTAGACTGCTTTGCTATGTAGCATTTATTTACCCATCTGCCCACAAAACAGCCTGGGATATCACTTCAACCCTTAAAGCACGCATAGGTTATGCTGCCGAGGATGGAGACATTTGCAAAACCATTTTCTATTCAGATTCAGTGCTACCAATCCCAGTAAGAGTGACTGTGTTACACACTGTTACAGGTGTGGGCTTGGGAAGTGCCCCTGCACAGCATGCACAATTGCCCAGTGTAATAGTGGCATAAAGCTAGCTGTTGGGCTTTGTTTGGTTCGGATTGGTTTGTTTTTTTTTCCCTGTAGAGCTGTTCTATTATCCTTAAGGTTTAACAGGACAAAAATTGTTTCCTACTTTGTAAGCTCATTACCAAGAAACATGCATAATCTATTAAAAAATGGTAGCATCTCTTGAAACCAAGAATACTGATGCTGGGTGGACGTCATTCCCCAGACTTTTAATAAATGCATTCTGGTGAACATTTGTAATAAACTAAAGACATACTATAGTCCCAAACCCAAGAATCTTCAGAAAACCACATATGAAAGGGTGAGGTCAGTCCTCATTTGTGAAACAACATTTCTATACTCTGGACTCATGTTGTAAGTCATGCTTTCCTATTGACATCATTGGGAGCAGGATCAAATTCTTTATTCTTAAATTGCAATAATTTGTTCCATACAAGGTATGTAATTACCCACTGGATCCTGCAGAAAGCCCTCCATTTCAAAAGCATCACAACAGTAACTGTTGGTCTCTCAAAGGCCACTGAACCAGTCGCCTTTGTACCATAAAGGGTTGATCGGTTTCAGTGACACTTGTAAGCTTGTTCAGCTTTGTCATGTGTCGCTGCAGTGTTACTAATTCTCCACTTGCTTTTTGTGGTGTTGAGTGACACCTTGCCATGAGCAGACTTTGCAACTGCACAGGGGAGGAGTGGTGGCACTTACGCTTGGAAATGTGGACTTCCCAGTACCAGCTGTAGCCTCTGTACTGAAATTGTTCCTTGTCTCCTTGGCTTATTTTGTTGTTATGTTCTTGATGTAGATTTAAGCACCGGGGGGGGGGGGTAGAACACATTTTTACTCACAGGTCAAATTTATTCACTCTTCTTTTGCCCTAAATGTCCTATTTTGTCATAACGGGACATCTTTCACTATTTGAACTTTAGCTACCAAACTGTATTTGGATTTACTCAGTTACTAATTTGGATTTACTCAGCTACTCATTTTCACCCTATGTCAGATCTCTAAATCCTTTCTGCAGTCTCGATAGGACTAATCTCATGATGCTTTACATTTGTTCTTGCTTTGAATGAAAATATTTCCTAGGTCAGTTCTTCCAAAAGAAATTTTTATGAAGTTATCTCATGCCTTGGATAACAGAATAGGGGGTTCTTTGTGCTCAGCTCACACTTTGTCATAAACGATGACAGATGAACAACATACCAATTGTTTCAAACTAGGTAACAAATCTTCACAGGCTTGCATGCTGTCTTGGAGGCTAGATAAAAAACATTATTGAATGCAGGCAGTTGTTGCCTGTGTTACTAAAAAATAAAACGTATTTTCTTCTCATGCCTCTTTTTCTTCCAATAACAGGACACTGCCAGGGCAATAGTTTCTTTTCAAATCATTGCCCCAATTTCTAGAAGCTGGTTTGTTTATCTTCCAGTGCTTAATCAATGTTGCTGGCCTGCAGCTCCAAGTATCAATAATTGGTTCTTAGCATTTATCCTGGATTATATCAGTAATGAGGAACACCAGATGAGAACAGCCGGTAGAGCAAGCAGGGTTTCACTCCTCTCATGACATGTTGTTGGGTTGTGCTGCAGACACCAAGGTGAGGTAGAAGGAACTTCTCATCCTTGGCACTCTGCATCTCTACAAGTAGATGTGAGTTAAAATGTATGCATACGAAATTCACCTGCTTTTGGAGGACAAGAAAGAGTAGGACATGCAGTAGGGTACCTCTGTCAAAAAGCGTAAGGAAGGACTAATGGGGAAGCTTCTAAAAGGCAGTTTGGAGGGAGCTGGACTGAGAACAGGAGAAAAGCAGAGAAGATGTGCCCAGATCCCTCGGGGTTCTTTGTATTTTCTTTCCTACTTGTTTATCCTAGAAAATATAGTTCTTGCTCAAGTAGAGAGCCAGACCAGCCAAACAAAACTGTGACAGCAGCCAAATCTGGTGAATTTAAAGCAAGCTATGCCTCTGCAGCAAAGTAATTTACCTAATTTCATTCTAGTGAATATTCCTAGGTTTAAAAGACATCCTGTATATCAGTGTAGCCACAAAATTCAGTCTGTCACTTAGACATGTATTTAGGTTCAACTTCTCAAAGGAGAGAGGCAGTTATAGTGGAGTCTGAGGTGGATTTTTGTGGGAAGCAACCATTGTAGTTTCCATACAGTGACACAAACCTCAGTATTACGAAATGAAAAAATAATTCAAGCACCAGAAACAAAAGTGCAACATGAAACAAAGAAGCAGTTTCCCAAAACAGAGAGCCTGATTTTCAGTCAGTTATGCTTGTGCACAACCATATCAGCATGTAAGACAGGGACCCACCACTGGCACAGGCAATGGGAGAACCATTCTCATTGTCCCAGGGCTGTTTGATACAAACATTATCAGTGCAGCCCAAATTACTTTTAACTAGTTTAATTAAACTAGATTTTAAACAGCTTGTTTTTCTTTAGCTTAAACAGTCAGGAGTTCATTTATCAACAATATAAGTAAGCTATGAAGCCAAAATTACAATGTCTGCAGGCTTCTGTCATTGAGAAGAAACTGATTAAAAGTGCCACTCGCCAGGCAAGTCCAGTTTCTTGCCATGTAAATACAATAAGCTTCTATGGGAAAAGTAAGGGATTATGAAAGCTTCTACATAAATAATTGGATAACATTGGTAATAAGCTTGTGACATTTGAACAAATGTTTTTGAAAATCTTTCCTGTCCAAGGGCCAATGGGCTGCAGAAACAAACATTGAAAGAGAAACACAAAGAACAACCTAGGTCCACAGGCTGTTAATGCTACATCTATATTCAACTGGATTGTACTGCCTAGTAGGGAATACTGCCTGCACAGAAATGTATACACACCACCAATATCCCCAGCTGTCCCCCAGGGCCCTACCAGACTTCCAGAAATCTGCCATTATGGCTCTGTCCTCTTCTTAGAGAAACAGTTTCTGTGTCTCTTTTTATAAGAGGGAAACATTCTTGCTTTTAGACTGAGGAGACTTGTCAGATGATGAGGCCTTATAATATCACAAGATTAAGTACCCAGAACAAAACTTGAGCAAAAAAACGTAAATGTCAGTTAACTCTCACAGATATCAAAAGGAGGTATGTAATATTCTATGCAATGTATCTCCTTGCTTAGCTACTGTGAAGATGCAGGCCACTGAAGTAATTCTTTCTAACCTCAACAATTTTTACAGTTTACCGTATGTCGTTTCCGTAACTGTATATTAAACACCACAGACAGTGGGGTACACATTTTGCAAGCAGTAATCCTACTGTTTACAGACCCTAATGTTCTTATGTTAAATAGGCATTTCCACTGACTGGTCTTCAAGAAATTTGTTTTAGAGGTGAGAGAAAGAAGGACAGAAGGGACATGCTATAAAACTGCAGCTCACTCCAACCTCTTCAGGTTGCATACCTTATTGTGGGAAGACTGATCAAGAGTTGTGTCAAAATAGTACGAAAAAGCTCCTTTATTTGACACAAGCGAGAGTTTTTCAGAGGAAGAAGAAGAGGAGATGAGGACTAGGATGTCTGCTTTCCTCCACTCGATACCTGACTGGAGAACTGTGTCCTTTATACTAGTGACTTGATCACAGGAATCTAGTACTTCATCATATATCCAAGATTGCTTTAGTCATTTACCTATGACTTTGGTAGATGAGTGGAAGACACAAATTTCTCAGCAGCAAAAAGAAATGCTAGAATAATTTAATATTGAGCATCATCACAATGATAATGTGAGAATAAAGGTCCAAAACCCCTCATACTGAGCCCTAGGAAAGTGGAGGGATGATAACAGTTGTTTAGGGGAAACAGTACGAGAAACAAATAAACCACAAAGCTATTTGTGCCATTATGTGCAGCCCCCAGAGAGCTGAAAAACTTACTGAACTGGAGGTCACACCTGTACCGCTGTGTTTACAGTCACTGCGAGGTCTATTTTCTATGAATTTGGTTAATCCCTCCTTAAATGCACGTGTACTATTGGCCTCCACAGCAAAGGATTTCAGTATTTAGTCATTCCCCAAAAAAGTTCTCCCTTTTGTTTGTTTTAAAACATGTAAATATTGTAGTGTAACATGCAGTCATTTGATTTAGTTTTCTCACAACTGCAACTAAAATTAGCTATGGAGGATGGGTGAAAACAAACAGATGAATTCAAGGAAAGAGAGTGATGGGAAAAAAGCATCAGAGAGGAAGACAGGTAGACTGAAAGAATGAAAACTCCAAAAATGCTGCCACAACTAGTCTGATGGAAGTAGGCTGAACTGTTATGATGCCAGCTACCATTCTGAGGATTTGTTTTTCAGCTCTGTGGGAGGTATTCAAGTGCTACAGCACTGGGTAACATCATAAAAACTTGCATGAATGGATAAACAAGAGATGTTTGCTTTTGAAAACCTGAACTTCAGAATGGTGAACCGAATCTAGCAGACATGAACAGAACTGAGCTAAGTAGACCAAATGGCACTCAAACCATCATTTTAATCTAGGCATTTGTGAAGTTGCATGAAAGAAATATCTTCCCATGGTGGCATATACACACAAACACACCCATAATATTCAAATGCAGATTCTTGCTCCATGGTGCACGTGAGCATCTCCAGGCGGTGTATGCCATATGTTAATTTTTGTTTTGGTTAGCTCTGACATTTTCCTGACATGTAATGGGTTGGAAGATCAGTTTCAGTACATTCAATCAGATAAAACAAATCTACATATTTCAGACTCAGGTTTTTATGCTGCTCTTTAAGAGGCTTATACAACAAATCATGGAGAGTTTCATTTGTTTTACTAAATATTAGGATTTTTTAAATTCATTTCTTCTTTCTCCTATTTATTCTTTGGGCACTACAGAGTATAAACAATACTGCCTGTGTATATGATCATAGGTACTTACGCTATCTAAAAGAGAAAGTGCCTCAAGTACAAATTGAGAAATCAGAATTTTTTATTTCCTGGCTTCTAACTAGCATTATATAGCCTACATATCTGCACTATGTACACATACATACATACATATGTATAAATGTTTATGATTTGCTTAGCTGGATCATACCCACCTAACCTTTTCAATGTGGTATTTTCAAAGTGTCATATTAAAGCCTGTTGGCCAGCTTCATGTTTCCTGCTCACAGAACTGAAGCCAACAGTCTGTGCCAGACTGCGGTTAGCTAACTCTGAAAGAACTTGCAAAAACCATTACACAGACCCAGAGATGAAAAAAATCTGAGCCTTTTTATTGTCCTGTTATCAAATTTAAAACATATCAGACAGATTTTGTATTGTTTTTGAAGCCTTGGGAATAGTGTTCATAGCAGAAGAAAGATGAAGGATATAGGTAACCAGGTATCTTGGAACAATTTGTTTTCTGGCTGCAAAATCATTATGACCTTCAGGACTTCCCAGCCAAAGGAGCATAACGACAGCCTCACTGGCTTCACTGGCCGTGAAGGAACTGCAAGGAGACTGTTTACAGTTTCCACAGGCGCTGACCCAACCTACATGTCACACCTAGTAACCAAGAACTTGACCAGCCAAACTACTGTGCATGCCTACAACTTCTTATCATCCAAGTCTAGACATGATGCATCTCAGATGGGGACATCAGCCACTACATCTGTGTTAGAGGAAAGGTGGTAGCCTCATTTTATTTTGAGACCACCTCACTCCACGAAAAGACTGTTATTCACTTGCTTATAACAGTGCCAAGGCACAACGATTTCAGCTCAGACTTTCCATGCTGGGTCCTTGCTTCAGGCTTGTTTTGGAAGATTCAAGCAAAAACAGTTCCATCATTTCCAAGAAAAAGGCTAGGAAAAAAAAAATTATTTTGCCCCTATTTAAAAAATTCTTTGAAAAGCCTGGGCATTCCTAGGCTTTGGAGTAGAAGCATGAAAAGCGTCAGGGTTTGGTCTTTGTGCCAGAACTGTGCTTTCTGTCAAGTCACTAGTTTTTGAAAAACTAAAATGTGCAAAAACCGGGACAAGCTGGGCAAACAGATGGGGACGTGGACAGGATTAGAGGGAAAAAAACTGGACTGTCCAGAGCTGAGGAGCCAGGAGTATGATGGGGAATATAGGTTGCTGCCTGCAGGGAAGATAGATAAGACGAAGCTGCATCAGGAAGGAGGCAAGACACACAAGGACATGCTGGAGGACACAGGACGAGAGAGGTCAAGCTTCAGTGAGCTTTTTTCTCTCATATTTCTCTATACTGTCAGTCCCTCCAGAGCCTGAAGTTTAATCCCCTGACCTGCTGGTTCCAACTACTCCTTGCTGTCAGGCAAACCATACTTTGATGCACTTCCACTGCTGGCCTGCTCTGAAGATGATCATTGAAGTGTTCCTGCTCAGCTATTTCACTCCATCCTAGAAAGACACATCTTTGCAGATAACTAACCTAAGTGTTTATATGATGCCACACAATGCTCCTTCATTTTCCTTCTGTTGGCTTAGAAAAGAAGAAACAAACAAAACAAAGCATGAAAGGACTTTTTAAAGCATTATGGTTGTAGAATTGGGCATGAGATTGCAAGGAAAAGCCAGAATCAAGTTATCTTCAATCAGGTGCAACTACATTCAAGGCTGCTTGTGAATAACACAAGCAGACAACATGTAACTACAACAGTTTTTCACTCTTGCCTTATGGAAAGCAGAAACATGCTTAAACTTTGTCATCACTTGTATTCTGTATGCTACCTTCTTAGCTGTAAACTCATCTTGATATCCTTTTCTATATTAACATGCTTCAGAACATTGTCTTCCATATAATATTTGTCTAAACTTTACAAACTGATGGTGTATAGACATACACAGACTTCATGTTATTCAAAGTTCAGCACATTGGAGCCTTGTGCATGATTTATTATGTACCAATGGCACCTACTATCTATACAAAACTGCAACTCAATCCCTATTCTAAACCTAATTCAATCTTCCAGTCCAGGAGAAAAGACAGTGTGAAGAAATAGGTTTAAACCAAGGCTAAGGTAGAACTTCACCCCCATCTCCCCAGTATTGGATAAGGGGTGTCTGTATCACTACAGATCATTGATGACAACTTCTTGACCCAGGTGGTGGAGGAGCCAACAAGGAGAGGTGTGCTGCTGGACCTTGTCCTAACAAACCAAGAAGAACTGTTTGGAGATGCGAGGGCTGGGGGCAGCCTCGGCTGCAGCGACCGTAAGATGGTGGAGTTCAGGATCCTGCATGGAGGAAGCAGGGCAATAAATAGGACTAAAACCATGGACTTGAGCAAGAAAAACCTTGGCCTCTTCAAAGGCCCTGCTTGGAAGAATCCCATGAGTTAGGGCTCAAGAAGGTAGAGGGTTCCAAGAGAGCTGGTTACTATTCAAACCTCACTTCCTCCAGGCTCAAGACCGATGCATCCCTATGGGCAAGAAATCAAATAAAGGGAGTAGGAGGCCAGCATAGATGAGTAAGGAGCTCCTGTCAAAACTTGGTTGGAAGAAGCATGTTTATATAATGTGGAAAAAGGGACAGACCACCTGAGAGGAATATAAGGTGGCTGTTAGCGTTTGCAGGCATGTGGTGAGGAAGGCCAAGCTATGCTTGGAATTAAATCTGGCCAGGGATGTCAAGGACAATGATAAGGGCTTCTTCAAGCATATCAGCAGCAAAAGGAAGGTTAGGGAAAATGTAGGTCTGCTGCTGACTGAGGTGGGTGTCCTGTTGATGCATGATACAAAGAATGCAGAGTTACTGAATGCCTCCCTTGCTTCTGTCTTTACCACTAAAACAGGCCCTCAGGAATCCCAGACCCTGGAGGTAGGAGAGAAAGCCTGGCAAAAGGAAGACTTTCCTTTAGTTGAGGAGGATCAGGTAAGAGATCATTTAGACAAACTGAACATCCACAAATCCATGGGCCCCAATAGATGCATCCATGAATGCTGAGAGAGCCGGCAGATGTTGTTACAGAGTCCCTCTCCATCATCTTTGAAAAGTCATGGAGAACAGGAGAGGTGCCTGAGTGCTGCAGGAAAGCCAGTATCACTCCAGTCTTCAAAAAGGGCAAGAAGGTCAACCCAGGAAACTACAGGTCAGTCAGCCTCGCCTCCACCCCTGGAAAGGTGATGGAACAGCTCATTCTGGATGGCATCTCCAAGCATGTGGAAGAAAAGAAGGTTATCAGGAGTAGTCAGCATGGATTCACCAAGGGGAAATCATGTTTGACCAACCTGATAGCCTTCTATGATGGTATGACTGGCTGGGTAGATGAGGGAAAAGCAGTGAACATTGTCTGCCTTGACTTCAGCAAGGCTTTTGACAACGTCTCTCACAACATCCTCATAGGTAAACTCAGGAAATGTGGGCTGGATGAATGCGCAGTGAGATGGGTCACAAACTGGCTGGATGGCAGAGCTCAGAGGGTTGTGACCAACAGTGGAAAGTCTGGTTGGAGGCCTGTAGTTAGTGGGGTTCCCCAGGGGTCAGTATTAGCTCCAGTCCTGTTCAACCTGTTCATCAATGACCTGGATGAAGAGACTGAGTGCACCCTCAGCAAGTTTGCTGATGATACCAAACTGGGTGGAAGGGCTGATACACGAGAAGGTTGTGCTGCCATTCAGTGAGACCTGGACAGGCTGGAGGACTGGGCAGAGAAGAACCTAATGAAGTTCAACAAGGGCAAGTGTAGGGTCCTGCACCTGGGGAGGAATAATCCCAGGCACCAGTATAGGTTAAGAGTGGACCTGCTGGAAAGCAGCATTGTGGAGAGGGAGTTCAGAGTTATGGTGGACAACAGGTCGACCATGAGTCAACAATATGCCCTTACGGCCAAGAAGGCCAACGGTATCCTGGAGTGCATTAAGAGTGTGACCAGCAGGTTCAGGGAGGTTATCCTCCCCTTCTGCTCTGCCCTGGTGAGGCCACATCTGGAGTACTGTGTCCAGTTCTGGGCTCTGCAGTTTAAGGACAAGGAATTACTGGAGGGAGTCCAGCAGCGGGCTACAAAGATGATTAGGGGCCCAGAGCACCCTTCTTAGGAGGAGAGACTGAAAGAGCTGGGTCTGTTCAGCCTGGAGAGGAGAAGACTGAGAGGGGATCTCATCAATATTTGTAAATATCTCAAGGGTGGGCGTCAAGAGGATTGGACCAGACTACTTTCAGTGGTGCCCAATGACAGGATGAGGGGCAACGGGTACAGACTGAAGCATAGAAGGTTCCATCTGAATATGAGAAGAAACTTTTTTACTTTGAGGGTGACAGAGCACTGGAACAGGCTGCCCAGAGAGGTTGCGGAGTCTCCTTCTCTGGAGACATTCAAAACCTGCCTGGACACATTCCTGTGTGGTCTGCTCTAGGTGACCCTGCTTTAGCAGGTGGGTTGGACTAGATGATCTCCAGAAGTCTCTTCCAACACCAACTGTTCTGTGATTCTGTGAATTATGATATGATGAACACATGCTCTGTTTTCTAAAGCTCAATAAACCTGCCCTTTTTGTGATATTTGAGGAATGCCTCCTCCACAGAAACATTTTGCTATTTGTTTCCATGGGAAAGGAGGCTTTCTCATCACAAGACTTGAAGGATTCACTGAAGGTTTTTGAGAATTGCCAGAGGCCAACAGACCCCCCTGCTGCAGACCACGGGGTTTCTTCCCTCCTGCAGACCATCAGGTGCAGAAGCAGTGAGGATATTCCCTTGACTTCTTTATTCTCCCCTCTGCTGCTCTCCCCATCTTCTCCTGCCTACAGACAGACTGGTAACTGGAGAAATAAAAGCTACAGTTCATGAAAAGCTTTCCATCCCAGGCAAGCTTCTTCACAAGTGTTTTAGATATAATACTTTCTGGGAAAACATAAAAATAGATCTTCATAAATTCATTTTGGAAAAGATTTTCCCTGTAAATGTCAGATGCTAAGAAAGCTGCCACTTCCAAGGCTATAAACCATTTTTAACAGTCATGCTCAGCTGTCATCACTACTCATACAGTGCATTAGGCTTCACAAGCTACTGAACCTTTTTAGAAGTAATAAGTAATACATAAACAGGACATGGCAAAAGTATGCTATAAACATGCCTTTTTAACCAATACCTTTCTATGATTTTAAAAAAAGAGAAAAACACTCCTGTGCAAATATTTTGGGATGATACTATGAGAACCTTTTCTGTCCTGCACTTACTGGGCAGTAAAAAAGGTTTGAAAAGAACCTAGAAATTCTACTCTCTTTTATGCATAAAAATATATACATAAAAACTCCATCAGTTTTTTAAGGTATTAGATCTCTGAGAGAAAACACTAGCCAATGATTAGGACTGACACTTTCAGCATAAATTTCCCTTTGAACACAGGCAACATTTTTTTGGTGAACATTTTCTTCTATAGTGTATTTACTTTGAAGAAAAACATTTTTTTTTTTAATTCAGGAAAAGTTAAACTCAATAACTACCACCATTTCAAAAATTGCTTTATAGTGGGGAAACTGCCTAAGAAGTTTGTCTAGAATTTGGAGTTTGAAGTTACAAGACAAGTTTTCATTCATATATTCATAGTACTATCACACTCTGAAAAAAAGCTGGCTTCATCTCTGGGTCATCAGGTAGTGATCCATCTGGTCCTCCTTAGGTGACCCACAGATGGTAAAAACCCATTACAGAAATCGGGATAACGGCAGAAGTAGTACCTACAAAAATTTGTGTAAAAGTCAGTCTTTGAAAAAGGGTGGAGATGAGGAATAACAGCAGCTTAAGGACTTACTCAGGAGGCGATGTGAAACATTCTGTTATTCTTATTAACTTGCTGAGATAACAAAGTGACCCCTCCAATCAGACATTGCAAATACTTCAAGACTATTGCTCTAAATTACATGGATTTCTGCTTTCATATTTTAACGCAGTGGCTGAGCTTAGGAAAGTAGTATCATTTCCCCATTTTATCCAGAACTTACCAGCACTGATGTTCTAGATTAATTACAAATCTGTAATTGAGTATGGTGATGAGAATCACATAGGCAAGAAACACGAAAAATGAGTGAACATGAAGCCTGCTGAGAAACCAAGACACAACTGGCTCTAGTTAGAGCTCTGCAAGTGAAATTTCCACAAATAGTGTAACTGAAGTAGAGGACACCAGGGCAACACTGTTCCTGGTATGAAGCTCCTTTATATGGGCTCCCATGGGAGCCACTGTACTGCCTGGGGAACTCTATTTCACTTTGCTGGTATGGCTCACTTAGGGTTAGCCCCCGGATAACACAGAACTCTGGGAGGAGAAGATAAGGAAAATCTCCATCCAGAATTTGGCAGTTTTGAAGAGTTGGCTCTTACCTTGCAAGGCATAGGCTTTTTGAACGAGATTTCAGCTTGAGTCCAAACTCCCTTTGGAGAGTCCAAGACAGACCAGATTTTCTCTTGAACGACATGATTCTCCTCAAAGATATAAACAGCAAGAGTGCCACTCATTTTGAAAAACCCATATAAGGCATAATAAAAACGCAGACAAAACTGCATGTTTCCTGGAAGGGTCGGGCCGTACAGACGTCCAATATACCCAGGCTGTGATGTAAACTTCGTGTTCGCCAACAAGTAATAACCTGCAAGACAGCACAATTATGGAGTATTTCTAATACACAATTAGCACAGCTGATTTGCTGTTATAGCAGCTTCCCTTACTGCATCAGACTTCATTTACAAAAACAGATTCTGCTGGAAGGAAACAGATTATCATACTTTTTGGAAGGAAACAAGAATTTCTCTATAAACATCACGGCTACTTCAAGCTAAACTGACACATGGCTAAGTTACCAAAAATAAGCATATTTCCAATTTACATTGAAAGATTCTCTGGCCTGCTGGCCTCACTGGAATCCTCGCTCTATGAAGGGTACTGCTCCGACATCGAAGAAGGAAGAATGGGGCACAAAGCCTATTATTCCCTACCTCAAGTGTAAAGAGGTGAGACTTTAGCACATATGATTAAGAACCATGAATACCCTACACCAAGAGATGCATGAGTTTCAGAAGTTATTAGCAGACCTTTCGCTATGTTGCTTCACTACGCAACATTTCACAGTTTTCCCTTAAAAATGCCATCTATCCTAAACCTGAAAGTCTAAGACCCCACCACTCCTCTATATGAAAAGCAATGCAACAAGCTATTATTATATTGGCTTGCATATTTTTGTGGAATCATCCCTTCAGCGACTACAGATCAGTATAGTGAAGATACTCTGATTTATGGCCCTGCATGATTATTCAATAGGCAACCTTCCTGCTTTACATGTGAGAGGCAAAGCCAGAGTCTCACTAGGACTGAGAGTTATACACTGATTTTTAATGGCAGGGAGCCACAGTGAGGAAAACTAACCAGTGTGCTAATTACACTATTTAAAAGAATGAACAATTATACAACAGGTTAACCTTTATATCCAGTTTGACTTTCCTAGTGAAAAGCAGTTTTGATTTACCAAACCCAGTAGTGTGATCTCCTGCTCTATACACGTTACGCTTCACTTTCACTCTGCTCCATCCTGGGCCATCTTTGTGATCCTGGTAAAAGTTACACAGATCTTCCTCAAAATTGCAGCCTGCCTCAGCAGGATTGAAAAGAGTTCCTGAAAGACAAATGCATGTGTTCTGTTAGGAAGAGCCCGGTATAATAAGCATAGGTATTTGAAGCACAAAGATGCCAAAGTGTACTTTTCACATCAAAGATGAAGATGTGCAAAGATGGTATGCATGCAGAGTGCAAATTCACAGTGATATCAAACTATCAATTTTCTACTTGAGGTGGGTGTTATTTTCTTATATTTTTCCTGGAGCCAGGGAGAAACCTCCGTCACAGCTCCTATACACAAGTTACAGATAGGAAGTGAAGATTCCTCATTCAGGACATAATGCACAGAGACATTCAGACCATCTGTTTTCATCCTGCTCCTTCATTCAAAAGATTTTTGGACAAAATGAGTGTGCGTGTGCGCACGTGTGTGCAGGGATGTCATATTTTCATCTCAGTTTCCATGGGAACAACTTTCTAACATCAACATTTAATATTCTTTTAAAGACCACTTTTTAAAAAACCCTTTTCTAGTCATAAAATGTGTATGCATATGCACACTCTAAGTACATAAGCGTTTGGTTCATACACCACCTCATGGCTACTGACTTCTGGACCTATGTCTTTAGGTAAAACTTTTCTACTTCTTTATAAACCTCACCAGTACCAAATGCTGGCATAAGGAGGGGCACAACCCAAAGCCACCTTGCAATTTTTGGCAACATCAGAAGTCAGGAACCTGTGAGCATCACTCTGTGGCAGCATGCATGACTGTTCTGTACAGAGGCCTAGAGGGACTTCACAGCAAGGGCAGGGACACAGGAGATCAGCTTCAGAAGCAAGACTTTGGCTTTGGAGAGATGCCTGCAGCCTTTTCAGCCTCAGGTAAGCCTGATCTAAGCACTGCCCATGTGTCTTTCCCTACAGAGAAGGCAGCCCAGCGCCTCCCCTGCTGCTTTCCTAGTTAATGACAGCTGGAGCACCACCAGGTCTGTGCAGCATTAAACCCATCTTCTGATTTATCCTTTGGTGAAGTTTAATACTCTGGTACCCTTTCCCTCCATTTGGCTAACGATGAGGCCTTTGTTGATCAAATTTTTTTTTTCAGAAAAATAAGGAAAAAACTTGATACTGCTATACACACTGCTACAGCTGAATACAAGGAGAATGAAGATCTTCCGCTTTTTAACATCTCTACTCAAAACAACTGAAGATGTAAATAGGACACAAGTCTGAAGGATTAGCCAGCTTTGTTGTGTTCCAACAGAATACAAAGCAAAGGGTTGGCATTCATTTCTCAAACCGGAAAAATATCCCCAAAACTTCAAAATCAGAGTTTGTATGCAAAGCTCTACCTGAATCTATCAAATTTACCAGAGTAGATCTGAACTTGGGCTGTGACAGCATGATGATATCAGGGCTGGGGCAGAAAATACTATAAAACTTATCCCACACTTCAACTCATCTAAGCATCTGAAAATCAAAATGAACACACAGATGAGCACACAGCCCCAGTCCACAGCATAATGCAAACATTACTCAGGATTTTTGTTGCAAAATAAAGTAAAAACAGAACAAGCATTTAAGAGTTAACGAAACAACTAGATTTACTCAGTCAAGAGTGGTGAACTAATAACACATCTAGAATCTACCTCCTATTGATACTTGAGCGGTGCAGGTAAAGCTAGCAGAGACTCCAAGCAAATAAAAAGGGAAAAAAAAATTTCCACGATCACTTCAGAACATTAGCCAAAAATTCAAACTTGTGACTGAAAGAATGGATGGGGTCAGTGGGAAACCACTAATCTGCCTTTGACTATTGCTTAGCGCTACAGTAAAACCGAAGCAACCAGCACACAGCTACTTAAGAGGCTGCATTCACAAATTACAAAGTCCTTGGTCCCAAGTGCCTCTACCACTATCTCACAGATTCAGCTGACTTCTTCTGCTGTGAAAACCTAATAAAAACCTGACCAATACGCCACTCTGAGATAAATAATAACCCCCAGAAGAGTGAAGGACAGCAAGGCTCCCTTTTTGGCTCTGACAAATACCTCAGGGCATGTAGCACAGAAGACAACATTCCCTATATCAGTGTCCTGGTTTTGTTAAAAAACAAGTTTCTCTTTTAGTGAATTTTGCCTGCCAGCTAAAGCCTTCATATTAGCTGCATTTCCCTGGAAAACCAGATACATGTTTTGGTAAACATAGCAATGGAATGCTAACTTATCAATAAGGACAGATTCACATCTCCCGAGAGGGACAACGAGAAACTGGTGACCAAGAAACTGACCAACTGTGTATAACATTCCATTCACGTGAATACTTCATATAGAAGTGGGAGATCACGAGGATCTCATCCCTTTTTCCCTTCTTATGATCAACATTAGGAGAGGACCTTGCTGGTCGTCCCTGCGAACTGAGGTCTAGTGACAGACTGAATCCAGCTCCGGTTGGCTACAGAGTCCAATCCAGGACTTTGGGTGCTGGCTTTGCAGTTGCTGAGACTTTCAGGATTGGTTTTGTATATTTTGTATTATTTTCTCTATTCTTATTAGTAGCATTAGTAAAACATCTTTAATTTTTTCAACTCTCTTCTCTCTGTTCTTCTTTTCCTCCCGATCGCCTGTCCTGAGTGGGAAGGGGGGAGAGGGAGGGGCAAAATGGGGAAGTGGAGGGGAGAGGAGGTTAACAATACATCTGCCAGGGTTTGATTGTCACCCCACAATCTAAACCCTCGACAATCAGCAATAATGAAAAGCCCAAGACATTTTCTTCCTCCTACTGTCACACCTGGGGAAATTTCCCTCTCTTTCTGCGATAGGTCTGCAAGTTGTAATTTGTTCAAAAGCTGGGATGATGCAAAATACAGAGTTCTGTCAAGCACTACAGCTGGGGATCCCTGAGGCCATGTCTTTGGAGAGGAAGCATTAAGGACGGTTTCTGGATGAAATGAATCGCATTAATGTTTATCTGCTGTTTTGTCACTAGGAGGAAGAGGAGTCCAATGGTGCTGGTCAGTTGATATGGCAGCATCTGCACATCACTACCAAATATTGCAAGTATTGACAGACTGTTCAGAGGAGAAAAACCAAGAGGGAAAACAAGGAAGGTAAACAGCAGTAAGAACTCATACCTGTCTGATTGCTGCAGTAAACCGGAGAGAAAGAAATGTCATCAAGGGCAACGTAACCTCCCTTGGCACTATTGAAAGCAACTTCAAATATTACCTGGAAATGGTAATAGTTCGTTATTTATCTACCATATATACACAACAATAATTCTGATACATATCTTCGTATTACAGAATTCTGACTGGATGTCCCAGACAGACTCCAGGGCAGCTCAGACAGCACTGCAGGTGTTGCGAAAAATTAAATTACATCACTCATTAGGAATATAAATCAGAGCCTGATCCTGGCACCTGATCTTTGCCCACTCACAAGGTCAAGGAAAAATCAAGGGGAACATAGCTCTTCTGCTGCTTCATGAAGCACAAATCTTAAACTTGCAGTAAGGCTACTGTCATGGCAGCATACAAACCCAGTATTCAGAGTCATCAGCCTGTAAGACTATAACTCCAAATAATTACTGTCTAATTACTACTGTATCTAGAATCTACCTGCATTCAAGAGCTAAAAACAAACTGTGTGGATTACTCTGCTGCTACAATACTAAGTTTTACTGTTTTCTGTAAACATCCTCGGACACTGAAACCCATGCCTTGGCATCAGCTGGCAGGAAAGACTTCCTTTGAAAAAATAAGATGAGAAAGAGAAAAGTTCTTGCTGTGTTTTGTTTACCACAAAAACCAAACAATATTTCTACTTCGCCATTCCCAAGGGACATCATTTCCTCAAGTAAGTGGAGTGCAGTTCATGACTCTTGAGGAAGTATCTTAAAATTTATCTTAAGTATCAAAGCTCTGAGTTACAGGAAAGCTTTGAAAAAAAGGGATGAATCACAAGGCAACCCCAGGGATAAAACAAGGATATAAGAATAAATGATTCCAGAATGAGATCCTGTTTGGTGAAAGCAATGCCTGTGATGTCTTGCCTAGGGATGGGAGCCAAACTAGGAGAGTTGTAAAAGAACCATGAGCAATCTCCTTCAGTCAGATGAAACAAAGAGGAAGAGCCTCTTGAAGTAACTGGAGAAATAATATGAAAGGTTTTAGTTGTAATTCTATGAAGCGATCTCTAAAAGCGTTGGACTACATAAAAATTCTTGCTGTAAAATAAAAGCCTATCTAAGTCAGTGTCTTGTTTCCAACAGAGATCATCTACAGAATGAACTGAAGGCAATGACAATTTTTCAGTTCTTCCCTCATATTGCATTCATGATGGATGCTTTTCCATTAATTTGTCTAATCAGTGTTTTAAATGATCCCAATAATGGTATCCATAGCACACTGTGGAAGTGAGTTCTACAGTGATGTGATGGAGGAAAAAATCCTCCCTTTGGTTTATTTTTAAACTGTTACTTGGTAATTAAGAATTTAGAACAGCAATGTAAATTATCAGAAAAAGGCAACAGTTAATTTCTGTGTCATTCATTATTTTTATGAACCTCTACCATATTCTGCTTCAGTCCTTTTTTTTACAGTCTGAAAGCTGTTATTTCATTAACTTCTCCATACTTTTGATTATTGCCATCTCCTTCTTGTAGTTCTAGGATATTCTTTTTTAACTGAGAGGGTAAGAGTTGCATACTCTGCTGAACAGAGGGGTATTCTGTGCATTCATCCAGTGGTACAACTGGATACTTCCAGCATAAATAGATTCCAGCATTCCAAATGGTTTTATGAATGCCACTGAGATCTGAGAGGATATTCTCCCAGAACTAACCACAGTAATGTCCAGCTCTAAGTGATCATCAATTAATTTCCATCTCTAACACTGTCACTGTTTTTCCCCTTGCATATTTATTGAATAAGTAATTCACTTACCATTCAGTATTATGAGATCTTATCTGATCTAATCTTCTTTGCTATACCATTTGAAGTCTTAGAATTCAAATGGATGACTTGGTCACTTACTTTACACAGTATAAAAGGTCTTTGTAACATCTGATGAAAATTAGCTTTACCCCTAATACTTTCTGAAAATCTGGAGGCTTACAGTGAATTAACAAATAACTTATGTGGAGTTAAAGCAAGTAGAATGAAAGATGATTTATTTGTAATTCTAGTATTAGTAGCATATATACATTTAGGGAGAAAGGATGTATATACATATATACACACATATAAAGTACATATATATGTAAAAAGCATATATATATATATATATATTTACACAAGTAAGTATATATGTGTATATATCATACATATACATTGTTCGTTCCAATCTTCTAAGGTATTTATATGTGTATTAGACACAAGAATGTAAATTTTACATATATAAAGATATAATGTAGATACCATGGTATGCGTATATATATATATATATATGACATATATGTATACACATTTTTATACGTGTGTATATGTATTTATATTTTCTGTATGTATTTGTATATATAATGTTTATTGCATTCTTCTAAGCATCCTCAGAAATGGATCTACAAGTCACAGAAACATGTGGCTGAGAGAACATTTACATTATTTAGCAGGAACTGAAAGACCTCACATTAGTAGGACTTTACAGCCTCCCAAGGTGTTCTGTTCAAGAACTTCACCTCCTGACTTTATCTTTGCTGAAAATCAAGCATCGGTACGCAAAGTGATTCCTCCTTTGCTCTTATGCAAGGAAACAACATATCGCCAGCATCTTTACAACCACCTTTCAGATACTGGACGGACACTGCCATGTTCCTGACTTGCCCTGAGTCCGCACTGACGTCTCATGCAACCTGGAAGCCGTAGCTGGGCTGCAGAGGAATGACTGTGTTACCTCCATGGGGTACGGCGCGTTGAAGTCCACTTCTGCTAGCGCCCAGTCCGCACTCGGTGCACGCTCTGTTTTCCAGATCTCTTCATAAAAGCCACTTGTGTCTCTCAAGTAAACGGTAAAAACAATGCTACTCTCCTGCTTAAGTTGATAATAAAAAGACAAGCAGCCAGACATTGGGGCTGTGGTTTTTGGTGAGATTAGCTGGGCCACTTCCTGAAAATGTTTGACATAAACAGAGTCCACATACATGTAGTGACCTACAAGTATAAAAGAAACTCGATATAAGGACACTTTTTAAAGGACACCACTTACAAGAAGTATCAGGAGATGGGCAGGCACTAGAAATGTATCTCTGCAACTCCAACAATGACAGTTGATTCCCAGGAAATTTTAGTAATTCTACGATATTGTTTTCTTCTCCTTTCCTATGTACAATCCAAAGTTGTTTGGCTAAAATACCACTGACAAAACAGTCAGTCTCAGTTCTTTATTAGGTCTTTATTTGAGACCTTTATATTAGAGAAGGTAATAAACTCGCTGAATTTTTGAAGCCACTCATAAAATGGAAAAATGTGTTACCACTGAGTAAATTCTCTGCCTTCCAGCAGCTCAGTATAGTATTTAGTCTTTCTCTAAGTGCAACTTTTACTGAAGCACTCAAGTAAATGAATAAGACTATAAGCCATGTGTTTTTTCATGTTTCACTCAGCAGTTCATTTCATATATCCAGTGAATTGTCAAATAACCTTTATTCTGCACATTTCACAGCTTGTATTATTCTGCCAAGTCTGTATAGGGTTTGGTTTCTGAAGGTTTTACCTTAACTGAACAGACCTTTTTTTTTTTTTTTGTAAAATCCTTTAATAAGACTTTCGGGAGATGCTAATAAAAAAAAAAAGGCATTACATATAAGTAGACTGCTTCTCCCTCAACAGCCAGTATGACCTGCAGGATTTTCAAAGGGTATAGCTGCTCAGGCACTGATTTTGGGAGAGCTATCTCATTTGAACAGGAGACATCCACTTGCACAGATATGCTGTGCATCTCTGTCAGTCAGCATCAAACAGTATCAGTT
Organism: Patagioenas fasciata; assembly: GCF_037038585.1. NCBI lineage: Eukaryota > Metazoa > Chordata > Aves > Columbiformes > Columbidae > Patagioenas > Patagioenas fasciata. The sequence goes on from NC_092560.1 coordinate 27,273,379, forward strand.
GATGAATGGAAAAATGGTTCTTCACAAGTAGAAAACTTGGAGGAGAATGAAGTGTCAAACTGACAAGGTACTTCAGCACAGACACTGCAAACTGTGTCGTTAGGTCTCTATTTACACCACTATGTTAATTAGCTGATAGCGTTCTCAACCTGGAGGTGTTATTGCTCACTTCAGTCCAGTGGAAGGAGGAGAAAGGGCTTGCTTGGCTGTGGGTCTCCTCCAGCCTCCCACTCCCAGGGGTGACACTTCAACAGTACTTGCCTGAGTTCTAGACTTAATTTTCGCTCTGCAGTTTTACCTTTCATAGTCTAATTACTATGTCCTTGATGATGTACCTTCCTAGCATAATTCTTCTAAAAAAGAAGGTTCTTAGGTGACTTTTGGCTTCTTGGTGTCTTCTCAGCCAATGGTAAGCAGTGAGGGTTTGGTGTGAAGAAGAAACACTGACCATGAGCAAACAGATCCCTCCAGGCTGGCAGCATTTCCTGTCACAGACAGTACTTTGTTTAATAGGTAGAACTGCTGTCTGCTGTTGAAGTTTTGGTGAGTTAAACTTCCATCAAAATTTTACTAGCATGTAGGTGCCATGGGGCGATGCAGGGCTGGACTGACACTCTGTACTCAACTCACACAATTGTGAAACAAATAAAAAGGCACAGCGGCATGAGTTAAGGAAAGAGAGTCAACCCCACCTTTCGTGAAGTGATTCCTTGCACCATCACAAGCGTCACGTTACCCAAGATGAGCAGTGTGCCGTAGCAGGCAGATCTCCTGACCGTCACCTGCTGCAGCAACCCATGCAATGCTACATCAAAGATGTCCCTCAACCCTCTCTACAACTGTGCAAAGCCTTCTTCTCTCAAAAAGGTGGATGAGACAATGATTTAATACACGGCAAGGACTGAAAATCCTTTAAGTCTTCGCAGCATTCTGCCTCTGGTGGACTGTATTAACAGTTTGACTGAAAGAAACAAAGCTCGAGTACTCTGTGCAATTCAACCCGAGATTTTCCAAACATACTTCAGGTCCTTAACTTTCCTATTCAACTTGCCCAATAGCCACTGGAAAGAAAACACCTGTCAGAGAGAGGTACAGTGGAGTAGTACAAGGTTTTAAAACTTACTGCGGTCCATACTTTCAGAATCCACAGAAAGATGAATTTTCCCCCTCCATGTCCAAAAATTTATCCTTATTCTGAGTATTTTTTTAAGCCTAGCAAAGGACATAGCAACCTTTGTGTGAACTTCTGAAAACAACCCCTCTTTCTTTCTAGTCCTGTTTTTCACATAAGTCATTCTTCCCCCACCCAATGCCAGGAGAAAAGAAAGAACTCACATAATAATTTTCAGTGTAAGTCATAACGTGGATCATAGAGCCAGATTTTTCCGTATACTTCTGTTTTACATTTTTTGCTTACCCAGTTCACTATTAAGTGTGTGGTCTTTGGGCAGGATAGACTGAGAATTCCGAATGTTCCCTCCACCAACAAACCAGTTGACATTGGGGTTCCATCGGTTCACAAAGCCACAAAGATGATTTTCTTCAAAGTCACATTCTGCAATTGGAGACATCACCAGCTCAGTGCACAGATTTTCATTACAGAAACTGGAAGAGAGGTTATTTCCAAGGATAGGCCCCTTTTTACATACGGCAGTGTAGATAACACCTATATTTATAAAACTGGACATAGCACTTAACAGCTTGTAACAAATGAAAGTAAACTTAGCCACAAATTTTGATCAATTTTTGATAAAATTCTCATTTCCATCCTCTTCAATCGATCTTTTCATTAGTTTGCAATATAGGATTGCTGTAATTTAAACAAATAAAACAGATTTAAAATATACCACTTCAGAGTATTAAACAGTCAGAGCAGCACTTCTACTTGTAAACCAGGAATGACTGGAAACAAAGCAGGACTAGTATTTCATAGCAATAATGAGACTGCTTTGTTTCCTTCACAGAGTCAAAGAATTGTGACAATTTTGTGGGACTCAACCAGAGCGCCCCAAAAATGCAAAGGTCTCCCAGCCTCCTAGACACTGAAATTTTTGAACTCCATCAGCAGTTTTTGGCAAATATCATGAGGAAATAGCAGTAAGCGTAAATATCAACAGATTTCTGACTCTGCGGCCTGGAGGATGCCGCTGTTGGGAAGCATGAGCAGGCAGACAGCAAAAATAATATCGCAGCTGTTATGCCTAATATTTGCAGCAGTCTAGCTTTGTGAAAATATAACATTTGTTCCTGCTTGAACAATAAACATCTTTAGAATGAATTATTGTATGTGACATGGCTATATATATCACAAAGATGGGTGAATAAAAACACATATTGCTGTGTGGAAGCTTAGTTTAAAAATATCTATATCAAATATGACAGCCTACTTTTCAATAAGGAAAAAGCCACTGTCTCTTTTCTAAACCCAGACCTTTATTTTTAAACTGACAACAAGGTATTTTTTTCTATGCAGAGAATATGGGAGCTGAGCAGACAGTACTTACCAATACAATATCCAGGAGTTATTTTAATTTCAAAAACTGCTATACTGGCAGATTTATCTTGTCCCATTTCACCTTCCAGTACAATCTGCACAATATAAACAAACCTGTAAATTTTAGGGTTTCAGTATTTCCATAACTGCCCTGGACATTTGAGCAGGATAAAGAGCAGAACAAATTAAATATCTGTGGAACACTTATCATCCCTACAGACAGGAGAGGTGCTTTTACTGGAAGAGCTTGGCGTTGAGGATCGAGATAACACCTCTCCTTGAGGTCAGAAAGCACACTGAAGGACAATGAGACAAAGACAAAAAATCCCACACTTCATATAAAAGTATGGGACTCCAGACTCCTCAGCTGTGACTACACAGGCCGTTTTTGTGAGAGATGCAATGTGGTGGGTGTTGGGTAGAAATACTCTCCTCCCAGCAGGGCACAGAGAACAGGAGCAAGTGAGCACAGCTGCAGACCCCAGATCTGGAGGTCCTATATCTGCTGAGGATTGCCAGAAGTTCCGCAGAGCTCTGCCGCCCTAATTTTAGGGATGGGGGTGGGTCAACTGACTCACACCCTGGAGGTTAAAAACAACAATAGGGCCCAGGGCAGAAATGTTCAACAAGCAGTCTGCGCACCCCAGTATGTGCATCAGAACGCCTGTGGCATCTTCTGAAATTGGGCTTACCTTGTACTTCTTTGTGCTGTTGGTTAAATCCAAGCTTGCTATGAGCCAGCTGTCTGAAGGCTCCTTGGCTGACCACAGCAAACGATCGAAGCTCTCTCCCTCCTGCCGCAGGTACAGATTGAGCCTGGCGGGACTGGGTGAAGTCTCAGAAGTCGTTGCTATCTGATAAATCAGTCTGACACAGCTCCACTCCTCCGAGTACAGCTCAGGGCTGGACAGCACTGCCTTCTCACCCTCATAAGATGTATCCACAGAAATGTAATGTCCTAGGAACAGAGACACATCAGAATAATAAATGTCAGAGCCTTTGCTTCTGCATCCCTGGATAAAAGTACTTATTTATAAGGGAACCGTTGTTCTGGGGTTAGGTCAGGCGATTGAGACTGTCACTTGTTCATTAAGTGATTCATTTAGCCTTTTAATGCCCCACTGTACCCACACATACGTCACTTCGTGTGTCTCACTGCATTTTTAATCACAATTTTTAAATTATTTGAAATCTTCAGAGAGAGATGATGTATCAGTGTTAAGTAAATTATTAAGGAAAGACATGGACCAGTTGAAGAGGGTCCAGAGGAGGTCGCAAAAACGATGAGGGGACTAGAACACCTCTCCTGTGAGGACAGGCTGAGAGAGTTGGGGCTGTTCAGCCTGGAGAACAGAAGGCTCCAGGGAGACCTTACTGTGGCCTTTCAGTACTTAAAAGGGGCCTATAAGAAAGATGGGGACAGACTTTTTGGCAGGGCCTGTTGTGACAGGAGATGCCGTAATGGTTTTAAACTAAAAGAGGGGAAATTCAGCCTAGACATGAGGAAGAATTTTTTTGCAATGAGGGTATAAAACACTGGCCCAGGTTGCCCAGAGAGGTGGTAAATGCCCCATTCTTGGAGACATTCAAGGCCAGGCTGGATGGTCTAGTTGCAGATGTCCCTGCTCATTGCAGAAGGGTTGGATTAGATGGCCTCTGAAGGTCTCTTCCAACCCAAACTATTCCATGATTCTATTATTCTGTGATTAAGTATTGCCCTCCAGACCTGATAGCTGTAGACAGATTATTTGATCGACAAGATAATTTACACAGGCAGGAACATGTTGTGGGAATAATTGGTTGTTTTATAGATGAAAACTTTCTAACTTTGTTTTTATAACTTGGATTTTAAAACTATACCTAAAAAACACATTGCAGCCAAAAACTCCTAAAGCATTTCTGGTTTTAAAGCAGAATATAAAGACACTCTTACGTAGTAAAACTAGCAGGTACAAATATGCTGATTCAAAAAAGTGCTAAATTTAAAGCTACATTTAAACATATCAACAATCTCAATGACATTATTTCAAAATTACTCTCTGGATGGATATTTTAGGAGCTGGGTCTAAAATATAACCTTCTTTATAAAAACAAAAGAAAGGATGCAATGACAAGCTAAAAATGCAGGAGGTAGCCAAAAAAATGCCAAAGAAACAACATGGAGAAAAAGGAGGCAACAATAAATAAACCACAGTGAAACAGAAGCCTGGTCCAAGAGACTTTACTAATACGTCAAAACCAAGATCAGGAGAGTAAAAAGGGATATAGGAGTCATAGAAACATGGAATGCAATGGCAGAATGCAATGACAGAAACAAGCTAGGACATCTATGCCTGAAACATCATGCCACAGAAGATCTAGAAAATTATCCTCCTAACCTAGTGGCAATGTATATCAGACAAATCCCTTTCCTGATACTAATTTGCTGCAGCCAGGCTGCAAGACTGATAAGAGTGGTCAGGGACTGCACCAAGTCAGTCCTTCACCCAGCAGCACTTCACACTTATCCTCTTTAGCCTACTCAGAGCACATATTTCCTCTTCTTTTACCTCATTTCACTTGACCACAGAGCCCATCCTCCGTTTCCACACATACGTAAGCACTTGCTTCACTTGGACACACCAGCAACTGGACTAATATTAAATATATTTCTTGCCTTTGAGGCACACCCTCCCCTCACAAATCCTGCCTGAACTCTCCAAATCTACCAAGCCACCTTGGAGTTGCCTTTTGCAAGTACCCTCGCCAATGTGAAAAAAAATCATCCGCATGGACAGTCACTGCCCACCCTCCAAGGCAAAAAGCAAGTACAGATCTGGTCTACGAGGTTCCCAAAGTCATTTCTCATGCACCCTCAGGAAGATGCCAGGAGTGGGGAGCAGCTCTGACAACACCTGATTTCTTGGGCAGTGCATGTTACACCAGCCCACTGCATCCGCTCCCTCTCTCACCTGCAGATGCTGTGCACAGCCACCCATCTGTACTGGTACATTTTTGTTCAACAGATGTAAGATAGATGATTGCTACTTACTTAGGGGGTAGATGCATCCCTTAGGAGTATAAGAGGCTGTGTAAATACAGAAAAACTGCATTTTCTCTCCCTTTTTAGGGAATGGAATTTTTTTGCCTGTTACCACAATTTCTTTTCATATCTACTGTGTCTGGTTTTAGTCTCCTGAAGGAATATACAAAATCACTGATTAAGTATGAGTAACTTGTTACTACAGCAGCATATGAAAGAAAAAATAAACACAGGAATAAATATTTAAAAGTACGCACCTAGTGTGCCTGCCAAATACTTAATCTGCCACTACATAAAATGTGAGTGCATAACACACCCACTTGCATACAGATATCAAATGGTTCACAAGAATTATCACGCACAGCATTTATATGCTGGCATGTGCTAGTCCAAGATATGCATGTTTTTCACAGGCACAGAGGATAGAGGGAAATCTCCAAGGCTCTGTCAGAAGTCAAATGCTTCTCACATACTTGTTTTTAATTGATATAAGGGGAAATATCCAGTTCAGAAAAAGAATCTGTGGTTTTAGACTAGTCTGAATTTGGATGATTTTGCTTACAAAGAAACCTACAATTCAGAATCCATGCCTGGCAATTTCTGTTTAGATTTCAGCCCTATTTTTGTCTGCACTTGATGAGTATCCCCATAGGAAACCGAGTTTTCCTATGATATTCATCTTATTTTTTTTCAGAAATAAATTAGTGTCAACATAGGAAAATACATTCACATGAAGACCTCAAATTGCCAGCTATGAGGCTTAAATAGCTGCCTGTCTTCATGACTTAATTATAAGTAGACCAAGGTTCTTCTACAAAAATAGTGATTTAGAAGAGAAATAAAAACCTATTGGATTTTCCAGCCAAGATTATTATGTTCCTATAAACTTGGATCTGGGGATTATTACGTTACTGTAAACCTGAATCTGCGTTTTCTGTTTGCTGTACACTTGCTCTCATTTTGTCTGATTGCCTGCTGATATGAGAGAAAAGATCACGGGCTTTCTTTTCAATATTTTTAAAACTATTATTGCCTTTTTAAAAAGAAAGCTTAATTCGACCTATTCATTAAGTCTCAGAAACAGAGTGCTCTCACTCTCAACCTGCTAATTATTTTAGCATGTTGTGGATATTTAAATGTGTGATTTGCTCTTCTGAAATCAATGGGAGCACTGATAGAGAGCTTTATGTGTAAGTTTAAATGCTTTGCTAATCAGGATAAGGGAGCCTGGCACTTTGCAGTATCAAGCACAGAAAATGCTAAACTTCTTCCAAATGAATACTGGCATTGACTAAATGGCCTTTATACTAAACTGTATTTCAGTAAGGGCAACAACATGTGCCACTGCTGCAGAAAGGAAGGTCTCACAATGCAGACCTCTAGGACTGACACAGAGCAATTGTGAGAGCAAATCAATGCAAAGAAGGGTTTCCTTGGAGTAAAGAAGCAGACAACTTTCCACCCTTGTTTGTGGGAGGAACAGAAGGATATTTAGCAGTCTATGGATTATTTGATGAATGCGCACTGCTGTAGCCTGAAATTTCATTAAAAATGTAACATACAGCTTCATTTTACAGCATGCCACACATTTTTTTTTTCCTCAAAATCCTCCTAGAAATGCCCATTGCACTTAATTCATTATAGTCATTCAGGAGTTATCAAGAGAGGGCTACTCTTCAAAACCACAGGAAAGCAAAAGAGAGGTAGTCACAAAATACTAGGAAAAGATCAATAACACAGAAACACAAGCATGAAATTTCTGGCAATTAATTGCTTGGGGGGGAGATGCAGCCCTAAGAACTGTAAGGAGCTGTGCACATATAGGAAAACTGCACTTCCAATTTTTTAGGAAATGGCAGGGAGTTTGCCACTATGGTGTAGAAACCATAGAAGCTTCTTCACAGACAAGAAAAGCCAGTAAAAACTAACTACCTTTGACTGATACCAGCTAGCAGTTCCCCAGTGGAAGCAAACACCTCCAGCCAGCAGAAAAGCTGTGAGAAAGGGGATTCTCAGGTGTATGTCCTTCACCACTCACTCACTATTCAGGCAAGCGAGTAATGCACTTTCTACCCACATTCCTATAATGACTTTCTGCCTACTGTGTAACTTCACTGTCTTCTCCTTGACAGCTGAACCAAACTGTACAGGACCAAGCATGTGTATATTTTACATTCCTCCATGTCCAAGTAAAATATTGAGCCTAGAGGGGATTAGGACTCAGTGTTTGAAACCTATACCTTTCTCATTGCAACTATGCATTGCAGTGGTAAGATTCACAAAATGAGACCTTTAAAACCCTTCTGTGTGCATCTCTCTCATCTTGCTCCTCTAACAAGCAGTTCCATGCAGTCCCTCTTTAGTACAGCTGGTGATACATTAACTCTATGAGTCATTCACCAAAATTTTCGAAATCTATCATTCTTTTTTTCTTGTTGTTGTTTTAGTTTACTTATAAAATAGGCACAAATATATCAGTCAGCAATAATTGTATCAGTGGCTTAGGGGAGAGACAGTTAAGACCAGCAGTACTGCTTTTTCCCAAAAAACAGTGCAGAAACAACACTGATTGCTCACTCTGTAAATAACAGAAGACAAAATGCCAGACACAGGCTAACGAACTAAACAAAATTCCAATAACAAAATGAAAAAATAAATTGGGATGACTAAAATTACCAGTTAGCTTTTCAATTATACGTTTCATCTGTAAAAGCTTGGTAGGGTAACCACAGATGGTTAGACTCTTCGTGGGGATATATCTGACACAGCTGTTCGCTTAGTTCAGCAACACTGCAGCTTTACAAGAAAAACAGCATGTAAGCAGTGAGCTCCAAGACAAACAGTATTAAGGAAATATGAAGCAGAAAAGGTTTGGGAATTTACAGTTGATTAGGCACTCATTTATAAAGAAAATCTGCAACAAAGTCTGGATTTTGGGCTATGGCTTTAGGGTTTTTAAAAAAATATTCTACTGCCAAAAAAAGAAAAGGGCAGCAAATCAGTTCATTTTTAGGACCTCTTAAGTCTTCTTACATCTCCAGAAAAAGTTAGTTTAAAATATTGATACAGACAGAGAGACATCATTTTGCAAATGAAGTTTGCACAGGGAGGCTTCCCCTGGGTACGGATTAGGTTTAGATGAAAGTTCAGAGTTTGAGTTAAGTACACAGAAATTCAACAAGCTGCTCCAAATGAGAACACTTCAGACTCAACACTCCATTTTTCATTCAACTTATTTTCAGCAGACGGCAAACTTCTCAGCTAAAGTGGATATTTTTTCCTGAAAAATTGTCTTGAAATACAGACCTGTGTGGATCAATGTTAAGCTTGTTCTATAAACAAAAAGTTGAGATTTTCTACAGAAAATTCTTCAGAACAGTGTCCATGCATTTTAATGAGGCTTTTTGAAGAGCTGGAGTGTGAGGCTGGGGTTGGGGGCTCAAGTTTTTTTAGGCAGTGTCTTGGAAAAGCAAAAAATTGCATTAGCAAGTGACTTTTCAATTGGAGGGAAATGTTTTGTGGTACATCTCCATGAAGAAAGTAAAAGAAATCCCCAAACCAAGCAAACACACAAAAGCCTGCACAAATATTTCGTCTGCACCCACAGTATTGTGCTGGGATTAGAGAATCAGCTTAAACTGCAACTATGGTGGCAATTCTTAATGAGAAGTCAAACAAATGCAGTTTGGAATACTTTTGGTATCTGTCAATCTACAAGCAGAGGGCTGTTATCGGAGTTGGAGGTCTTTGCAGCAAGTTTTGCTCCATGCAGCCTTACAACCTAGGCAGCATCAGGCTGGGGACACTTAGCCCTCGTCCCAGGTCCCATGCCGCTGCCATGGTACAGCTCCAGCAGAGCGCTGGTGCTGGTGCCAAAGCCACCACAGGCTTCTCCTCGCTGCCCTTGCCTGTCTGCCGCGGGGCAGGTCCCCTCTGGGCAATCTTAGCCACAATGTCACCAAACCTGAGGAGCATCAAGAGCCACCAAAAGCCACCCAGACCTCTTACACAACCAAGGTCTCACATCCCAAGCAGGCAGAGAAAGCACTGCCTCTCACCACAGCTGCTGGACCTGAGGAGGAGGTCTGTCCACCACACAGAAACCTGGGAGGTCTGCCCCACATCCCCCTCCCTAGCCTGGTGTATGCTGGGACCAGTTAGCATTGTCATCACAGGAAGAACTTCTTGGTCTTTAAACCTCCTTGTCTCCTGCCTGGTTTCTTAAAAGCAGCTCTGTGAAAACTGCTGAGAGATGAAGAAGCAGGAGGTGGTCTGTATTTGTTGTGTGCAGAGACTGACATGCACTGCTACTGTCCAGGCTTTTCCTCCTCTTGTGTCTACAGGGGCACTTCAAGCCCAAAGCTGTCATCTTCCTGCAGCAAAAACGCACAGTCCTGCCCGGCTGCTGCCCCAGCCCCTTCACCGCCCAGGCAGGGAGGGCACCTGAAGACCCCGCTAAATCTGCCCCTGTGCTACTTTGCTTCTCCAAGGGGAACAGTGGGGTTTCCAGGCAACTTTCACGAAGCTGAGTGGTATTTATTGAAAACAAAAGCATTTTGTCAAAAAGCACGGCCTCGGACAATGAACACCCAGGCAGTTCACCCAGGCAGTCAGGCACCTTCCTCCTGCTTGGGTGGACAGCCCTGACAACAGGAGCTGGACCAGCAGCTTTCTCTCTGCTCACCTTACTTCACAGAGTCCCCCTCCAGGAACCGAGACTAATCATTTGACCCTTTGTTTGCCATGGCCACCAGAGCAGGCCGGAGAGCTCATGTTTCCCAACCCCGGGGTGCGGGAATCTTGAAAGATTCCTTTCCCAGCAGAGGGCTTGGACTGCCCCACCTCCTGCCCTGTCCTTCACTTCTACACAAAAGTTCAGAAATACAGCTGTCAGCCAGCCTGTCAAAAACCATAAAAGTAATACAATTAGCCCTGAAACACTTCATGACTGTGGCATCTGGTTGCAGCTACTACCATGCTAGCAAAGCCTTCCAGCAAGGAAGTGTGGATCCATTGGCGTGCCCATGAGAGTCTGGCAATGGTCCAGCCTGCGCTGCTGTTCTGTTTCTGATTTTAGAAGAGTTGCTCCACTGCACTGGGGACGTTTGAACTTTTAAGAGCTTTCTGGCAACAGCCAGGTCCTCTCGTTGCTCTCTCTCTTGAAGTCCCAAGATCCTTACATCATGCATCAATTACACCAGACCTTCTGTTTGTTCCAATACAAGCATGTGGGTTTGTTTTCTTCCACAATGACCTCACGGATTTTTATACACTTGTCAAGTTTTCTTTCTGTTTGTTCCAGCCAACCCGTCCATCCCAGTGAGCTGTTGTTCAGACCACTGCATTCCCCTTTTCACACAGCTCATTACATAACTTTGACAGTTTTTTATCTGCTGACACAAAGGCTCCCAGGTTCCTCTCTCATATCTCTGTTTTTCTTTGCAACAGCTCTTTCAAAAAGCCATCTCTGATTTCCATTAGCTCGTATTCTTGAGCAGCATGTAGGTAAGATCTGGAGACACAAGATTCTCTGCTGTGAACTTCTGAATCAGAAGTAATTCAGAAAAGTCGTTTCTTTATTCTTTGGCATCCTAAATCAGTTTCCATTGTCCCCAGTTCACGGGGAATATAAAACATAAAAAACAGATGAAGTAGAAATCATCAAGCATCTATTTGTTCACAGTGCTAATCTTTTTCATCACTAGCTTTATCTTTGCTAAACCATGTTTCCACCTGGATCAAGCACACAAGGGAAAGCACAGCTGCTTGTGCAGGCAGTGTGCATCACAGAGGTGCTTTTCTTCAGCAAAAGAGTACAAAATTTCACTCCTGCAGTATTCCCTTGCATTATGTTGTCTGTTTACTTCGTTGATTGTTCATTTATTTATGTAGATGCACATGGTGCGATGTGGTGGAGCATACCTGTAACGTACTACGGGTTCTGGTTCACATTATGTGCCAAGCATGTCTCAGCCTGCCCAAGGCAAACCTACCCATCCACAGTCCACATAGCTTTGGCACTTTTTTGAAGAAAAATCCATCAGATTTACAACCCAGACCGAAAGGTTGGCTTGCACCCCGCAGGGGAACTAACACGAGGAAGTGAGTGAGCCAGACCATGAGACAGGTGACTTCTCATTGTGTTTTAAGAGCGGAGGTTTCTGGGGCCATGCTTCTCCTCGAGTCAGAGTAACAAGCACAGCCATAGGGACTAAGTGCTTGAGTGAGTGAAGAAAGAGATACACCAACCCTGATTTGGTTGCCATGTGTCAGGATTTCTGTCAATCTGAAAGATCATGCTTTTGTGCTTCGAAAGCAAAGACTTCTTGGTCAAGAAACTTCCTTTGTATGCTCCAAAGGGGTTAAACTAAAAGCTGGTGGCGCTCACCATCTAAGCAAAACTCTGAAGCAAGCCTGCACTCAGCCAGGGAAACGGGAAAACCCTGGTCACAGCAAGTAGTGGCCCCAGGAGGGAGAGGACAAGGAGCCTTGGAGCCGGGGCCCAGGGGTGAGCAGGAGGAAAAGTCCACCCAGCATGGCTTGACTTAGGTGCATAGGGGAGTCATGCAGGGTCATCCTGGGCCAGACCCGAACACTGCCCTTGGGGAAGGAAAAAACCTGCAACCGGCAGCCTTCTGGAGCGTATCTGCAAACCACAGGGATGCACTCAGTGAACGATTATAAAAGCAAAACTTTTCTACTGCATGGTTCTGCTGTCTCTGCATGTGCCAAATCACTTGGCCTACTGCATTACCCTGAAAACCAGCTCATCTGCCTTAACATTTGTCTGTCCCAGCTACAACAGATCAATTAATAAACTGTACCCTGTGCCCACAAGCCTTGTCCCTCTGTGGAAAGTTCTAAATGTGTATTGGTTTCACTGGCTTCAGAAGCTGGAACTCCTGTGAGTTCAGTTTCCTGCTTTCTGTAAGCTTGGTGACTTTAGACTCTTTTTTTTTAAAGTCAGGATTGTTAGCATGACTGACAGGCTCACTGTGGGCTGATCAGTGACCTCGCATCACAAAATACAAACAGAACTGCTACCAGATGACGTGCATATTTATATCCATATCCTGAAATAGCTGGCTACAGAAGGTGCTTACAGATGAGCTAATCAGATCCCGCCGGGTACTAGCAGTATTCTGGGAGAAGGTCACCCGAGGGAATCAGCCTAGCCACACCATCCGTTTCCAAAAGCTGTTGAAGGTAGCTGTCTTGTAATTTATCACCAGCTGCTGCTGTGGCAGCCCCGTAGCTGCTGCTGTGTTTACTCAATGGCCACTCTCGAGTAATCCACTCCAAGAGAGAAAGCAGACACAGTGACTCATCTTTTGCCCCAGCAAGCTTCATCCTGGACCAGGAACATGCAATGGTGAAGATTCAGTGTCTGCAACCACAAAACCTGCAGCCAAGGAACACATCTGCTGATGCTGAACATCACAACCACCAGGACCATGGTTAATATTTCCTGGAGCTCTGCAAAACTGCATCCAGCAGTTAGCCACTTCAAAGGTCAACATCAGCACCTTTAGTTTACCAGGGGTGCCTTAAGGCCTGCAGTCCTGTACATCATTCCTGCCTGGCAAGCAGCTGGTAGCAACTAAGGATGTGTGCGTGTACAGACATACTGAGCCAAAATACACAAAACTGGAGATGGGGGGTTTTCCAGAGTTTATCAAAATAGTCCCAGGTTAGATAACTGTAACCTCTAAAACATCTTATGCACATTTTAGGGGAACAGAAAGTAGTTGTAAATTTAATCCTGAAACCTACATTTGCCATTTGAGCTTTAAGTATCACCTGTTGTACCACCACTTCATTAGGCATCAAACACCTGACATTCAGAGATGTTTGCCAAAGGATTTTTCATGTAAGTATAATGCTTTCAGCTTCCTGCCTCATTCTCTGAAGCAGAAAGTACCCTTCACATTATACATATCCATGCTCCATGGTAGAGTACATTCATTGGAAGCTGAGCACAGGGTCATAACCTGCAAGAGCACTCCTTTCAACAGACATGAGTGATGACTTCTGGCTGAGTACCCTTAAACAGAAACTGTTAAAACTGGCAAAATTAAACAAGAAATTAATTTAACAGCCCACAAAGCCTGGAATTCAACCTACCAAGGCTACTCTGAGCTTTTTCTTCTTCAGTTACTGCTCTCTATCTCTTTTTGTTGAGTGGATAATTTTAAAAATATGAAATGCTACAAATTAAAAGGCAGGAATGAAAGCTTGCTCTGATTTTCTTTTTTTTTTTTTTTTCTGAGAAACATGAATATACTTATTGACCCCAGAACGACTTCCCAATTTTTACACGGATTATAGAAAACTGCACATTGATACATTTACTGCTGGTCTCAAAATTCAGAATATCCCGAAGTATTTTACAGAATGCTGTGGGGAGGGGCTGATGCCCAATGGCTCCCTCCCCTCTGCCTCAGTAGCTGCAATCTCTAGTACCACCGCAAGGAGATTCAGTTGTGGAGCTTCAGCTCACAGCGAGACATTTGGACTACCCAGAACTATGTTTACAAGCATCACTTGATATCAAAAGAAAAGACACCTCCTAGTGCAAATGCCAGTATAAGAGAACAGGAAGAAATGGATACAAATGAATGTTATAAATGTTTAGGAGATTTAGGAACCAGTATTCTGCTTTACACAGGTTATCTGACTGCTGACCATAATCAAGAGAGTTCTGATACATTTTAGTTTCCCTTGGCTTTGTGTTACAATTAAAACAGTCAAAGCCTCCTTCTGGACTGAGTCCATATCAGTGAACTACCTTACACATCTGAATTCATCTCAGGTCATCAGATGTCAACCAGAATATGCACAGGCCTCTGCCATCTGTCTGGCCCTGTCCATTCCTCACATGTCTATCACACTGTGGTGGTCTCTCTGCTTCCCCTTACTAGGCAATGGTCAACAAACAAATTCCTTCAGGCAGTCCCTTCACATGCTCCCCAGCTGCCCAGGGACACTTGTCATTGCAGACGCTCAGACTTTATTCTTAACACAGGCTCCAAATGTTTCCATTTTGTTTCTAGTTAATTTTGGAAGGGAAAAGCTACTGAAACTTTTGGTGAATTTTAGCACTTACTGCAACATAATTCCAGTGAATATCCAGTATTATACCCAGGCATTTGCTTGCAAGGGCATTTAGCAAACCTCAGTTGTGCTATAAGACACGTTTATCAAGACAGAAATAGCACTTGAGATGCAAACTGGTCATTGGAAAAAATCTATCCATCTGACCCTGCCAGTTCATGACACTGCTTCCTTCAGGATATCCTCACTGACTCCCATTTCACTGCTAAAGTAAGTAAAAGTTTGTCAAATCTTTCTAAAGTATCAGAGTTCATGGGCCTTCATTAGATTTTTTTTTCCCCCCCTAACAATCATTAAGGCTATTGTGCCTCATTCTATTTACTTTGCATCCTAAATATGCTAGGGTTATCACACAGATGATAATGAAGTTCAGGTAAATCCATAAATGCTATTTAGATTAACCTCCTTCAGTGCACTTGGCCTGCCAAATCTCACTGGTCACTTAACACGACCCACAGGGAGCAGCTCCCTTGCAAGTGTGTCCCCCCATTTATTCCTCAGAGTGTAACTAAAGGACCCCAAAAGACCACAGCAGCTCTGAACCCGCATCCTCCCAGCTGGCTGTTAGTACCCAACAGCGCTCACAGATGGACACTTGGGGAAGAAATAAGTGTAAAACAGGCACACTGAGATGCTCCACCTCAAGCCCTCTGAGGCCCTGCTGCTATTTTCCAGCCTGAGCTGGCTGTGGTATCCACTCTATCAACAGATGATCCCGACCGAACAGCATGTGCCTTGTACTTTTTCTAAATAAAAATAAACTATGTACAAAATAAACCCTGCAGAAATAACTTTGCTCTATCTGCCAAGCTTTGTGTGGTCTTTCTAAAAACAGTCCTTAGTCCAGTTTTTCTGAGAAAGCCTTTTAGTGTTGGTTTTGCCATGAAGTATACTTCGGAAGTTATTTGAGACAAGGCAAATGCTGGAATGCTTGAAGGTGTTACCAAAGTTCATACAGTGTCAACGAACAGGTTCAGCACTGGTCCCAACACATTTTCTGTATGTTTACAGTTTCCCCAGGAACAGTGAATTCTCTGCTGGAAAAGTATTTTCTGCAAACACGAAGCGTTTGAGGGGAAATTGGAGCCAGGAGCTGCCTCCGGGTGCCTCCAAGTGCTCCCATATGCTGCTGCTCCCCACGCTCGGCAGCTCTGGCTGGACCCCGGCAAGCCCAGCTGGCCACTGGCAAGGACCCACCAACTTGCCTTCTGCTGTCAGCAAACAGATTTTCAACTCTCAAATTGTGCCGGCAGCTTCTCCCACCAGTTTTGCCTGTTAGCCTGCAGAGTCAGAAACTTGTGCTGCCTGCAGAGAAAGCTCGTTGTTTACTGAAGAAACTCACAGTTGTACTTGCCAAGGAAGCATCAATGGACATCTTTGGGATTACAGAGGCAATTCACTCCTTATTAAATGTTAACAAGTGATCAGACAAACTTTCTTTTCGGTTCACATTTCACACATGCGCCACCGGTCTCTTGAAAGAGAGGATGTAGGATTGTCTTTTCCAGCCTCTGCTCCAACTATAAACTCAAATAGCATTGACAGCCGCTCTGCAACTCACACACAAAAGACATTTGCCAAGAAGCCTTTACCAGTGCAACTTTCTGGCATGGTCCTCAGGCTCTGCCTTTACTGTGGAGCAGGAGAAAGACCCATTTCCACAGCACAGAGACTGTGAAACTCCCAGAGCTGCCGCTCCTCCTCCACACCTTAAAAGCTGAGAGTAAGCTAGGCCACAAGACCAGCTGCTTGCCAAGTTTTATCTTGGAAAACAAGGGAAATATTTATGACTGTTGGGAACTCGGGGTGGGGGGGAACCAAGAAGACAATGTTTTAATGCGTGATACTGAAATAGCCCGAAATACTGAGCCAATATTCCTATAACTGCAGTGCTCCAAGGGAGGAAAACACAAGGTCTCACGCACCAGTCTTCAAAAGTCTGGTCTCTACCAAGAAGCTGATCCAAGCCAACTGAGTACAGAACAACCATTTAAGGCCTAAAATTTTCACATTCAGAATTCAGGAAAATGTCATTTCACCATATCATTACAAACCAGAATGTTGCTATTTGTACTTTTTTGTAGTTGTTTTCATTTTAAAAAGAAAAATGCTAATGGAGGGGAGCGGCAGGAATCAATAAAATACATAATGCAAATACATAACTAAATTTCCTGTAAATTCTTATGACGCAAAAAAGCACACAATGTTTTAGAGAGCAAGGGATACACCATGCAACACAAATAAAACAACCAAGCAGGGATATTCGTTTACACAGCTATTTCCTTGCTTTTAAAAATGCTCTAGTTTATCTTCTTTTACACAATACTTTTTTCCCCATGCTGGCTTTTAAAAAGAAATCAAAGTCTGCAACATCTTTTACATGTTGCAAATAAATGGCTTGTTTCTTTGTGATGCTTCCGACTCTTGAGGCAAAATACAGGAGTATTAACAGTCAGGAAATGGACCTCAAGACATGCCTGCCGTTGTCCTTGTAACTCTCTGGGGAGGAAAATGGCTCTGCTTCCCAGCTGCTCTCAGACCTGTGACCCAAGCTGTTTCAGGAGAACACAGCCAAATCCCAGCACGGGCAGCATATAATGAATTTTAAACCTGCTTTCCTCCTCTACATCTCTGTGCCACATGAAGCCCAGTCAGGAGAAAATCAAACCCACAGAGCCTTACTGAAAACAGATCTGAGTAGCTCATCTTTGGCTTAGCTATTCTATGAGATAACACACCTGTAGTTACTTCTCTGTGCCCCCCTCCATAAGTAATTTAGGGCTTAAATTCTGCATCAAAGTGCAAAGAAAATAAGATCAACTGAAAAGTTTGTTTAATCATGGCCTGAGGAATTCCCAATGGACCACTGGATAGAAACTACAAGCACAAAACAAATTATCTCCTACACTAAGCAAAAGCTGTGTGTGCCTGCCAGATGATGAGGGATAACTCTGTGGCAAAGAGGCCTGCACGCTGCGCAAACACAGCCTCTGCCGTCAGGCTCATTACCTTCCTGACTTGTTTGCTGAACCTCCAGGACATCCAAAATCCCTAATTTCAGAATTTCCTTCTGGGCACATTTTCCCTCTGAAATGTATATCCTTTCTTTTCAGGGAGAAAGAATACATAGACATTTGATGGGACAATGGAATAGTTTCATTAGCCATTCTTATTGAATAGCAACTGTGGGCCACTTTTTAAAGACGTTCACCGTTCTTGCCAGAGTTCTCAGTTATATGAAAACAAATGTGGTATAAACCAAACTGTGCATACTTTCACAATGTCTGGTTAACATTACCACTTATTTCTTCTGCAGAAGCAATGATGAAGGAGATTTCCATTGCAGCATCATGGCCTGAATCTTCAAATAAAATTACACATTGGCTTTTTGAATGCCCTTCCCAAACAGCTCAGAGTCAGGTGCTAGAATTCAGCTTCAGTGGTCTTTTAGTAAAAATTAGTCGAAAAGGAGAAGTATACTTCCTGCTCCAGAAGAGCTGAAACTTTGCCATTCTAGTTTGTATATGGTCTTATTGTGTACAAGTGTTGCCATACAATGACAACATATGGCAACCTGGGCAACAGATCATACAAACAGACATCACCCTAATAATGAAGTATGTAAACAAACAGAAAACAAATTCCACTGAAACCAAACTGTACTCCTCAGTCAGACTTGCTGTAGTGTATTTCTGTTCCAGCTATGAAAGAAACATGACAGCACAGCTGAATATAGAAATGAGACTCAATAAAATTTGGAGCATGGTCAAGATGAGTCTAATATTACTTATGATATTCAAAACTAGCAGCCATTTGTTAAACTCAGAAAATTCTCAGATATTGAGAACAATCTTTGACACAGAGACATATGGATTTGGTCGGTGGGCTAGTTGATGGATGAAGAATTTGCTGGATGGCCACATCCAAAAACTTACAGTCAACAGCTCAATGTCCAAATGGAAACCAGTAATGAGTGGTGTACCTCAAGGGTCCGAGCTGAGAGAACACTGCTTAGTATCTTCATCAATGACATAGACAGTGGGACTGAGTGCACCCTTAGCAAGCCTGCAGCTGACACCAAGCTCGGTGGTACCATTGATTTGCTTGAAGGAAGGGATGCCATCCAGAGAGACCTTGGCAGACTTGAGGAGCAAGCCTGTGCAAACCTCATGAAGTTCAACAAGACAAAGTGCAAGGTCGTGCATCTGGGTCACGGCAATCCCTAACATCAATACAGGCTGGGCGATGAAGGGACTGAGAACGGCCCTGAGGAGAAGGACTTAGTGCTACTGGTGGATCGAAGTCTGGACGTGAGCCAGCAATGTGTGCTTGCAGCCCAGAAGGCCAATTTTGTCTTGGGCCGCATCAAAAGGAGCATGGCCGGCAGGTCGAGGGCACTGATTCTGCCACTCTGCTCTGCTCCAGTGAGACCCCACCTGGAGTCCTGCATCCAGCTCTGGAGCCCCCAGTACAGGAAAGACATGGACCTCTTGGAGAAGGTCCAGAGGAGGCCACAAAAATTATCAGGGAGCTGGAACAGCTCTGCTGTTAGGACAGGCTGAGAAAGTTGCGGTTGTTCAGCATGGAGAAGAGAAGGCTCTGAGGAGACCTTATTACAGCCTTCCAGTACTTAAAGAGCGCTTATAAGAAAGATGGGGACGGACTTTTTACCAAGGCCTGTAATGAAAGGACAAGAGGCAATGGTTCTAAACTGAAAGAGAGGAGATTTAGGTTGGACTTTGTATGACGACGATGGTGAGACACTGGAACAGAGAAGCTGTGGATGCCCCAACCCTGGAAGTGTTCCAAGGTCAAACTGGATGGGGCTTTCAGCAACCTAATCTGGTGAAAGATGTCCCTGCCCATGGTAGCGGGCTTAGACTAGATGATCTTTGAAAGTCCCTTCCAACCCAAACCATTCTATGATTGTATGATACTAAATATGAATGGAACTGTGAAATAAGTTGGTAGGATAGGAGAATAAAGCAATTAGTATAGTATAAATGCCTTGTAGCTGGCATTTCAAAATCAATTAA
Source organism: Patagioenas fasciata (assembly GCF_037038585.1). Classification (NCBI taxonomy): domain Eukaryota; kingdom Metazoa; phylum Chordata; class Aves; order Columbiformes; family Columbidae; genus Patagioenas; species Patagioenas fasciata. The sequence goes on from NC_092560.1 coordinate 27,293,045, forward strand.
TTTAATGTTAGTTAAAAAAAAGTCATCTCTGAAGCTAATGGCAAAGTCAATTATTTGGAGTAATACCTACGTCATCAGTTTGATTTGAATCTGACTAGGGAATACGCTAATGTACTCACCTCCAGAATAACAGTCTGGACCGAAATAACCCATCTCATGCTTGTTGCTGATGTTTACTGAAGTTGTCACAGAGCAGGTCCATCCTTCCTTACAGCTTACTGCTCTTTGATTATGGGTGCTTGCAAACACATTGCTGACAGGAGGCTGTTATTATCAGCTATAGATAATGGACAGCAGAATCAGTTGGAATATCTTGCAACCTCCTCAGCAGTGCATCAGCAGGATCACCAGTAAAATGTACAGACCCTTTGTGCAGGCACAGCCTGCAAACATCTCCCTCCAAAAGATCTTACAGGCTGCCTTGTTCCATCAGACTCAAGTGCTGCATTACCCTGAGGACCCTTCAGACTGCCATCCTTCTCTCCCAGGGAGTTTCCTGCAGTACAATACACTAAATGTTACAAAAACTAGGATGGTACAATCATCAAATTAGAAAAGGCCTCAAGAGAGGCCAGTGCAGATGTACAGCAAGCAACAATTCCACTTTCCAGCAAGTTTCAAAGGTTAAGGTTTTGGGTTGTGGGTTTCTTTTTCTCTTTTCACAGAATCATTTCAATATTTTCAAGACATGGACTTATATTGAAACTTCTACTGCTCTGGGCTTAAGCTGGAGCTCCTTTTTTCTCTCACTTTCTCTCTCTTGAGTAGCCAAGAGAGATACGTAAGCTGAAAAGTAGGTGTCACAAGCAATCTTGCAGTAAGCAGCTATGTTATTTCTTTTAAGAACAGCGAACTAACTTGCAGGCTGACAAAAGGCAGAGCAGTCAAATTCCCTTCTAGATGCATAACTAACAAAAACCACAAAATGGTCTATCAAAAATAAACAGCACAAAAGCTAAGCAACCCTTGAAAGGCTAACATAAAAGATCTAGCTGACCCAGCACAGGAAAAGATTATTGGAGTCCTCTACTAGTAAAGGGTGATTGATCATATAACCCTATTTTGGATTCAACACCCACCAGCTGCGATGTCTACTCCACATTCATGAGTGCTTTTTCATATAAAAACACTGATTACAGCTCTTTGCTTTTTACCTACATGTGGTGGTCCAAACTATACATTCCACTCATCTTATTTCCATATATGACAACTTCGCTGTGCAAAGTTCTCTCTTCTTTTTCAAACAAACTACAGTTACTGCCCTAATAACTCTCCAGTTTGACACTTAGTTTAAAATAAGCACTGGAAGTGACTATATTTAGAGAACAATCTGGTATTGGTATAAATCCTCTCATGTTTCCACTTAAGCACCCAAGAATATTCTTGGCCAGGAGAGAAATCCCGTTGCAAAAGGCCTTGCAAGAATTAAAACGCAAAATTAACAACTATATAAGAACTAGAAAAGATTCCTGTGTTTGAATTTCTCCTGCTTGTTACTAAACTTCAACTAATCTTACGCAAATCAACATCTTCAATTAGCATTGCCTAGCTGTAAGTATGCAGAATTTAAAAGTTACAAAACATCCTACTTGAAATGTTATAAGCAACAGCTTAAAATGAAACATGTAAGTTTTCAAGGATATATATGAAGATGTTAACAAGTAGTTCGCTGTGAAGCTGAATATGCAACTGGAGGTGCTAAGCAAACCATTCACTGATAGACTTGTAAAAAGACTTATTCTGTACATGGCCGAATTTTATCATTGTTTGTGCCCTGGACGTTACCATGTCTCCAAGGCATATCGCTAAGGGAAAAAAAAATGAAGTTAATCCAGTTTTCTCAAACATATTTATTGTAGTTATATTGGGTACACTTTAAAAATCCGGCTACCAAGATGCTTGTACTTGGAGTTTTCATTTGTGTATGTGTATGTACTCTAGCACTCAAGGCAGCCTTTACTGGTCCCCATAAGGGGACTTAGGAATTTAAACATTTACGAATCAGCTTACACTCAGGAAAACCACAACCATTGATCTTCTGATTACTGTGAAGGCTCCAAGTTCTTTCACAGCTATGGGAGTATATTGCTGCTTAAGCTATGGCTCAAAGCCTGAGGAGTACTGAAAGCTGCCTGCATTGAGTAAATTTTCTACTGCGCTCTTAAGAATGGTTCCCATGTCCATCATACAGGACAAAACTGGCTGTCACCTAGCATTTGGGTACTCAGATATAATTTTCCTGACATGAAAAGGGTCTCAGGAAGATTGTGAACCATGGCTTGACACATGGAAATGTGTCTCCAGATCTTTCTCTTCTGGTTCCAGCCCCTACTTAGAGCTTGTGACTGCTTGCCTCAAGTGTGCACATATTTAAGGCAGGGAATATACTTCTCTGTACATAAGGTACCTGGCACATGGCAGAATGAGAGAAGAAGGGATTTGCTAAGAGCAGACAACAGCAATAAATACTGATAAAGAACAGCAGATCAGCTTGGGGATACATGGCTTCGGAGAATTAAGGCTTCTATTTCCCAAACAGGCACAAGGCAGACAGCGCAGACATCTACATCTGTTTCAGCACTTGCCTGAAACTATTCTGATGAGCTCAGAGCAACTCGGAGTCCATATCCATTCATTCCTCTGCCTCCCTGCTGACTTCACTAAACAGTTACGCCAATTACTGTCAACTCTGTCTTATGGCCTTGAATGAACTCAGATCACTTTGGCTAAAGAGCTGTGAGACAGTAGGTTCAGTCAAGAAGGTTAATTTGCAAAATGATCTGTCAAGAGTGATTAGGTGGAGTGGAACTATTTTGCTAAAGCTTCCTCCAGATAACAGTCAGAAGTCTTCAAATGCAAATTACTAAAGAAACAGGAAATTATGAAGCACAGACCTTCTTCAAAATTCGAGTGTGCTACCTCTTAGCTTATCTGCTTCCTATGAAACTGTTCACCTGCAGCACACAAGCAGTAAGAGAGCAGCCATGCCACAGAACAGCTCGATTTTCATATCACCCACACCTCGGCTGCAACTCATGTTGTCTTCCCCATCAGCAATATGAGTTGCCTTCCCGGAGTAACTATATCTCAAAGAATATAACATTGCAAATGCCAGTAGTAATACAACCAATAATAATCACCGTTGCCTCAGAAAGATTTTTAAATGCAGAACACATTGGTTAAGCTCATTAGTTCTAACTTCCTTTATGAGAGGCAAAATGCCTCTTTCTTTAAAGGAAAACAAAATGGGTTTTCCTATTGTATTTTCCTCCATTTATATTTTCTAGATGAAGTCCTTAACACCCAACACTGTATTTATGTATTTACTCCCCAGTATGTACATAAACTTGAGCAAGCCAAGAGATTCCTGAATACAGAAAGCATATCAGAGGCAACTCAAAAAATACAGATGCTATCCAAAATCTTCTGGCTGAGGTGCTACTATATCCAGTCATTGCAATAAAGCTGTGCCATCCAAGACCTGACAATTTGTGAAACAAGAAATAAAGAGTCAGGGAAAAGTCAGAGTGTTATCTATACCTCCCAGGGAAGTCAGCACTATTGATTTCCAAAGAAGATACCCTACAAACCAGATTATCATCACTCTGCAAAAATAGAAGGAAGAAATATTAAGGCAGAACTCATGGGTTTTAACTCTGACAGGCACTTTTTCCTGAGGGCAGGACTACTGACTCCTGGGAAATTAGTGGTATGGCCCAATAACTGCATGGACATAAAAAAGTATCTGTTGCCCACTCAGACTCTCTACACTATTTCTCAGACACATCTTCTCCCTAACCCATGCAATGAAGAGCCTGTGTTCCCCCATTATAGCCCTTGGACTTATGGCTCCCTTCCACCCTGCCAGTCTCAACATATGCCCAGAAAAACTGATGACTCTCCTGCAATATGATGGAAAATGATCCGAGCACTTCAGTTTGCTGCAGCATAAACAGTACGGAATGTGCTCCCAAAGGACCAAGTCTTGCAGTACCCAAGAAGACTTTAACTCAGAAGTGACTTTGCCTTGCAACTACCTATATGTATATGAGGCAAGCCAGGAATCTCATAGCCAGGCAAAACCTCTTCATCTAAACCTGGAGTGAAGAGACAGCCATTAGAATTATGTTTGCATTCTTTCTGTGTTTCACAGTTCCCTGTTCCAGACAGGTACTCACCCTACCTGCTGACATCAGCCTTCTTCAAGAGGCTTCTCAAGCCATGTCCGTGATAGTCACTGAAAAGCAAAAAACCATGTTCCAGGCTGGAGGAAACATGGCTCAGCAAATGTAAAACAGGCCTATGAAAGGCAATACATTTTCATTACAAGTTCTAACAAAGAATTACGGAGTTATATTGGACAGTATACTTTACTCATCTATACATCAGCTGAGGAATTCTACTGCAAGTAGAAAGCACTCTGTGGAGCACTTAGAGCTTTATTGGAGAAAAGTGTTTAGTTAATCTAAACTTTGTTCTTAGATACAGTGCATTAAAGCATGATCTTTAATGATACTATCAGAAAACAAGGAAATCTTCACAAAGCTGGTAGGATTATCTGCCTTACTTACACTTCAGCCATGACCTTTTGCCACAAATGCCTCCAAAGCTGAATGCAATAGCTTCTGTCACACAGAAGCCTCCCTCAACCTGTGTTCAACTGTGAGTTCTAGATAAGGCAACAGTCTCACCGTATTGATTGATTGGTATGATGTAACACCAAAAACACCCAAACCTCACATCTCACTATGGTTTTGTGTACAACAACATAATCTGTCCTTCCATTTCTGTAGCTCTTCCTGGATTTTTAACATGAAATACAGTTTATGGGCCAGCAAATATGAAAAAACTCACCAAGTCACAACAAAGCTGCTTTAAGTACTTTAATTGTTCACTAATTGAAAACTATGAAGACTGCTTCCCAGAACACTTTGGCTGATATTTCAAATGGAAATCTAATTACTGTGATTCATGGTATTTTCATACTAGGACATGCAAGGTTTTCAGAACTGAGCAAAGTGTTAGTAACATGTAGCTCATACTTTATCAGAGAAAACATCTATTTAAAGGAACATTCAAAGTAAACCAACACAATTACTCAGACTATGAGAGTTGTCTGATATACTGATCTTGGGCCATGCTTGCCAAAAGAAAATGTGTTGGAGGAACAGACATATAGTGTATAAGAAAGAGTCTGTTAATCAAAGAGCATTTTTAAAGTGGTGGGCATGATAATGTCAGGTAAAATTGCAGGAATCTTTTATTATTGTATGAAGACAGACTAAAATAATCAGACTTGAATCTTTGGCTGCCTAGAAACACAGGGAAGGACAGGGCAAAAGACGCTTACTCTTTTAAATGCGAGTAATAAAATATATTCAAATTAAATAAAGGCTTCTAAGTAATCAAAGCATTGCATGAAGTTACAGGGATCACTATGTGGGCCTTCTATCTATCTAGCCTTCTATAGCATTACTGCTACAAAGTAATATTAAGGCAGTAAAAACTGAAATATTAAAGGAAAATACCATAGGATCATAGAATACCAGGTTGGAAGGGACCAAAAGGATCTATATATATATATATTTTTAAGCATTTTTTCATCAGATGTAACAGTAGAAGGTTTGAGCCAGTTTGATAAGTTTAGTCAGTCAACTAATTATGGCATCGCCTGTACTGCTCTTACACAGGGTGTCTAAGGATGAAAAACCTCAGAAGGTAATATAATGGCAGAACTACCCAAAAAAAAAAAAAAAGACAAAACAACTAGTTGTGACTAGTTTGGGCTTTTTTTATTCAATACGCTTTCAAAGATTTCCACTTGGTATCATCCTGTATAATAAGGCTATTAGGGCATTTTGAGGCTGATTCTATTATAACTCCAAATAGTCTGTACCATATGCAAGATGAATCAGTCATTTTCAGCAGTAGAAATGCTCCTGAAATGCCTGTGGTTACACTTCAGCACAAGTGCTAGCTTATATTTCCTCACTACAGATCTTGACCCACATTAGATCTTGACCAAAATACATACTTAAAATTTTCTGTGCTGACAATACCTTCCCTTCCCTCCAAAAAAAATGAACTGGCAAATTATTAGCTCTCCTCTTCATTTTCAAGATGATTACACATGTAGTATAATAAGTACAATACCAGAAAGTAGTTCATACTGCCTGTCAGTCGTATTACTGATATAACAGCTTACACCATGCATGCACCTTGAAATTCCTAAAAAGACACTTCAGCTACAGTCATTTAAGTATTTCATTTTTTCGTAAAACTGGAAATATTTCTAGCTGTTTTCAGCAAGTGATTTTGTATGTTTGTACTTGTATTTTAGCAAACTTCAGCAATAAATATTTGCAAGGTCAGTATCCATTCTGTTTATAGCAGAAGCCTAAAACATAGTATTTAACTTCCTATTAATGGAGAAAATAACCTCAAAAAGCTAGACTGATTTCCCAATCCTGGGCCCTATCCATCTCAACCAGAGCCTCACCTCACCTTCCAGCCCAGGACTGAGATGTGCCCAGCTAGTTTTTCATATAAATGTACAGCATTTTGAAATGTGAAGCTGCAATATAATTTTTACTGAATGTGGTTTACAGTGCCATATCAGATGTAGAGAACCATACAAGTTGCTCCACCCTACTAACAAGTAACAAAGCCTGTTACCTAGAGGGAATCAGATTTACTCTGGGGTTACATGCAAGTTATTTGTTTGACTGAGGTGATTTGGCCTCCCAAACACTCTTTTGCCCTTCTGCATTTTAATTCCTTTTTTCCAAATTCTAGTGGTAAATTGTCTGTTTTCATTTTTCATGCAAAACAACAAAGCCCAGTCTATTGTCAGGAGTTGAAGGTATATTCAATAACCGCAAATTTTTTAAGAGCCATTGTCCTTCTCTTGTGGCCGGCCTCCACAGCTCAGTGTAAACTGCACTAAAATAGCTTGTTCACTGTCTAACCACTAAAGCACTAACAGCTGTATGTGAAAATACACTTCTGAGAACTGTACTATCCTGTGGAATGCTTTGAAACTCATCTCTCACACAGTGACTCACCGATAACAATTTAGGATTCATTTGTTCTCCCTCTGCAAATGGAAAGCCAAGACTTATCAAAAGTGTCATGCACAGGCAGCTGCTGCTGAAGACCTCCGTGAATGTAAAGCGCTCTTGGACATCTCTTTTTGCACAAGACCTGCCTCTGAAGATGAGCAAAAAAGTATGCTAATAACTGTAATTTGGTCATATTTAAGTATAAATGCTACTGCCAAGACACCTGGGACAGAAGTTATACCTGTGCAAGCAGAATGTCCAATTTCCTGATGGTATCAGCAAGAAAAGGGAAAGGCTGTAGCAAGGCTGAATACTACTCACACATGGTACTACTAAGCTGCTGTTGACAGACTGAACAAGAGAATAGCACTAAGAAATGAGTTCCTACCACAAGCGCAGTGGCTGAGTAGTCAAAGTGGGGTGCACAGGTGAAATCACACAAAAGGTGAAGGAGAAACAAGAACACCACAAGAATCTAAGTGCATCACAATACGTGAGAGTTCACCTTTTTTTTTTTTCCCTTGGGAGTGACTAGGAAGGACGGTTGACACTCCAAACACGATTATTTTGCACAGGATGACCAGCATTTTAATTATCAGGTCAACGCAAAACAGACTGTGTGCCAGTTCTAATGGCTTAGCTGCTCCATCAAATGGCATTCGGTGCAGAGGTGCCCAGCCTACAGGTTTGCGAGAGCCAAACCAGTAAGCTTCCATGGCAGGGTGACTTACCAGCTGAAAACCTTGCCAGCAAGCGAGCATTGCAGTATGCCAGCCTGGTTCTGCTGTAGCTAGATACAAGCTGGTGCAAGTCTCCCTGAATTACCATCTACTTTGCTCCCAATTACACAAGCAAAAATACGTGAGACTGCCTGTCTCACCTTAGGATCGTACAAAGCCAGCAACGTTACACCTTTTCTATCTTTTCAAATTGCTTACTTTCCTATGTACAGGAAAGTACTGTAGATAGATGGAAAGAAAACTGAGACTACAGATGTGCCAGTCTACCTGCCAATAGGTTTGTAACTGGGCACAATCCACGTAATAAATGAACTGCATTTGCTGTGCAAAAAAATCTACGATCACCAGTGATTACTTGTTTCATTACTCTGCATATTACAACCAAATGGTGTGGCATTCAAGATGAGAGAGCTTAGGTCAAAAGGGGTCAGTTTTAAGTCATATGGCACAGCTGTAAATACAAACCATTTAGATGGTATGCAGGCCATGTTTAGATTTGAGATTCCTTATGCTGCTGCTCTCATGCCTGACTTATCTGATGCCCTGGGATGGCTGTCCTGCCTCATGAAATAATTTTCCATTTTAAAACCATTTTGAAGCATAGCTATGTGATAAGTATGTCCCAGAAGACAAACTTCAGTTTCCTGATGCTGCTGTCAGTGATGTTGCTTGTTTACCTGCTTACCATAAACTGTTACCTGGTGGATGCCCATTTTGAGTGTGCCACAGAAACAGTCTTGGACTAATGCAGCAAAAAGTAGAGATGTTTTAAGGAGAAGAAAATGAGCATATTTTAAAATACATCATTACTTATTACATCACTCATCTGAATGAAATCTATTTCTTTTTAAGGATGAGTGCCCTTTGGAATAGTGCAGGAAGAGAAAACATCTTTAAAAAACTTTGAAATGTATACTACTAAAATATAATGTTGGAGACATAAGATTAGAAGCAATGCACACCTCCAGAATTTTAGAAGGAGAGCAACACACATAAAACTTGGTTTTAAAGTTCCCAATAATGATGTGAGAGCCAGATGCATATGGCTGTATCAACTACCAGTTATAGCTTTAGCAGCTCAGTGCCACATAGCTCATTATAGAGATAGACATGGAAAGTTGTTTGACAACACTCCACAGAAGAGTAAATGTGATAAGGAGACAACTGTACAAAACCAGTTGCCACCAGTACTAAAATAGCTCCAAGACGAGTGCAATTGCCAGTGTGTGGGCACATTTAACAATGATAACTTGCTTTCTGGAACACAATGCTCATATAAACAACCTATCTTCCCCATACTTTGCAATGGTAATAGAGAAATTCCTTATCTAATGCTTAAATCCAGGCAAACAGATGTAGCACAGCAAACTTCATTAGTGCAAATTTAGCTGACAGACAAACGCACATTATTTCTAGCTCTATTAAAATGGTCTCTGTTAAAATGAAGAGAGAAGCAAACATACTCACAGACATAGGCACACAAAATGCTGTACAGCTATTCTTGGCAAAAATGTAAAGGTTGTCCAGAGTCACAGAAAAGATGTCCCACAATTATTTTGTCTAATGAAACTTATCTGTAATAATCCTATGAGCAGCATGTTCTCACAGTCAGGTTACGGCTTGTTCTGTGCTAGACAAAGCTGTGAGGAAAGCAAAAAAGGCCAAAATCCAACCCTGCAGAACAGCCGCAATTGACACAAGGTTGTCTTTCCTACTCCAGTTTCAAGGGGGTCTACATGGCTTTATTACTCTACTCAGGATTACTGCCTACTACACACAGCATTTTCCTTTGTTTTAAAGTGTGAAGAAAGTAATCTGCTTGGTGAAGAAGATCATTAAACTTACAAAGCAGGTGGGTCCTCTGGTTAAAGAGAATCTCAAGATTATTTGATTAAATCTTATCACACGAAGTTGAACAGCATGTATTAAAATTAACAAGGTCTTTCCCTTGCAGCAAATACTGCTGATGCAGAAGTAAATACTTGTGGAAACCAGCCACTATGTACCTGCAAAGTTTTGTGCTGCAACATAACTAGACATGAATTCATGCTACATATACTTGTAGGTGTTAGTGGTAAGCAACATGGAATTCCTGCTCCTCAGCTATCTCTAAATATTTATACCACAGTAGTGATGAATATAGATCTGTTTTCTAAATTTCTCATCCATTAGTTGAGTCCAAGGACTTTGATCTTTGTCTTATATTCCATATCTGGATTTTAAGATACAAATTATCCGTTCAGAGGCATCAACAATGCAGGAATATTTATGGGAGCATGCCTACACCTCTGAAGTTAAAACTGGCCGTTGACACCTTGGCTTATGTGTACTAGCAAATCACTTAATGCTTGCAGAGCTTATCATTGGTCCATTGATCCCACACAAACTCATCTGTTGCTAATCAGATTTCAGAACCAGGATTATGTGATGATGCCCTTTTCCTGAGCAACAACATTACTGTGTTTCTTGTGCAGCTGGTATCCAACAATCACCCACTTCATGAAGCACATCACGTTTGCATGGGATTTCCCATCTGACACTGAAAACAGAACTGGCACATTAGGAAACTTGCTGCCTCAAGCATGATGCTATATTTACCCAGCCTGGGCCATGACCTCAGCTGGGCGTGCTTCTCAGCCACGGGTAAGCTCGCAAGAAGTTTATATCTTCAGCTGTTTCAATATTGTACATTTTCCTTTCCACAGTAATTGTCTGCTAAAAATCATTACAATTCTAAAATGCAAACACCAAGTTAGCAGATGACTGACTCAAAAAGCTAACAGTTAAAAAGCACACTTTGATGTTTATGCGTGAAGGTGTTATTGCTGAATTCAGAGCCATGTGAGAGAGCTTGAGCCTTACAGAGGGTTTCAGTGAAGCAGAAGTTTATGGGAGCCAAGGTCCACGTGACAGATATTATGGTAAAATGCCTGATTTGTTTATTGTGTAGCTGGTATCCCACAAACACCCACTTCTTTAAGGCCAGATTTGCCAGCCTAGAGTAAAGCAGTAAAGAGTGAAAGTTACGTGTCTTAGCATTGACTATTTTGATTTTCCTTTTACACACGACTAAAATGTGCCCTAAAATGCCAGTCAATTACAGGTATCAAAACTTCAACTTAAGAAAAATCAAAATATTTTCAATAATAAAAGTGATTAAACACAGAAAAAAAAATCTCTTATCCCAGAACTACCAGAATACTCAAGAGAAGCTAGGAACATTTTAAAAGCAGTTGAACCATAGAAACCTACTGGTTTAATTGGGAATGCATAGCTGTAAACAAAAGTAAAATTTAGCCTCACTCTTCCTTTCTGTGCCTGGCTCTTCAGAAGATATCGCCTTCCTTGGCAATTGGGCAGAAAACTTTCAAGTATGGAGTGGAAATTTCTGGGCAGGACTTTAGTTGTATCTACATCAACTTGACAGTTTGGCACAAGACCTCACTATTGAGTGATTTAGAAGATGAAAGAACTTGTACTGCAAGTCAGATAATCCCTGTAAGACGACTGCTGTATACAGCTCCATATTACAAATAATATTTTGAAATAACAATTTTGAAGCAATGCAAGGAGAAGTGGAACAATTCAAAACTAAGCTGCCACTCCCATCCTTAACTTCCTCTGTTGTGCCAATAAATTGGCACATGGACGTACAGTGACCTGCAAATACCAGGGCCCAGTGCTGCCAAAAGGAACATAGTTTTACTAGATAAAAAGCAGCATCTAAGGAAGACTGGTTTTGCACACCTGCTACATAGATTTGGATGAACTATGTTAAACTAGATTTAGTTATGATTCCACAAACTTATTTCTGAAGAGGCTAATACGTTGTGTGCCAAATGTTTGTGTGGAACGACTTACTATGATTAAATTGCAGACTGCAGAAAAAAGGCTTATGATGGAAATGCTGACAGAACTGTGCCTATTAAGAGAACTGGTACATCACATATCCTCCCAAGGTTTAACAGTTCAGTTATATGTCTCTGAAAAACAAGACCTACAATGACAGAAGCTGTGTAGCCACTGTTACGCTTATGGTCACATAGAAAAATCAAACTACTGCAAGCAAAATAGTATTCCATGGGCCAAAAAATAAAAAAAGGTAGTCTGCTGATGATCCAAACCTCTGATAAAGTATCCCTGTTTCTTGAAGCACTGTAGCAAGGATGTGCACAACAAAACGCACATCCATTTCTGCAGGTATTACTTGTAGCATCTCACAGTCCCTTGGAGCTGCATCAGTACCACAACCATGTAGCTCCCCATTAATCACAAGGAGGAAGTGCCGCTTCCAAGACAGGTGGCTTAAGGGGGCATGGTGTTAAAAGGCATAGCTGGGAAAGCAGAGACGGCTACTCAACTTCTACTAGTATATATATAAAAAAAAAAAAAACAAAAAAAAACCTATGTATGTTTAAATTAAAAAAAAAGAAGAAAAAAACAATTATTTTAATCAGAACATCCCCACAGCCTTTCCTAAGTTAACACTCTTTGTACATTCTCAAACAATAACGTTAAATCTGAAAATTAACAATTAAAGATGACTTACTTTGCAGATGTAAGAACTGGGTACAAATCAGAAAAAAAGAAAAAAGCTTCATTATCAACTGAGTAACAAGTGGAATGGCAAAACTGGACCAGCCAGTTCTGAATGCAGCACTGATGAGGGGTAATAAATAGTGTCTATCTCTTTGTATCTGTACTCATCTCTTCATTGTTCTTGGCACCTGTTTTGGACCTTAGAAGCTTTGAAAACACATAGCCTCTTTCACTGTGTGAGCACAACTTCCAGTTAATGAGTGACATTGTGGCCAAAACATAACCAAAACTAAATTATTTTATTACACAGTTATAACAATATTGTATTTATTTTTGTTTAGTCTTTGGTTTGTTCGTATTGATTCTGTCAAAAATGGGAACCTACACTAGAAACTTAACAGGAATTAAACTTGCATGGAAACTCTGTACAGTGACAGGATTTTGTTCTCTCTTTCAATGGCAGTCAGTGAAGTCTAATAAAACTAACTGAAAGACTAATGCTTTTTCCTATCGAGCTGTAGGTATCATACAATCTTAACTGAACGTGTTGTAAAGATACTGTTCACAAAGATTGTATCCTGCCCTGAAAATGCATCCACTTCTAGAATAGAACCCAAAATATATTTAGAAAAAAAATAAATGCAGCTTAATAGGAATTTGACAGATGTGTTTTTTTCTGGGAAGAGGATACATTAACTACGGCAGATTTGCTAAAATACACCTTTTCCCAACAGAAAGTGAAAGAAATAGGAAGGCGGTTCCTGAGGCATCCTGCAGAAACCTGCGGCAGACCTGCGCCTGGGGCCCCCGGACGGCTCCCCGCAGCGCCTGCCGATCACTTGTCCCGGCACTGACACCCAGACACCGAAACTGCACACGGGAGGGCTCTGGTGGCCGCCGCTTCCCCGGGAAGCTTCAGCGGCGCGTTCCCGCCGGGTGGCAGCGGCACCCCGGGAATCCACCCGCGGAGCGCTGCGCGCCGTCACCGCGGTCGCGGGCAGCAGCGGCGCCTGTGGGGCAGCAGCGGTACCGGGCGGTGGGCTGTATACCCGAGGGGAGCTGCACGCCCGGTGGTGGGCTGTACACAGCAACGCTCCTACCTTCCCCGTGCAGTACCCAGGGCAAATGCGCGTAGTCCCACTGGTATCCGCAGGCGCTGTCCTCGAAGGCGCACGACCCGGGGGAGAGCAAGGCGGCCCCGGCGAGCCGCAGAGCTGCAAGGAAGAAGCGTGTCCCGGTCACTGCACGGCGAGCCCGGGTGCCGCGGGCTGGGAGCCGCCGCCAACCCCGGAGCAGCGCCCACCCCTTGCCCCGGGCTGGCGGGGGGCGTCGCGGCGCGTCCCCCGCCGCCGCTTACCGTGCGCGGCGAGGAGGCAGAGCCGCAGCATCTTCCGCGCCGGGGGAGCCGGGGCTGGCGGCGGCGGGGCAGGCGGGCGCGGAGGCCGGGAGCGCGGGGGCGCGGCCGCGCCGAGCCCGGGGCTGCGGCGGCGGCGGCGGGGCTGAGCGTGGCCCCTCGGCACCCCGGCGGGGCGCAGGGAGGAGAGCGCGGCCACTGGAGGGCAGGGGAGGGGCGGGGATGGCCCCTGGGCACTCCGGGTGGGCGGCCCGTCCCACCCCCGGCGCGGAGCGGGGTCGGTCCCGGCCGGCTGCCCAAGGACGAGGTGGCTGGGGCTGGAGTGTCCTCGAGGATGGATACACCGCTGTGCCTCCGTGCAACTTGCTGCAGTGCATCACCCCTTCACAGTAAAAATGTGCTTTCTTATGTTTAAGTGGATTTTGCTATGTTTCAGCTTGTGCCCACTGCTCCCGTCACCTGTGTGCCACTAGAACAGCCTGGCTCCACCTGGTGTACTCCCCGGTCAGGTATTTGTACATATTAGTGAGATGCTCATTCACACCTATTTGCAGAGAACAAAGTGGCTCTGACCCCACCAGGGTTCCTGTGCCACCACAACCAGCCCTGCCGTTCTTCTCTGCCACAAAACCTGCCGCATCAGAGGGCCATGGCAAGGTGCCCTTGCTCTTTTGGAAAAGAAAGGTGCACCATCTCCTTGCAGGGCAAGGGCTCCAGCCCCACTGTCTCTATGTCCTCCCCTCATCTCCCACCAATTTGTCAGTGTCATTTCTGTACTGGGGACCCTAACTGGGGCAGTACTCAGACAGGGGCTGGAGAGGCACCTAGCAGGGGACAGTCCCTGCGATCCCCTGGTTCTTGAGGCCATGTTCTGCTCATACCTCCAAGCCACTGCTGGCCTTTGTTGCAGCCCAGGCACAAGGCTGGCCCTGGTTCAGTTCAGCGCCCACCAGTGCCCAGGGCTGCCCCCAAGAGCTGCTTCCCAGTGCCACCAGCCCCAGCCTGCATCTCTGCAGGGCCCTGCCTTCCCATTGCTGGGCTTGACATTTGCTCTTGTTGAGTTTCCTGTGTTCCTTGTTGGCCTCTGTTCATGTCCTCCTCAGTGGCAGTCCTGCCACCTGCCTATTTACTGATCCCCACATCTGGTGTCATCTGGAAAACGGACACACCTTTTCTCTGTTCCATCCTGCTCTGAGTCAGATCTAGTGGCTAAGGCCAAGTAACATAACCTAAAGCCTCTACATTCCCTGTTCAATTGTTTTTCATTCATCTTGCCTTGCTTGCTTCAGCAGTTGTTGTTCCACAGAGTTTCCCATTGAAATGTCTGGGAAAATCAGGCTCTCCAGAGGATTCCCTAGTCTATCCCAAGGTAAACTCACTTCAGCCATGCTTTTGAGTCATACCTAAACTAGCCAGGTGTAGTGAGACATTTGAACAATGACTTCCTGAAAATGTCCCTCAAAACTACGTAAGTAACCAAACAAATGTAGGATGTCAGAACCTTTTTAGTGGACTACTCCAATACCACTCTCTACTGATCCATGGGTGGGCTCTAGGGAAACAAGAACAAGCAACAAGTTGGGCAGGGAAAAATTTAATGAAATGTAACAAGGGCAAGTGTAGAGTCTTGCATCTGGGTAGGAACAACCCCAGGTTCCAGTATAAGTTGGGGAATGACCTATTAGAGAGCAGTGTAGGGGAAGGGGACATTGGGGTCCTGGTGGACAGCAGGATGACCATGAGCCAGCACTGTGTCCTTGTGGCCAGGAAGGCCAATGGCATCCTGGGGTGTATTACAAGGGGGGTGGTTAGTAGGTCAAGAGAGGTTCTCCTTCCCCTCTACTCTGCCCTGGTGAGACCACACCTGGAATATTGTGTCCAGTTCTGGGCCTCTCAGTTCAAGAAGGGCAGGAAACTGCTGGAGAGAGTCCAGCGCAGGGATACAGAGATGGTGCAGGGAGTGGAGCATCTCAGTTATGAGGAAAGGCTGAGGGAGCTGGGTCTCTTTAGCTTGCAGAAGAGGAGACTGAGGGTGACCTCATTAATGTTTATAAATATGTAAAGAGTGAGTGTCACAAGGATGAAGCCAGGTTCTTCTTGGTGACAACCAATGACAGGACAAGGGGCAATCGGTATAAACTGGAACACAGGAGGTTCCACTTAAATATGAGAAGAAACTTCTTAACAGTGAGGGTGACAGAACACTGGAACAGGCTGCCCAGGGAGGTTGTGGAGTCTCCTTCTCTGGAAACATTCAAAACCTGCCTGGATGCCTTCCTGTGTAACCTCATCTAGGTGTTCCTGCTCCGGCAGGGGGATTGGACTAGATGATCTTTTGAGGTTCCTTCCAATCGCTAACATTCTGTGATTCTGTGATCAGTCCACAGAGATCCACATTTCAACAAAAACTGCTTTAATTAATGCCAGCTAAACTCTTCTTGGTTTTAACAGGTACTCCTATTTCTTAATTTTCTCAGAGTCTGTGTTAAAACGTGCTTCTCGTGAAAATGGGTATTCAAAGTACAATCACTAGCTTCAATATTAAATAATTTGGTAAAGTTATGTCAGGGAAGTACTAAGAATAGTGCAGAACAGCTGCACGGGGTTTTTCTTCAGCCATTTTGAGCAAATGTGTTGTTTGCACGACAGCCCACACAGGCTGTTCCAATTATTTGGTCTTCCTGTTTCACAATGTTAGCAAATTTTTGCATGTATCAAAAGCCTTGACAGGTTTCTAGCAAAGTCACTTGAAGCCAGTAAAAGATCTCTTACACTCACCAAGTTTTTAAATTCCCGAATAACTGTCATGTAATCTCTTAATATACTTTATATATTGTTAATACCATTGCAAAATCCCATGTAGATCGAAAACGTTTCCCCTTAAACTGACATAGGCACTACATCTAGTGAACTGTGCTAACAGCCCTGGTAATATCTTGTATGATTGCTTTAGTCCTCACCCAGCTCACATTTTGCCCATTAAGATTTTCGGATGACAGACTTTATTGCATTCTAGGGGGAGGAGGTTTATAATGTTGGATTAGCCATGTACACAATCTGCCTCTTTAATTATGACACCCAAATGTGTTTTATTTGGAAGGCATTAGTTTTGTACCTAGAATAACAAACTGTATTCTTATGGGGAGGACACACTTGGTAGCTTTGGGGGACAACAGTGAATGGCTTACAGGAAGTTCTGTAACCTGCATAAAGTTATTAAATACTTTTAAAATGTTCTTTGTGCATACACAACAGGCCCATAATGTCAGCTGCTCCATTGCAGAAGGACTAGAGTAGAACATACCTTGGAGATATCCACTGGTAATTTTATTTTAGTTTGCAATTCTTTCCCCAAAAACATACTAATATTCGGCTCCCTCATTCTTGGCTTTGCACAGCAACATTCTCAGGTTTCTTGCTCAGATAGTTAGATTACACAAAATTGGCTGCACAGTCCACCTTCCAAAAACTCCTTGTCCCTTTTCCTTTCCCACTGGAGCTACTATACTAGCAGTTCCCTGAATTCTGTCATTCACCTGTACTCCTTACTGTATTCACAATACTTCTATAATACAGAATTTACAGCTGTTTGTGTGCCTTAGAGCCAAAAAACAATCTAAGCTTTCTAAACGTTTGATCATACTTCTCTACCAGCATTCCAGATGGATGAAAGCAGCATGTATGCAAACCTTAGCACCCACAATAAAATCAGGAAGTTATTCTGTTTTCCAGTGAATCACTTCCCACATGCAGCCTGTGAAACTGGTGTGTCCAGAAAGTTTCTCAATGTCCACAAACATATCCTCTGCTTTTCCTAGGGACACATGCCAGGCCTGTCTGTACACCTCAGGCAAAGAGAACAGCTGGCAAAAATATCAGTCACTGACTCCCCAGATCATTCTCAGGTGATCGAGAAACTTTCCATTTTAGAAACTCATTCAGTTCATGTGGATCTTTAATGAAACTAGTAGTCTTGACCAGCACAAGTAGCCTCATTTTGTGCTGTTTGTTTTTTGTTTATATTTTTTGTGAGCTTTTGTGTTTGTTTTTTTGTCATTTGTTTTGCTTTGCTTTGTTTGCAGTTTGACTCCTGGTTTTCAGACAAGGAGCCTGCCAGCCCCTCTTTGAGTTGCTGTTCCAGGGAAGTGGAAGAGTATAAGCATCTCAGAAGAGAGGGCTCCCTCAGCTCTGCTCTGAACTCTGTCCAAAGCTGCATTATCTCCTGGACAAAGCTCTCAAAATCTTCCCCTACCACCATGGTGTCCCATTCCATCTCCTCCTTCAAGGAACGTGCAAAATTTGCCCTTCAGCCATGGGCTGGTCCTGAACTCTATGATTCTTCTATCTTCTTTTCCTTTCTCTGTTTAAAAACATAGCATTCCCATAATTCAGTGTTTTAGGGCATGCAGAATATTGCAGCTTGTTAGAAACATTAAGTGCTTCAGAATCAGCTTCTTCAAAAATAAAGTCAGGTGGTTTTTTGGTTGTTGTTTGTTTGTTTGTTTGTGTTTGGTTTTGTTTTGGTTTGGGTTTTTTTTTTTTTTTTTTTGTAGTGTTCTGTTTCTCATCCACATACAGTTAAGTAGACTTGTCCATGTTTTCAGGGAGTAGGCTCTTTCCTGTGGCTTCTACCTCGCCCCATCTCTACTCCTTTGTTTAATTTATTCCTACTATTCTAGACAGAAGATCCTGGTGGGATGCAAAACCTCCTTATGGTCCTCTAGCTTCAGCCTTCTGTAAATTAGATTATTTGTCTGATAGTGTCCAGATAGAGATAGGCCTGAAGCTGTAGCTATTTTGGCAAGTTACCTCCCAAAAAGTTGAAATGTTGCCTGTGTAGTATCTTCACCCAAATTTTGCACCTGTGCCTTTGTCTTCCCTGCATTCCCACCTCTGTTGCAGTGTGAACAAAGCCCACACAAATACACAAACTTAAAGTCAAGAAGGTTCTATATGAAAAAAACAAAAGGCAGAGGCATGCTACAACTTTTTCCAGCCAGCTAGCAAAACTAGGAGGGTTCTCACAGAATCTTCTTCAGAATCAAGTCTGTTTGACTACAGTAAAATTGCTGCTTATTCAGAAATAGATAAATCCAAAAAATAAACTGTCAGCTAAAGATTATTTTTCTCTTTTTGATGGAAGTACTTTAGTCTTTTAAAATTTTTATTCTCTGTTGTGGCTGCCAGTTGTGTAACAATCATCCTTCTCTTGAGCTGACCCAAGCAGACTCCTATTGCTGAAGAAGAAACGAACAAAACTGGACACTCTGCATGCCATTAAGTTCCATTATAATGCAGTGACAGATTCAAACTATATCTTTGAGTGATGTACGCAGAAACTCTAGACTTGAAGAGAATCAAAAGGAAAAACCTTTCTTTCTCCTAAAACTATTTTAATTTCTTCTTCCTTTGTTCCAACACTGTTGCTACAAGTTTCCTTTAATTGTTCAGTTAAGACTAAATATATGTCTTAGACGTAACAACTCTGGGTACTACAGAAAAGATCAGTTTCCCAGCTTTGACCTTCACACACCTTTCTTCCATCCCTCTGTGACCTCTCCTCTCGCCTCCTGTTGAACACAAGCTGCTTTCTTTCACTTTCAAAGCCTTTCATGACCTCCATCTCCCAGGATGGCTCTTCCTCAGTGGTGACATCAGCTTCTACCCACTTTGATCCTCTCACATGTAGGAAGCTCTCCATAATCACCCACACAGTCTTCCTTGTTCTGCTTCAGGTTTTCTCCTTAAATGTGATTTCTTTGTGTTGAGGGGGGGGCACTGTGTTCCTTTGTTTCTTTTGTTTTTGTTTTCCCTGTGAGACATGTGAAAGATTGTCGACAACGTGGAAACTTGTGTGCTGTGTCTGACATAAGTCATGCAGGATTGTTGCATTGTATTTTAGATTTGCAGAGTAATTTAGAGGAATTGGAGGAGGATCACAGAATCACAGAATGATACATGATTTCTGAAAGCCTAGGTAAATAGAATTGTGACAGACAAAACAAAATAAATTAAAATCCAGGCAAGGATCTTGAGAGACTAAATGTTAAAATGACATAAAAATTCCTGAAACTGATCTAAAACCTCAGAATGGCTCTTTTTATCCACTGTCCCTTTTCATAGGCAGAAAACTTTTGGGAGAGGCAAGGATTACTTTTATTTCTGTTTTTGTACAAAGCCCAGTTTAATAGAGGTACTTTGATTCCTAATTGCTATGGTAACACAAACAATAAGAAATAACAAAGAAATCAGGATCACTTCATTTGTTACATTGCAAATACTGAAATTCTCCATTATCTGTCTATCCAGGCTGTAGATGGAGCGTACTTGTCAGATCTGACTTGTAGGACACAATAATGTTTAAAATATAGATCTTCATTTTAATAGCATTCTGCTGCCTCCTCGGTAAGAAGATTTTACTTAGGATTTATCTAGTCAAAGCCATACACACTTGTGATTTAGACTTCACTCCTGGTCCAGACTTTCATAACTAAAATCCTCAGGGACTTGAATGATCTAATTTCAGGACGTATCTCCTGTGAGGCATTTCTGACAACTGGATGACTAATATCTCTACTTTTAATCTTTCAGAATAAATGGATTTATTCCTGTTTCAAAGAGCAACAAACTCTTGGCAGGTCTTTTAGCCAAACTTTCTGAAGCCAGATATGCAACACCTGACATGAATTAATTTTGATACGGAGGCAGCTGATCAGCTAAATGTCTCCAGCAGCTTTGAAAAATGCCAATTTTTACAAAATAGATCCATACAAGATCAAGTATAGTGCATTATACAGTACACGCCGCTTTTGAAGAGATGATGGCCCAAATAGCCAACTGATTGTGGAGACTCACCAATATCAGCATTCACTAAGAACAGCTGAAGTGGCTATTGCCCTCAGTTGTTTCCCATGCTGGTGTCCAAGATGCTGCAGCTCTTCATGGGGATGGCTCAGCTGCACATGCAGCAGCTCCTCAGCCACTGAAGTTTACAGCTCCATGTGTTAAACTGATTATTAAGCTGACAAGTCAGGATTGTTGTAACCTCTTGGTAGCCAAGGAAATAACAGGAGAGGTGTGTAATGGCAGGGATGTGTTCGAATGAGATGTGCTGAAGGGCGAAGGGAAAAAGTGAACAGAAATGTAAACAGCAGTTAATATCTGGAAGGTAAAGGGAAATGTAATAGATGCAGAGTTTGTGAAGAGATTTGAGAAAAATTTTTAAATTGTGAGGCCAATAGTTAGGGCAAATTTTTTTTTAAGTGTAATTTAGATTTGCAGAGTAATTTAGAGGAATTGGAGGAGGGTGATACAGAATTTCTGAAAGCCAAGGTAAACAGAATTGTGACAGACAAAACAAAATAAATTAAAATCCAGGCAAGGATCTTGAGAGTAAATATTAAAATGACATAAAAATTCCTGAAACTGATCTAAAATCTCAGAGTGGCCCACTAGACTCCCAACAAATGTGTAGAGGAAGACAGAATATTTTCCTTAATAATTAATTTGTAAAAGCAATTTTCACCTTATTAACTCACATTTCCCAAAATCCTACCTTATCCTTTCCTGCTACTAAATTAATCAGGTTGTCCTTTTCATGTCAGGGAGTAGCGTAATCATGCATATGCTAACCTCACAAGGAAAAACAAATGTCAGAAGTATCATTAATCATTATATATGAGTTTTTGGGGAGTACAAAAGCCTTCTACAAATGGCAGAGTTTAATTCCACAGGCACTTCTCCAGTTTGTTCCTGACCAGCCAGGAAATGGGTAAGCCACGTTTGTGCTTGTTGCCTTTCAAGACAGGGAATGCAGAGATCCAGTTACATCTCTTGTTAAATACTATTACTAAGGACAAAGATGTTGCATGGGCCACAATTTGCCTTACATTGAGCCCTTTTAAATTTCCAGATTAACTGCAACACCAGAGAAGCAGAAGAGCAGTGATTAAAGACTGAGCTTTTCCAAATTCTCTGCACTCCTAGCTACAGATGCTCTCCTCTCCAGTGTTTGTTTTGAAATCCCGGAAAATACACTTTGTTGAAAGTTCTCATTGCATGCCCAGGCACATCCAAATTTTCCACTTGTTCTCAGACGTTGGACACCAGTACTGTTCTCGGCTGGAAAAGGACATCAGGGCTGGACAAGGAAATGAGGTCTTGTAGCACAGTTCAAAGCTCATATTTCAGTCTCCTCATATACATGTGTTAATGTTATTATTTTATGCCTTATATGCTTTAATGGTACTTCAATCATGCATGTCACTTTGCCAGTCTAATTAGGCAGAAATCCTGGCATCTGTTTTGTTTAATATTTATCCTCAATACAAAAAAGAAAACCAAACCAAACAAAAAACCCACAATAGTCTGAGCTGAGGTCACCTAATCAAATTAACTTTGTGTTGGTGTATATCCATAGCTCTTATGTCCCTCGCCCGTTTTCTCCAGTGTTTCACAATACCAGACGATTCTGATCTCGGTTATGAGCTAGTTTCTGCAGCTGCTGTCTTCTCCATTCTCTGGAATTGTGTCATGCTGTGAGAATACTTCCACTGGTAAGGTACAAGCCATGTTAAGAGTCTAGACCTATCAGAGGACATGACTATATTATATCACAGAGTGACATTAACAGTGTGATGTAGTTATATTGGGTTCAGATTTGATATCTGCAGTGAATAAGGACTCCCCTTCTGTGTTACTAACCAAGAGGTGACATGACATGGTGATAGTGAGCAAAAGGAGTACACACACTAATGTCTTTTTTTCAAAATTTTCTGAGGGATTTGATTATTAAGAGAAACCCAAAGGGAGACTGATTAGAAGGTACTGGCAACCAGTGACTGTGCTGTCCATTCCTGCTCCCATATGGTCTACGTGCCATTCTGGAGGAGGAAAAGAGAAGAAATGCACTCATGGGATGAGCAGGAAAAGGTCCTGACAGTTTTATTTGATTTTTCTGATTGCTATCACATTGCACTGCTAGCAGCAAACTGCAGCTGCCAGCTGGAGCAGCGGGGAGGGCTCCTACCTCTGCTGTCTCTGGCATGAGCCACACGTGCACTTCAGCACAGCAGGTACATCTGTGTGCTTTTTCAGATGTCTGAGAGAGGAAATCTTTTCACATTCTGTTGAACTGGTTCTGTATAACATTTTGGAGCACTCTGCTCTGAACAGCCTCGTATGGTTTAGTACTAACGAAGTACATGTGTTTGGCCTGTTGTCCCCACATATTGCATCTTCATTCAATATATTTACTCTTCCATGCGCTGAAGTTTCTTCTGGTGACTGATACCTCAAAAGCCTCATGTGGAGACCATGGAGGTCTCCAGTACTTCTGATTTACTGAGCGTCGGTGACTGATGGTAGGAGGCACCTGAGTGTGCTTATGGAAATTGCAGTCAAACTGGTGCTGATTCATCTGCTGGGACTCCACAGAGGGGACCGTGATGTGGCTGAGATCAGCAGGTCCTGGGCATGGTGATGCAGAACCAGGACAATGGACAAGAGGGGGTTAAGTGGTTTTATATGTGGAGTCAGCATCTGCTGTGTACATGTGAAGTCAGTACTGCTGTACTGCTGTACAGATGTGGGCTTTTGCTGCATAGCACCATGATCTCATGAGGAGGAGTAAAGAAACAGCTGAAAATGACACCTGCATGTGAATTTACTAAACAAGTTAAATTCCAGTGATTTGTTTCTCTCTTTGTAAAAGCTGTGCTGGCACCAGCTTGCTCCTTGGAAAAAAGGTAATCAGATCTCAGGGGAATAGCTAGCATAAAAACCTCAGTTTTACAGCTAATTAATTTTATAACAGCTATTGTATCTGATTTCAATTTTTCTTTTCCAAATCATACAGTTAGCAGATAATTGGACTGTAAGGCATCTAAACATTGCCTACAAGCCTGGTTAATGGCATGTTAGGCAGGTGGTGGCCTCTGAAGGCCATTGTCTGTTGCCTTCAGCTGCTGGTTCTGTCCTTTTCAGTCAACAGAGAGAGTGCCAGCCACTGAGATTTCACAGCTGGTGTAAATGGTCAGGTGGAGTGATCTGAAGAGGATGCCCGTGCTTGGTCCATGCTAGAGAATGCAGGTGACTGCAGATTATCCTGCTAAAAAGGGACCTTTCCACATGTATGAAAAGGAGTTTCTGCACGTAAATCCAAGCTACATTATCTGTGCTTTGCCAGCAGGAGACAGAAACCATCAGAAGAGGACATCTGGATTCACAAGGCAAAGCGAAGGCCACCTGTGGTGGAGCTCCTGAGATGTTCTGCTAAAGATAAGTAGTTATGAGATGAACTTGGAGAGGAGAATAAAGAAATACTAATATTCCATGTTTGGGCCTTTTGGGGTCAGTATTCAAAGGTATTTTAGTTCCTGGATTAAACCACAAAATTACTTTAGAGTTCAGGTATTTTACTGGATATTTCAGCTACTCAGGTGAGAACAATAATAAATGCTTCAATTAAAG
This sequence comes from Patagioenas fasciata, assembly GCF_037038585.1. Classification (NCBI taxonomy): domain Eukaryota; kingdom Metazoa; phylum Chordata; class Aves; order Columbiformes; family Columbidae; genus Patagioenas; species Patagioenas fasciata. Next base: position 27,317,209 of record NC_092560.1, read on the forward strand.
CTGTACTGTAAGTGTCCAGTTACTGAAGGTTAGTGATATCTAGATGAAAAAAACAGCCTTTGCTGCTGTACATGAAGATAAGAGTTTAAATTTACACAAATTTAGAATAGGGACTGCTTGCAAAAATAGAGTCTAAATATTAATTTCAGCACAAGTACATTTTTCATTTAAAGTGAGATTTAAAGTACATTGAAACAATATATGCTGGAGCAGGCATTTCTGTAATGATTGATAGTGTAACTCTAGGTAGTAAACATCAAATTTTTGCCTTGAAGAAAAAATTCCAGCAAAGTCCTTCTCACCCCAAAGCTAGGATGAGGATTTGGGTTAGGATGGGGAATTGAGATAATGATGGTTTCATCACCCCTTTCTGACTGGGTGGGTTTGATATCCACACTAGTGAAGTGTAGCATTAGTGTCGGAGTTCAGAAAGAAAGGATCCTCGGGACTGGAGTAACATTGAAATCCTGCTCTACCCAGAGAGGCAAATGAAGGTGGGCTCAGGATGGAGTGGTAGGCCACCATACATTTTGAACTGGGGATGTTTATCATCTTCTGTGCAGAAGGGTAGGGTTAGGGTTCAGTTTGGGGCTAGGGAAATTCAAGACCTTAGACCTGAAATGCCAGCAACATCGTGCTCAGCCCAGAGACCTGGCCAGGCAGCTGGGCTCAGGACAGGGCTGTAACTCAGTGCACATCTGGAATCAGGAATTGATCTTATTTCCTGCAAGAAAAGCTGAGTTTTCAACGTAGGGACTCACCTAGTTAGCTGAATGCCACTGTATGATCCTTGGGGTAACATCTAATTGACAGAAGTAAACTGTTCTTTCCAATATAGGCTACTTGCATTCTGCTATACATTTAAGCTCTGAAAATAGAAAATTTTGTTTAAGCACTATTAAAATGCCGTTATTGTCCTAGTTCATGACAGAATTGACAAGGTACGAGAAAATGTTGTAAAAAATTTTGTAACAATCCAGAAAGAACAAAACACTGTGGACAGTATTCTTTCATTTGTACCAGACACTACACAATAGGTGCAAAACTAAACATAATTAGGTCTATTAACAGCAAAATAACACCATTGATCATTTGTAAATGTACTTGTAGGCATGTTCAAACCAGAAATCCATCAACAGCTGTGGAAAACCTTTCCTATGGATGGTGTCACTTTTGCTTATTACTTCTATGCCTAAAACAATCTAGATTTTTAAGATGTTTTTGAGATACCAGCTGTGGAAGAAGCAGGGGAATGCCCAGCTGTCCAAAGCAACTTAATTGTCCAGAGGACTGCATAATGAAAAAAATAGGGTTGCCATGGTAAAAAATTCTTTGTATACAAATAAATGCCCTGCGGTTAGTTTCTCCCTCAGATGACAGTACTTTTGCAGAACTTGAAAGAAAACAGAGGAGAGAGCCAAATATGAGGAGATGTGAAGAGATGGAAAATGGAAAAAAAAAATAAAAAAGGAAGTGAGGCAGAAGAAAAGGCAGATTCGTTCAGTTCTGTTTAAAATCAGTAGCCCCTAGTTTTCAGGACTGCGTGAAGTGGGTCTGCATGTGCTGTATCTTGCTGTAAAGCAGCTTTTCAGGGAATACTTTATAAGACTGGTGCTTGGGTAATGCATCTCACTGGCAGGGGCAAAATAACTGCCAAAAATATTGCAGAAATTCTGCAGAGGAGGGTTGCCCTGTTTAAAAGAGGCCTCCAGCACTAGTTCAGCTGTGTCAGGGGCTTTTGTGTCTCCTGAGTCAGCAAAGAATTGGCAGGCAATATGTCAGTAGCATATCCTTGGGTTTTGGAGTCCTACAGCTGGAAGTTACCGCTCTCACCTGGCTGCCGGGATAGGATTTTGTGTGGCTTAAGTAATATAGTAATTCGTGTCTTAGCTGGGTATTTCCTCTGCCTTTGTCAGAGCTTTCTCTTTGCCAGCATTGGCATCACCTCTTCTTTTGGAACATGCCGAATAGAATAAGGATATATAGGTAAAAAGTAAAAGCATGTTCACAGCAACATCAGTTCCAGTGACAACCCCAAATAGGAATGGTATAAGATTGAAACAAAACAAAAACCACATACCAGGAACACACAACAACAGTAAAAACCCCTTGACCACAAAAAACAGAGAGCTGACATACATATGCCAGTTTTGTTTGAAGGTGCTGTATCTGAACTTTTGCTGATTCATATCATAGTGAAGAACACTCCATCTGACTGCAACTGCAAAGGAAATCAGGATACTCCCTCACTCTGGAGATTGATGATTGCCACAAAAAGAACAGCTTTGCTTTTACAAACCTTCCAATTGAGGCAGCTCCAGCTGCTCCCCGTTTTTCAGTTTGACAAATACCATAAATGTACAGACCAAAAGATAAATGTATGTTTAAAGCTGTACAGGCAGGTATTGCCACAGGGTTCCCCCCCAGCCTGTTCATGTTAAATGCCAGCATTTCAACAGATTGTGTACAACAAAGGAAGATCTCTGTCATGTATTGCTTACTTTGATTACAGGTCATAACTTGTTGCTTACCTGAAGGAAAACCTGCATGGCAGCTCCACCGTGTTCCTGCATATCCAGCTGATCCTGACATTCACCTTGTTTCATGGGGATAACTGGCCTTTTGTTTTGCTGTTACACCAATTTGTTTTGATCTCTGAATTTTGCAGCACTCAAGCAGTGTTGAAAATCTTTAAGGTGGCAGTTATTGCAATGGTATGAGAAAGGAAATTATTGGAAGAAGAAGAAAGAGAGATGAGAGATGTGGTTGTTTATTGTTTGGAATCATCCATTTCATTCCTCAACAAGAAGAAAGCATGCTAATGAACACAGATTTTTATATTTTCAACATTATTTAAACATTGAAGGCCCAACTGAGGTTTCATATATGGATTTTATACTTCAGTCTAATTCTACCTGATTTACCCTGCAGCTGGGTGTGAGGAGAGTGAGGCTTCCCAGACAGAAATGTTATGTAGCCCAAGTTAAGGAAGTATAGGATCTAACAATGGACATAAATGTCTTAAATGTCAGAGAGACAGAAACATCCCTGTATGTTCTGGTCTTTAAAAGCCAAGTTCCATGAAAGAGACAGCACGACTTTGTCATTCCTGATTCACTTTCCAACCAAAAAGCCTTGCCAATTCAAAAATCTGCAAGGACAAAAAAATGTATTCCTCAGGTTAAAATATTTATTCCCCAGAAATTATCAGGGGCAACTGTCAGACATTATGAAGTCTTCCTGCTTGGCAGAAGGAATGACTGAGTCATGCCGATCATCTCTAAAAAAAAAAAAAAAAAGACAGCCAAAAAAAAAGTAAATCTAGACATTTCAGAGGCCCTTCTTCCTGTTTTTAAAGCTAGCAAACAGATGAGGAAACTTCTTCTAAAGTTTTTCACTTAGACAAAAAATAAAAGCCGAAATTACACCCCTTCTTGTGGCTGTGGTTTGCACTGTCAGCTGGTTTGATCAATGTCTGCAAACAATCTGCGTATGCAAACTGGGCCTCTCACACCAGGCTGAAATGATCAGATGTGCAAGTAGTGGTCCTTGCACCAAATGTTGTGCTTTGTGGTAAACAAACAAATTTTGCTTGCCAACAAAATGACAGATCTGTGACTTCCTTGAAACCATGTAGAGACAAAAGCACAGATTAAGGATTACAGTAGATGGCAGGGTCCCAGGGGGAAAATGACTAATAGTTAATGACGCTGGGTATGAGGTGGCCACAACAATGTGCTGTCATGGACTGAGTCCTATGTCTGGCTTACAAAATACGGGTATTTCTCTATGAGTTTTGTTCTCATCTGGTTAGGAGCTTTCCATTTTCAATTCTAGCATGGTGACAATATGGGCTCAATAACCAGCAAGTGGATAGATCCCCTATTTCCATCCGTTTCTAGATGTTGATCGTTACTTGATCTTCTTCTGAAACATGCTGTGAGTCTCTCTAAACTCTGTGCCTCTTCTGACAGACACAGTAATGCCTTAGCAGCCTCTTTCTGTTGTTTCTCCAGTATCACGCCCAAGGCCAAAGCTCACAGATTTATGGTTATGATGTGCCAATTTCTGTAGCCAGGTAGAGAACAAATCAGAATAAGTGATCAGAGTCTCAGTTACAAGAGTTGGTCATCTGCAGAGCTCCAGAACAGGATTCCCAGCCAGATTTGGCAGCTGTCACCACGACAGAGCAACAATTCTATCATTAATGTTTACAGATAAATAAAGGGTGAGTGTCATGGTGACGGAGCCAGGCTCTTCTCAGTGATAACCAATGATAGGACAAGGGGTAATGGGTACAAACTGGAACACAAAAGGTTCCACTTAAATTTGAGAAGAAACTTCTTCTCAGTGAGGGTGACAGAGCACTGGAACAGGCTGCCCAGGGAGGTTGTGGAGTCTCCTACTCTGGAGGCATTAAACACCCGCCTGGATGCCTTCCTGTGTAACCTCATCTAGGTGTTCCTACTCCGGCAGGGGGATTGTACTAGGTGATCTTTGAAGATCCTCTCCAATCCCTAACATTCTGTGATTCTGTGATTCTCCAGACTGGCTCCGAGGCATCTCCTGCTCACCAGTGCTCCATCTTTTCCAAGCACTGAGGCACTTCTTTGTTCAGACCTAGTGATATGAAATGGGAGAGCTGGGCTCTGTCAGCACAGCAACCTTCATCTCCTAATTAGCTTTCTATTGATCTCCTTTATACGGAAGTGAACTTGGCTGAAGGTCTGGAAATCATCACCCCAACTGACAAGTAACTGGTTGTTAATAAGAAGAATTAATGGTGCCCAATAGTCCAAGTTATACGACAGCTTACTATGTTACTCAAATCACTCTCTACAGAGCCGCAAAGCCATGGGCTGAAAGGGCCATGAAAGTGTTCCCTGTGGTTTATCTTTGACACACTGGATGGGAGACTAAACAGGAGCTTGTATCATACTACCACTCTTTGTACTGCACTGTGCGTAACAGACAAGAGAAAGGAAAGCCATCTTGTTGACTACATTTACCCCTCACATACAGGATCTTCTCTCACCCCCCAAAATCCTTTCTCTTTTCTTCATGTCTTCACTCTGCCTCTTGTTGCTGTGGCTCATCAGCCACAGGCAGAAGTGGTGCATCCTGGAGCGCTTTGGATCAGGCTTTTCAGACTGTCCCAGCAGAGATTAAGCTTTACTGAGCAGAATGCGAAGAGCACACACTGGGAAAGCTCACCAGAGAAAATCAGCACAGCCCAGTATGTCAGTCGTTACACAGAAAATAGTTGTTATGAAGACAAGATGAAGATTATTTTCACAAAATCATTCTTTCAATAAATATGAATTTGCAGGCCAAGCACTTGGTGTCACTGCAAAACCAACTAGGCAGTCTGGACACCAGTAATCTTCCTAGCTGGGTGATTGACAAACTAGGCTTTGCAGTGTTGTCCTGGGAGATGCAGTATCTCAGTTCAGCACTCTGTCTGTCTGATTCGAACTGGGATCTTCCACCTCCTGGAAGAGCACCTTTGTCGCTGGGACACAGGGTGTTTCGGGTCTGAGCATTTTGCAGTCTGTCCTGGAGGGTTTTCAGTTTATGTAGAGAAACCATGACATTTTGAATGGGGGAAGATAAATGCAAATCATAGGATCACAAAATCACTCAAGCTGGCAGGGACCATAGGAGGTCTCTGGTCCAAGCCCCTGACAAAGCAAGGAAGCTCTGCGTTGCTGAGAGCTTTATACAGTCAGGGCATAAAAATCTCCAAGAATGGAGATGGTGAAGCCCCTTGGCACCCCCAGCTGCATTGCTTGATTGTCCTCTTGGATTTTTTTTCTTGCTCTTGTTATGTCCAGATTAATGTTGCATGTTTCCATTTATGACCGTTTTCTCTCAGCTGGTCACCTCCTGTTGGTGCAAGGGCTGCTGTTGGGTGCCCCCAAAGCCATCCCGTCTCCTGGTTAAACCAGCTCCAGCCCCTTAGTTTCTCCTCACAGGGCAAGAGCTCCAGCTCCTGGTTATCTTCATCCACCTCTGCTGAAGTCACTCCAGTTTACTGATGTCTGTCCTGTGCTGGAGGAGACCGCAGCTAGACACGGTGCTCTGGACAGGGATGAACAAGTGTTGAGTAAAGGGACACTATGCCCTGGGATGTGGGGTCTCTCCTCACTTCCAGTGACCAGCAAGAGTCACCTGAAGGAAGGCCTCTGTTCAAGACTATGGGTTGGGTTCAAAAAGCGAGGATTTGGACTTCAGCATGTCACGACTGGGTTACTGTGCACAGAAAGGGTGTGGACACTTCCTCCTCCTCGGTTTTGCTAATCCAGCCTTCTGTTTCTGCTTTTCCAGTATAGAAGTCTTCACAAACAAAGATAGGAAATATTGATCAAATCAGTAATTTAATTCCATTTTCTTAAAAAAGGTTCTCTGTTGAACAGAAAACAAATTTTCCTGTGCTTTTTGGAGGGGCAGGGGGAAAAACTTGAAAAATCATCCCATGGAAATCTGAGTTTGCGAACTCTGTGGTAAAGGGTTTGGTGACTGGAGACCTTGCTAAGCAGCATCCAGTGACTGTGAGACTCCACAAGACCCCTAAAATTCACTCTTGATTCGGAGGAAACAGTAGTGGAACTAAATGCCATCACCCTTTAATCTCTGTTCCTCTTCCCATCCTCTCCATCTTTGGTATCAACCTATGGGAGAGCCTGGACTACAACTTGCTGTAGGCTTAAAAAGCAGCTTCCACTCTTCTCCCATACTCTACTGTGCACTTGCTTAATGCTCAGAATTAATGCTTACACTTTATAACTCAGTGTCTTTCATTAAACAGTGGACTAATTGGATCATGCTGTGCTAAAGTTCCTACCAAATTAGTCAGGCAGTATCATGTAATAATGCATGAATTTCCTGGCATTTCTTTTAATCAAATTATTACAAAGAACCATGCTTCAAACAACTATGTTAAACAAGGGTATCTTGCAGCTGACAATACCATAATCTTAAATAAATTATCCCTTAAAATTGGTTTGTCAGCTGTGATTCCTCCTTGTAATTTCTGTATGAGTAAACTTTTCTAAAGCTTACAGCAAAGTCTGTTTTGGAATATATTTTGATCACAGATTCACGTGACAGAATTGCATAGGTTGGCAGACACCACTGGAGATCATCTAGTCCAAATTCCTGCTGAAGCAGGGTCAGATACAGTAAGTTTACCAGGACTGTTGTCCAGTTGGGTTTTGAATATCCCTAAGAATGGAGACTGAGAAACTAGTCTCAGTGTTTGATTGTCCAAACAATAAAAAGCTTTTTTAAGTGTAATTTCCCATGTTTGAGTTTGTGCCTACTGCCTCTTGTGCTGTCACTGGGCAGCACTAGAAATGTCTGGCTCCATCTTCTTTGTTCACCCCATCAGGTATTTTGTGCACATGGAATTCCACCATCTCATTGTAACTGCAGCCATGGCTGCTCCTGGTGTTCGCATTCCCAAACAGTTTTTCTGTGGAAGTGTCAGGAGCAACAGAGCTTCTCCTCTCTTTGGCTCCTCAGTCACCTGTGTCAGGAAATTGTCATCAGTAAAGACCAGAAAATTCCTGAATTGCTTATTCTCTGCTGCATTAACCCTCCAGCAGATGTCAGGGTGGTTCAAGTCCCCCATGAGGGCCAGTGTGTGTGAAAGTAAAACTTCTCCCAGTTGTCTGACGACCATATCTACTTCTTTTTCCCGAGCATGTGCTCTGCAGCAGCCGCCTGTCACAGCACCACCCATGTGTGTATGCCACCCAGGGCAGAGCTCCATGAGCTCCTGCTGCTCTCTCATGCGGAGGACAACTCCTTCTCCTCACTTTCCCAGCCTGTCCTTCCAAACAAACCTGTGTCCATCCATCACAGCACTGCAGTCATGTGGGCTATCCCAATACTTCGCTGTGATTGCAATGAGACTGTAGCCTTGCAACTGCACACAAACTTCTAATTCCTCCTGTTTGCTCCTCATGCTGCACTGGATGATTAAATGGTAAAGGGTGCTTGGAGCTTAAGTTATGAATTCCAAAAGACAGTGAAAAAAAAAATACAATTTTAACCTCTTTTTTTTGCGCTTTTTATTTACAGTCCTTTAGGAGTAAAAATAGCTTAACCAATAAACAAACAGCTATGATTTTTCCTCCAGCTTAATCCAAAGACTTTTGGAAGCACTAGGCATTAGATAGAAACAGAAAATGATACTAGGGAATAAGTAATTGAGCATTGCAGCCAATTATTTGCTTAATTTTGTCAAGTGATCCCTTTTTGGGAAATCACTACATTTCAGTTTCATGTTACCTTAAAAGAATACATCATGCCTGACTTTTACTGTAGTGACAGTCAGTAAAAGGTGGGGAGCAAGTAAACTCCATCCTTGCTCATGAGACAGCTGTAAGCCCAGGCACCACTGCGGCGCTTTGAGAACGTAACCCAATAGTGCAAGCTGAGATGCCCCAAGCGGATGGTGGCATAGAGACATGACACAGGCTTGTGACGCAGAGAGTGAGACCCTCTCTCACATGGAGAAGAGAGCTAGGGACTTTGGGTAAAGGGATACACTGCATTTAGCAGGTGGGTTGGACTAGATGATCTCCAGAGGTCCTTTCCAACCCCAACCATTCTGTGATTCTGTGATTCCTCTTGAGAGGTGGAGGAAACAGCACACATCTGTGTTCACCAGGCATATTAATGAGGCATTTTGAACACTTGCGTCATTTTACTGTTTATATGAGTCAATGATGTCGTAATATTGCAAAGAACAATCAGATGTAAGGAAAACTGTTGGAAAAAGGGAGGAATATGAAGTAGTAGGATGGGCAGGGAGATCTACCTGTACAGTACTGCGTGGAGGACAGAAGAGGAAGATGAGATGGGCTGCAGAAGCAAAGAAATCCAAGCATGTACTGCAGCTATTTTTCATGAGGTAGAATCATAGGTAGCAGCCTCATCTTCCCTTGTTATATTAATTGGCACATCATGATGTTTGCAAAGAAACAGGCTGGCTTTTGAACAAGTGTGAAAATTAAGATATTTCTGCCTTGACGGAAAAATGCAGCTTGCAAGAGAAACTTCTGCCACAACAGTAGCAACTGTGAACACAAGCAGATGGAGAATAATCCTGAGCAGCGTGTTTCCTACATAGAACCAACAGAAGTTAGAACTATCTTAGACAGCCACAGGGGCCATTTAACAAAGCCAGCTTTTAAAAATCAGCAGACCTTGGCTATTTCTGTAATGCAATAACTCCATGTTTACACCCACTTAATGCATGCAAGCTTTTGAAAACAACCTCACCTGCCAATTCCGTATATTTGTTGTTGTGCTGCATTGTTCCCTTTTCTGTTGTATATTAATTTTCAGTTTTGTATCTCTATGCTTTTCATTTGAAAATTTGTCTTATGTATTTCATAATATATTATGATACCACTTCAAATTTCTACATGGCAGTTACAGATTTCTATATAATGTAAAAATCACTCTGCAAAATAAAATGTGACTGATTGGAGCTCTGTTTTGCTGAAGACCCTAAGAAGGAGGTATACACAGAATCACAAACCACAGACTGGTTGACACTGGAAGGATGTCAGGAGGTCATCTAGTCCAACCCCGCAGCTCAGGCTGGGTCACCTAGAGCCAGTCACCCAGAGCTGTGTTCAGACGGCTTTTGAATATCTCCAGGGATAGAGACTCCACAACCTGCCTGGGCAATGCGTGCCAGTGCTCAGCCACCCTCACAGTGAAAGTGTTTCCTGATGTTCAGAGGGAACCTGCTGTGTTTCAGTTTGTGCTCCTTGCCTCTGACTGTGTCCCTGCACACCACTGGAAAGAGGCTGGCTCCGTCCTCTTTGCATTCTCCCTTCAGGTATTTGTACCAATTACTGAGATTCTCCCCTGAGCCTTCTCTTCTCCAGGTTGAACAGTCCCAGCTCTCTCAGCCTTTCCTCACAGGACAGATGCTCCACTCCCCTCAGCATCTCTGTGACCCATCGCTGGAATTGCTCCAGTGTGTCCATGTCTCTCTTGTACTGGGGAGCCCACAGCTGGACCCAGCATTCCAGGTGTGGCCTCACCGGTGCTGAGGATCCCTGTGCCTGCTGGTATCTCTGCTCCTCATGCAGCCCATGAGGCTGTTGCCTTTTTTTAATTTTTTCCCACGGGGGCACATTGCCAGTTCATGGTCAACTTGGTGTCCACTGGGATCACCAGGTCCTTTCCTGTGAAGCTGCTTTCCAGCTGGGCGGCCCCCAGCACGTGCTGGTGCATGGGCTTGTTCCTCCTCTCTTGCAGAACTTTGTGCTTTTCCTTGTTGAACTTCATGAGGTTAAACACCACAAAGCACATCATGAAACAAAACATATTTTGTTAATTTCTGTTCAGCAGAGCTCAACTACAGAAGCAAGAAGGAAGCTACCATCTAAATAATTAATTTGTCTGCTTTATTTTTTACACATTCAGCTGAGGGCAAATCCCATGTTTAGATAAGCATGCTTGTAATTTGCAGTAAGTGTATTTTAATTTGCAGTTCTCCATATATTTAATAATGACAATACCTAGCAAATTGTAAGCTAAAGTGCAGCTAATGTTTCTGCAACTGAAGTTAAAACCAGAAGAATCATTAGGTATATACATCTCATACATTTTTAAGTGTATATAGCATGCAGTTCTGTGGGGGAAAAAAAAAATAAATCTAAAAGCAGAGATTTTTCTCTCTCACTAGACCAACTCACATAGTTGAAAAATTTAATTTTAATTGTCCTGCCTGTGTCCACGGACCACCACAGCCACAGCACCATTTCCTTGTCTCTGAATCAGCTTTTGGCTACAGCATTAGAATGGCCATTAGTGCAAAGGCTAAACTTGGCCCTTTCACATTTCAGGGGTACCTACTGATACTATCTTTGGGTTTCATTATCATGGATAGATGAGTTTCATCTAAGATTAATATCTGAACAGCCTGCAGATCACAAAGGCGATGGTTAAAAAAGAAAATCCACCAAACCTTGTTAACACTGCAAAGTTTTAATGAGAACTCACACAGCAAATGATATTTTCATCTGTTCAGTAGTGACCTGATGTCACTATCAGAGGAGCAGACTGTGACTGTTTTTTATTGGATGTTCCTTACATGTAAAGGATCTTTAATACAGTTACTAAATTATTGTGATCTGGAAAATACATCACTTGTCTTGAAGTAGTGGAGGCAGACATGGCATTCTTATTATTGCAGGCATATCGGTGAAACTGAAAACATTTAACACCTTGTATTTTGGTATACAACTAAATGTAATTCATTTTCAAACTGCCTAAGGTGTTTGGTGCCTCTATATCCAGTTACCTCCGCATTATCGTCTCTAGGACAGTGAAGTTACCCACTGCTAGAGAAAGTGATGTGATACTTGTGATATTCTTATTTCTTCTTTATGAATCAATTTGAATGACTACATTGATAACCTCTTTGTATTTCACAGTTACTTTTAAAAAACATACTTAATTCGTTACTAGGTTCAAATAAATACTTTCTTAATTGAGTTTACCTTAATAAGCAACTATGTTCATTTGCGCTGATGAAAACAAAGACCACTACAAATTTAGGAGGGCCTAATTCTTCATGGATACTAACCTATTTGCAGTCAACACTATGGATTTGGGGATAATATACACACCAGGACTTCATTTATTCTTGCTTACCGCAGCCAGCTGAACAGCCACACAAGTGAAACAGAAAGACGAGAATCAGGACATGAGCAGGGACAGCAGAAGCTGACTGGCAAGAAGCTAGCAATCACCGTATTTTCTTACACCAGCCGTGAGGCCCCAATGGCATAGCATGGCAGGGGGCTCGAAGGCATGAGGTACTGGTGCTGGAGAGCAGTCCTCACAGGTTCCTGTTCAATATGAAGTCTCTCAGGGCAGGAGTGCAAGGGAGACCACAGTCAAACCCTGAGATAATGGCTTCAGTGTAACCTGAAACTCGAAGGAACAAATTTTCTTTAAAAATAAGAGGCTTAGACTAACTATATGCTGCTATACATCAGAGCACCTCCACGCACCATTATCACCCTGCTAAATGTTATTGTCTGCTCAACCACAGAGCGCACTCCTGCTGTGAATACAGAGATAGAAAATGTGACACAGGGTGTGTGTTAGTATCAAGATCTGACAACACTGAATTTTCCTTTCCTAAAATGAGACATTTTCTAGTCATGGACTATGCATTGTGATTTTCTGTTAGGTTATGTGTAAGTATAAGTATATGTCAGTATAAGTAAGTATAAGTGGAGACACTGTGGTAGTTATTCACCACAGTAGTGGGCACTGTGAACACTTGCAGGCTTTGGTCTAAAGGGCAGATTTTGTAGAATCAGAGATAAAATGTCCAGTATCCCAAAGGAAGGAGTGAGTTAAAATAAAAGTGACCCATATTTAAAGGTGTAAAGATACTTACAAGTCTGAGCTGAGGTGAAAAGATCAGGTACAGTTTAGTACTTGGCATGGATGTGGAAGCAATAGAGTAAAATGGCTACTAAAACCTACAGTGCATATGCAAAACAAGTGTATTTCTACTGAGACAAGTTGTGTCATTTTGAAGAAGCCAGAAATTCAATGGAAAAGACATGAAAATCTATGCCAAAAAGGTACGCCATGATCAACAAACTCTTCCTGCTTGGAGTCCTCAGATTTGGTTCTGCCAGGAGCTTTTCATTATTGCTGCAGACAGTTTCATGCAAAACATGAGTGTGAAAGCAGCAGCTGTTGTTTCTGCAGACATGTGGGGAAACGTGGTACCCATCAGAAAATGGTATCATTTTTGTATACAAGACGTTATGCAGAAAACATAACAAAATTCTTCATTTAAACCATTTCTGCTCAAAACCTACCTGTGCTAGTTTTCTTCAAACAGAGGAATCCCCAATCTACCATCAAAAGCAGAGACTTCTTTGGGCAGAAGTGAAAGCATCTGATTTTAAAGACAGCCATATAGTGAATGAGTCTTCACAAATTTTGTATATGTAAAACACATATAGATCCTAATTCTGGTCTCCAGTATACTCACAAAAACCAGGATAAAGCCTCCCCAAGCCAGTGAAACTACATTTCATGAGGAAGTTCAATTTAAGAAAAAATACAAGTACAATGGTGTAAAACAGCTGGTGGCCATCAGGGCTGTTGAATTCAGGCCATCAACTCATTAAGGCAGGAACTATTAATACTCCTTTGTGCCTGGTGTCTCATTCCTTAATTGCCAGAGTTATTACACAAATGAGAATGGGACAGAAAGCTCTGATTTTTGCTAATTCAAAGCAGAACTAGAACTACATGAGTTTGTTAGAATTGGAAACCAAAGTTTGACATGCATAAATAACAGAAACTCTCTTATACCATGTGGAGCACTAGAAAGTCAGTCACGTTTGACTTTGCCATGGTCACACATTGTGTCCAATACTAACATTTTACACAATCTCCTGCTTAAAGAAAAAAAAATATAGCCATTCGTATTTCTCTGTCTACAGTTTGATGGAGATGCAAAACCTCTTGATGAAAATAGATGAGAAAAACACCAGTGTTGCAATAAACATACTCCTGAAAATGTTGGCACAGGCAGAATTAAGTAGTCAGCCTACTCCAGTCTGTCTCATAGTAATACATTTCCCTGGTTTTGTTTGTAACATTCTCTGAACTTATTAACTAAGTCTTTCCACTGATGGTTCCAGTGTGCCAAAACAACACACTGAGTGTTGTAAATAGAAAGTGAATGTAGTAAAATGCTAGAGAATGACACAATATTAATACCTAGTTAATTTCTACAATAGTCACAAGGAAAAAAAAAAGTAAAAAACCAAAACAAAACAGGATTAGACACTGATTTGAAAGCAATGCACTTAATTACTTCACCACGCTCCCACCTAGGGAAGAAACGGACTCTTGATGTTGATGGAAACTGGCAAAGGGCTTCAGTCACCTAGAGATGCTGCAAACTGAAATGGTGTGTATCCTTGATTGCATGGGAAACAAGGAAAATGCTACATTTTATTCTACTTTATTCACAGCTACTTGACAGTATAAATAGAAAGGTAGTCTAAATAGCACCAAAAAGTTCTCGTCAGCCACTGGAATATCCAAACACAGTAACAGAGATGCTTATTATTTTTTTTTTTTTTCTCTCACTGGAGGTGATAATAAAAAGGTGACAAAACCCAACAGAAGTCCTGACATAGACAACCTGTGCTTGAAAAGCATGCTCTGAGCAGCATGGCTGGGAATTGTCTCCGAGATCCAAAGGGTAAATAGGGAATGAAAGACACCTTACCTCAGCTCATCCTCAACATCGCAGCAGAAGATGAAGGCTTCTAGCTTCAGAACAGAAATAAACCATTATTTTAAAGTTAATTGTTGTGTGAAAAGTTTATTTTCTTTCCCTCAGTGTGCATTTTTTCCTAAATAAGCTTGCGGTTCAATTTTTCTGATATCTCTTTAAAAACCCCATAGCACTGGATGAAAAATTCTCCTCCTTTGTCTTTCAACGGCATATAGATTCACATTCACTTTCAGAGTAGCACTTCAGCTGTAGGCAAAACAATTGCTAGTTCACTGGGATGCAAACTTAAGCTTAGTTCTCGTTCCTAAACACACTGTTTAATTTTTCTTTGTGACTGAATGCTGCACACAAGAGGCAATGCATCAAATTCTAGTCACATCCAATCAGACATAAAATATAGCACACCCACGTGAAACCAAGGCAGGCAGTATAACATGCAAAAGAAGCCAGGCGTTTTAGTCAGGAGCACGAATCCATCTGCAAAACAGCCTTGCAGGTTTTTTTCTTTGCCTTCCAATCAGTTTGTGTATAGCTGTGACAACCACTTCCCATTTCTGTCACCACTCATCTTCAGGGCAACCATTTATTTGTACAAAGAACCTCTACCCTCCTTCACCTTCACCAGCTGTGACTGTGGATCTCCAGCCACCCCATTGCATTCAATGGGGTCCTTGCCAAACTCCCTTCCCCCGTGGGAGTGGTGTCCCAAAGGCTGAATTTTGATTTGCATTTGACAAGCATTCCTGTGTTAAAAGAATTTGCAGGGTGTTCACAACTGAGGGCAACTTCTACACAAACTAGTCATTTGGAGCCTGTGACTACTCCAGCTTCAGACATAGATTTAACGTTGTGGGTTTTACGAGCCTTTGAAGCTAACCCCGGAACAATTGTCAGCATTTATGGTGGTGATTTCTAACATGCCACTGGGGATTGCTTCATAATCAGAAAGAAAAGAAAAAGAACCACAAAAGTAAAAGTCCTGCCAGAAAAGAAGCAGACCAAATCAGACAGATGGTTAATATTAGCTGAAAGGGCATCCAGATTTGTGATTTTCCTTAACAGCAATAACAACAAACAAGTTGAAAGCTCATAATATTTCTTCAATTAAGCATTCAAACACTTAGTCTCCTTGTATTGCACAGGTGATGTGCCAGCACCATCAGCTTCATCTGCCGTACGAACAGGGCAAGTGGGGACAGGTGTGGGGACAGGTGAGACCTCACATGATTCCAGAGATTTCTCCCTTTTAAATAAGTAACCTTTTTTTTTTTTTTTTTGTCCACTAAGACACTGTCTTTTATAATTATTTGGATGAGGAGTATTTTTAGGCATTAGCCTTGTATCAGAGGATATGCGTGATCTCTTCTTCTGTAATTTAAACATAGCTGCACAAGAAAAAGAGTAAAGGGGTCCAGGCAGTAACAAAAACAGCTGTTGCAGTATTACGAGAAACTAGTGAAGTCTTCTGTCACAGAGCATATGTTTGGAGTTATCAAAAGGCCTATTTTTCCACTCCAACTAAAGAGAACAAAGAAAAGGAGGATTTAGCTACAGACCTGACAGCCTCCTATAATTATGGTATAAAAATAGTAATGTTCTCTCCAGCAGCCCAGACACTGATCAAGGCCACTCAGGGTCAGACCAAGGCTGACCTACACGAGACTTGCATCTAAACTTAGTAAGATCTCTGTCACAGCAGTGATTGTGCCTGCAATCCCTGGCACCTGCTTCAGGGAGAGAACCACAGCCTGGAGATCAGCTCGGCAAGGACTGGATTTTATCCAGCCTGCTTGGGGACAGCAGCCTACGGAACAGCACGGCTGTGCCCACACCCCGTCACCATCAGCGTGAACCTGCTCTGCACCATCCTTGTTGTCCTGGTCATAGTTGCTATTTTTTGGTGGCAAACTATGCAGAATGCCCAAAGATATAGTGCACGCCCTGCCACTGTGCTGTGTTACTGAAACATCATACTAATGATGCGTTTTTCCTGTCCTAGCACAGGGCATGAAGACATGCACTGATCTCCTGAGGCATCAGTGAGGGAAGACACACGTGGTGCTATGAGTGTTTGTGCTGCCTGTTCGTAAAGGTCTTGGAATTGAAATACCCTGCCAGCTCTGCCCAGGTTTCTCTTGCCCCAACTTAGAGCGAACCAGCACAAATACATCCTGAATGATGAACCATAGGATAAGGTCCTTGCAGCAAAGCCGGCATTATGATAAACAGTCAGAATATTTGTTCCCATACACTCTGCAGTGGTAGAGGAAAAGATGCCAAAGAAGTTCATCTATGTGCTTTTGTTTCTCTTGTACTAGTCCACCCTGTAACTAGGTCCCCGAGAGTTTTTTTTCTTCTTGATGCTCAAGTGTCCACTCAAAACCTAGGATTCATGGCCACTAGGCTGTCATCTCCAGGGTGGGTAGCCATGTGTCTTTCTTCTTGGGTGGCTTCCACAGTTGGATACTATAATCAGGATCAATTATGGATTTATTTCCTACAAAGAACAGCCACTTCTCATGGTTTACTCTGCTTTCTTGGGCCAGTGCATGAGACAATTCAGATTCCTGTGTCCCGGACAGAAAATATATTATTGCAAAAGAAATAGGAGAAGGTTTAGCAGACAGGATTTCTTGGAAGTAATTCTTCCTACATATAGTAGGCCACAATGTGGGCAAAATGTGTCATTAAAGAGTTATTATCAGGTCATGAGAAACCCCTGGAAAATCCTGGGGCAATCTACATTAAAATCTTCTGAAATATCTGAAGATAAGATTTCAACATCAGACAAAAGAACTACATAGCTGAATCAAAGAAGAAAAGAGGAGCAAGCCTTAGCTTTTTCATGCATGAAGCTTTGTCTTTGCAGCAAATGGAGGTTCAGGCCACTGCTGTACAAACCAGTGAAGCATCCCAGAAGATGTAGCTTCATAAAATACCGTTTTACTGGAGTTGCACGGTCTCCTCTATGAAGCAGCCCCATGTGACCACCAAGCACCAGGGAGTGTGGAGCTGCCAATGCTCCAGCCTCAGCTGGGCAGGAGGACATGCTGAAGGCCCACGGCTCACCAGATGGAGAAGTTTCTCCTGCTGAGTTTCTTCCACAAAACCTGAATTATCAATGTGCACCAAAAAAACACAGGTCCATAGAAGCACAGAATCACAGAATGATTGGGGTTGGAAGGGACCTCTGGAGATCCTCTAGTCCAATCCCTCCGCTAAAGCAGGTACTCGTGGACTAGATGGCACAGGAATGCATCCAGGTGGGTTTTGAATAGCTCCAGAGAAGGGGAAACCACAACCTCTCTGGGCAGCCTGCTCCAGTGTTCTGTCACCCTCAAAGTAAAGAAGTTTCTCCTCATATTCAGAGGGAACCTCCTATAACCTTCATGCTGAATGGTCCTTGGCTGTAAGAACACCTTACCCACGTAAACAATTGCTCCAGCAAAACAAAGGTAACCAGGCTACCATGCTTCTATTTGCCTACTCAGATGCAGATGTCATAGTTCTGCTCTACTCTATGTGCCATGAAGGGTACAATCCCAGTACAACCACAGTATTCCTGCCTGCTGCTTATGCTGTTACACTGCAGTCAGTTCTGCTCCCATGCAAGCACCCATGAAGCTGTTTGTGCATAGAACAGCAGGGAAAGTCATGTCTCCTCCACCAGCACCTGTCAGCAATCACCAGCAGAGATATTCCAGCCCTATCATACTAATTGATGCGGCTGTTCAGAATATCAGATATCAGTATTTTTAAAGTTTTATTTGTCACTATTGCCAGATGTCAAAGTAATTATTAACATAGATGCTAGTGTCTGAGACGCCTGCAGTGAGGTTATGGTGACCCATATAAGAAGTCTCCGTTCACATTCCTGTGGTCTGGGACTTCAGATGAATCCTATTAGCAGATGATTCATACATTTAGTAAGTGTTTATTTGTTTCTAATTGTACTTGAAGCTCCATCTAGGGTATCTGCTAGAGCCTGAAAAGGTCAGGCATGACCCAGTAAACCATGAGAACAATGAAGGCTTTTACAGACATACCACACTTCAAGATGAAGACACATTTTTAAGGCTTGCTCCTTTATTGTAGTTTCCAGAGCAAATTAAAAACTCTTCTTCAGTTGTTTTAAAAACAGGTTACTGAAGTAACTACCACTTGCCTTCAACTCGTCTTGATTTAAGAGGAAAAGCAATGGGGAAACAAAAAGAAGGGCTATTGATTTGGTTTGGTCTGCACCTTTTGCACTGTGTAACACAAAAGTGGCTTAATAACTCTAGCATATCCCTTTGAGAGAAAAGTTTTAATTTTTAAAGCACAACTCTTTCTAGAGTAAAAAGTAGCTAAAAGTAGAATTAAGATTTGCTATCCCCAAGATGCCTACATTGGACACAGTTTACAAAGACAATATCTGTGTTGTAACCTACCAACCTGATACGCCTACATGTGTTCTCTGCTTTGTGTGCCATTGCCACAAATATTTTCACTTCAATTGTCAATGATACAGGAAACAGGAAGAGCTCAATGGAACAGAACAGAGTGGGGAAACTAGACAGAGAAGTGGCTTTGAGACCTTTTCTCTGCCTGCAGCTCTTCTGGAAGAGCTGTTCCTGCATGGGCTGCCAGTGTAACCAGAATCAGGGATGTCGAGGGATAATGGTCTTCCTCTGTCAGCTGCAAAGAATAAGGAACAGAGTAGGAGACACAATAACAGTTCTAGTTTGAAACATGTTTTGTGTCCTCTTAGCTGTGTTTTGAGTGGTTAAACTGCTGTTATTATTTCCCAGCTTAACAGGAATCATTCCAACTGCTCATGTTCAGTAGCAGAACAGGGCAAAAGAAATGTTAGATCAGATTATGAGTACTTGTTCCTGCAGTTGAACTAAATAACCTGTGCTATTTTCAGTGTTCACTTTTAGTGAAAACTACATCTAGGATAAGTATTTACATGTAACATTTTTTCAACTCTTCTAACTTTAAAAAAAGTCATAGCAAAATACATAACACATAGACCTCAAATGAGAATTTTGCCCTGCTTCTTTATCCAAATGTAGAACTTGTCCTCTGTATGAAAATAGCTTGGATAAAACAGTAATTTCTTTGAAGTGTTGTCATCACTTGTTTATAGGAAGAGACAGAGCTAAAATTTTAGTTAAAGAAATCTTATAGTTTGAGCAATACACTTCCCTTTTACACTTTCTTGGTCCTTTTACAAAATTTTCCTTTCAAACCCCTCCAGTGTGAACAGCTATGTTCTTTGGACCTATTCTGAGCGGAAACACAAAATCTGGTTTCATTCTGAAGACACTGAAAATTTACAGACAACTATAACCTTTCTCCTATATTTTTCCTCTTAAACCTCTGCAAGTTTCTTCTGGTGGGGAAAAAGAAGAAAAATTTTAAAAGTGGGGTCAGCATTAGTACTGAAAATTTAAAACAGCAAGAATGGTATACTTAAATTTTTAATGAAAGAAAAAAATTAAGTGTCCAAATTATAGTTGAAATTAATTTTTCTTTAGAAATTTCTGCATCACCAAAATGAAAAATCAAGTCATAATTATTATTCTGTTGTGGAAAAAGCCAATATTAACACTACCACACTTTTCTGAGGTGTATTGGTAAGCAATGCATTGGAGGAAGAAGCAAGTGCAGTTAGAGCATTGTGTACCTGTTATGAAATGCCTCAAGGTCTGTGAGGACCACACCAGTGGCATAATCTAAGAGTGGCCTGCATGCCCCTGGTTGTATCCATCCAATTCACATGGCATCTGCTGGCTGACACAGAATTCCACTAATTCTAGTTCTACTAATTTTGCACACATTTTCAATGCTGGTGACAGACCTTGACTTCTGGACAGGTAGAGTAGAAGACATGGATCTGAGCAATCCATATGTGGGTCTCTCTCACATTCACAAGTAACTTGTATGAAAATAAGGATGAAGCAAAAAGTGTTCCATCTTTTGTTGTTTCATTGTTGTTTCATTTCCAGTAAATTTATTTTAATAATTAAGCTAGTTCTAAAATACAGTAAATACCACATGAAGGACATATGCCATGCAAAAATTTATCAAATATGATTACCATTGTGATTAATTTAACTATAGAAATCCCAGACTAATCAATACTAACAAGACATTTGAAATTACATGTTACTGTGGTTTTTCCTAGGTTCATAAGCAATGGAAGGAATATTTCAGACATGGGGTATTTTTGATGGTAACTGGACAGATAACATGCAGCCTCAGGAGTGATTAAATATCTTCCACTTAAAATGTTATGCTGTTTTTGTAGAATCTTAAGCCAATTAATTTTCCATTTTTGGCAGAGCTCCAGTAATTTTACACAATCATGTTTAGAGCTCTCTGTGTTTCACGTGAGTGCATTGCTGCATGGTGGCTTCACACACAAAATACTGCAACAACAAAAAAGAACAATATAATACTCGAACTGCTTTTACATCTCCAGGTATATACAAAATTCAGGTTTTACCTCATTTCAGTTATTAATGGCAGAATCATTTCTCTTCCTTCAGGTTTCAATTGCAGGGAAAGAAATCAGCTAATGAACAGTACAATGAAATGTTTATATGAAAATCCCCAAATAAAACCTACAGTTTGTAACTCAGAGTGGGCAGTGTTTGGAATAGTGGCTGTAGTTATTTTAATTCTATAGAATTGAGCTTAATCCATCTGCATATTAAAAACACTAAAACCACTGAGAAAATACTTTCCTAAAAAGTCCTGAAAAGAGTCCATCTGCTGGGTGCAGGATGAGAAAGTTTTTACTGTTTATCACCTTGACTCAACATTTAGATATCTCCATTTGGTTCTGAGATGAGACAGTAGAGAAAAAAAATAAAACAACAACTTATCTGGCTTTAGTAACAAAGCTGGTTCCATGATGTTATAGTGATCACAAAACACCAAACCAAAAAAACCCAACCAACCAACCACCAAAAAAAACCCAACAAAACCCCAAACACCAAGGAACCTCCCCCCCCGCCACACACACACTAAAAAAAACTACCCCACGCAAACCCTGAGAGATTGAAAGAAGCAAAAGCAAGAAGACTACATAGTTTCCAAAAAGTGCATTTTGAAAATTCTTTTCTAGTAACTAAGGCAAGATTTGTGGCTGCCTGTAGCTGGAGAAACCTAGTGAGACATGTTCTTGCTGGTTTTTACAGATGGATAGGGCCATGCATAGTCCAGACTCAACAATATCCATTTAGGTAAACACAGCAACAATTCATGCATTTCTAATGTTTTCTATGGCCTTCTGAGGTCTTCTAATGATAGGTCCATCCAAGATTGATTACTTTCTAATTAACAACAACATGAAATTTTCACAGCAAATAAGAACATATTTTATTTGCCTCTGCAGATCCTCAGTTAAGATAAATCTTTGTTGCCCCGTTAACTTCAGTGAAATTACTTGCATGGCATTTGAAAACATTATCAATATGTTATAAGACTTTTAAGATATAGCCATCAGTATTTTCATCAGATATACTTCCCTCAAATTTAGCTCAGTGTTCTAAATGTAATTTTCAAAGGAATATTAAACTGATTTGGTGTTTAATTGTGATATGAACCAATTCAACTCCTTAGTTCAGCTCCTACCATCAAAATTCTGAAAGGAGATTTACAAGAAAGGCTGAAAATTCAATTCTACTACAGTTGTAGTGAAAGAGAACACCAACAAAAGAAAAAATGTAAGGCTATGCCAACTATAACAGGCAACCAAGACAATTTCTGTCAAATGTTAAGCCTTCTCACAGCTCCTTTATAAATCACACACAGCTTTAATGTCAGCCTTAAAGTTTATTAGATGCGAAGGAATCTAGTACACAGACTTGTGCGCAAAACTTTTAAGGACTTTTAAAACTTCCTTAGTACTGCCTTTGACCACTTCCATTTTTGTCCACAAGAAGAAGAGTATGAGAAGGTGAAATATTTCTGTCTGTACAAATCTTTCTTCTCTCATCCTAGAGAACATACAATCACTCAGGTTGGAAGGGATGTCAGAAGACCAACCCCCTGCTCAAAGCCGGGTCAAGAGAGAATGCAGAGCAGAATGCTCTGGGCATTGTTTAGTCAGGTTTTTAAAATCTCCTGAGATGGATACCACGACCTCTCTGGGAAACCTGTTCTACTATAATATCTCATTATCTCCCATAGTGACATTTTTTCCTTGTGTCCAGTTAGAACCTTCCCTGTTTTAGTTCATGATCCCTGTCTCCTGGTGTGCATCTCAGCAAAGAGTGTGACTCTATCTTCTCAGCAACATCTTCGTCAGCACCGCAAATCTGACTTTCGGTTCCCAAAAGCCACCCCTTCTCCAAACTGAACAAATCCATCTCCCCCATCCCCTCTCTGTCCAGTCTGTGCTCCAGCCCCCAACCATCTCAGTGGCCCTTGCAGAATTCAGATTTATCAATATCTTTGTTATGCTGGGAGCTCAAAACTGAATGCAGTTGTCTCACAGACTGTACAGGAAGAGTCATATAAAAGATAATACACCTGAAGTTCAGTTGATCAAATGACCCTCAGTGATCATGGAACTCTCACTTTCTGCCATTTTAGCAGTCATTGACAATCAGAACACAAAGCTGCAGAATTATCTAAAGATGTCAAAATGAGTAATTCATGTTCACATAGGCCAATACAGGTACTACAGGTCATTGCAATCTGTGACTAAACTTTAAAATTTTCCATCTGTGGATCCCCAAATGTTCATTTTTATCAATTAAATCAGACACAGTCTTCTGTTTTCTGTCAGTGCTTTTTGAAAATATGTATATATAATCTTCTTAATAACGCAGTGCATAGAGAGAAAATACAGCTTTCACCTGTTCTTTGACACCTAGAGTAATGACTAATATGCTTAAACAGCTAAGGCAAAATAGTCCAAAGTGTCTGCCACTTAGACTTTCAAATGGATACCAAAAAGCTATTTATTAGCCTCAGGTGAGTACCTGGAGTACATTCATTGGACATAAAACATCTTGTATGGTTAGAAGATGTTGTATTAAATAAGAATGCAGTGCAGAGGACATCTTCCTTCCTCCCCTCACAAAAATCAGACAAAACTCTCAAAGTAGTGTGTTGGAATCATCTTTCCCTTGGACATTCTCTCATGAGCTGCAGAAACCTTAATTCTGTCCCTGCTTAATTGCACACAGATTTAATCTTGCTTTTCCATTTTTAGTGTAACAGGTAGCTTACCACAAGATGAAGAAATCTGAACAACTACAATGCTCATATGGGTTGGAGAAAAAAGTGTAGTTAGAAGGAAAGTTCCCCTGGGATATTGCTGAGGACAAGGTCAATATCTGACCTTCTTAATTAGCAAAAGACTCTTTGCTTCTGGTGGGACTAGCACATATTTACCACCATCTGTTTTATCAGAGGTATGTTTTATCAGCCTATATGTTTTCAGTCCTGTTCAGCCCTTTCTTGAGCTCTGTGTTTTAAGTGTATTTCCAGAGGTGCCTGAAAACCGTTCTCCAACATTTGTCTACCAGAAAATTGCAAAAAAAGAGGACAACTGGGTCACAGTTCTTATTTCACTTAAGGTTTCAGTCACATAGGGAACCACCAATCACTCGGTTTTTTTAATGCACACAGGAAACAATGTAATCACCCTCATTACAGTATCTGTTTCATTATTTAAAGAACCCTCTGAACCACAATTGTATACACTAAGGCTGATTTTGATTTTTATTTCCCAGCCAGAGAGATGATGCAGTGGATGTGTGGAAAGAGGTTGCCCATGCAAGATTTAACACAAACACCCAGTTGAAGTCCTGAGGGACTGCAGGTCCTCCACTGCTCCATTTCTGCAGCTGGGTCTTGGATTTACTGTCCACTGTTACTTAACTGCAAATAATCACTACACAAAATTGATTCAATAAAATTAAGCTGACTAAGCCTTCTACGCTTGTGGGAAAGCAGGTGATGGTGACTCTGCTGCATTAACTACAGACTTTTGGGACGTACATGCATCTGTTACTAAAAAATACCATAACAAAGTGGTTTTTGTCCAAATCTCCCTTCTTTCTAACTCACTGTACCACCATTTATATTAGGGTCATGATATCCTATGAATTTCTTTTTGAGAGAGTTGTCTGTACATTCTCATTCATCAGAGGCAAATGAGCAGGGCGATCTCTCAGAAGACAGTGGTGCATTTTTATAAACCAGCTGTAGTGTTCTTTGGAAGAGAAATAATATTCTGATACAATGTGAAGAATTTAAGCAATGCTACTACTCATAAGTACTTTTTTTTTTGTCTGGATTTCTTTAAGCATGTATTATTTGGAGGTAAGATAGAGGTGGGAAAGGAAAAAAAAGAGTAAGAAGAAAATGAAGTGCTTGAAGTAAGTCATCAATATCGCATTCGCCATGGTAGAGAGGGAGATAAAGAATTGTTCAGTGTAGGTACCTAATCTATACAAAAAGACTGCTCAACACAAAATCCTTTAATAATTGAGGAAGTTTACATATGTGTTTAAATTGTGAATCCCCTAAATGACTAATTTTGGTGAGCCATGTATATATTTTAAATAACAGGTCACTGGTACCTTAAAGCGGCTTACATCCTACATCAGTGACACCATGAAGCTACAGCCCTGCATACAAATGGTCTAATGTGGGTAAACAGCAATCACACAAGCAGTGTCCCTGCTCTCCAGAGCAGGCTTTACCTCACCATTGCAAAACATCTAGAATGACATTTCTGGATTCAGGGAATAAAATTTTTAAAAATAATCTTAAAGTATGTATAACTACTTCCCAGGAGTTTAAATGCATGCATGTCTTCCACAGAAGTTTAAAAGATCTAGTACGTCAAATGCCCCAAAATAAGTGAGAAATCCTAGATTTCCTGTAAAGAGTTAAACAGTCATTTCAAAGTCATTACAGTGCTTTCAGACTTACAGACAGTAACATTTATTTTTATCATGACTATATTTTATTTTTACTATAGCTTTATTTTTATACTGTTATCGCACTATATAGTAGTAGATCTTCTACATTTACACTATCAGAAGTTTTTGTCAGTATGGGTATATAGTCATACTTAAGAATTATACTGTGCATTCTATTGATTTGCAAATAGTACACTGACAGCTCCTTATCTAAATGGCAATGCTTTCAAGGCAAAGAATTAAAATAAACCCCATCTTTATTTGTAAAATGCTGTACAAGGTACTATACAATCTCTGGCAACAGTTGCACTAGAACATCTGATTGCTGAGACCCAGTTATGAAGTTTGGGTATCACCAAACTATATGTGCACAAAAAGATCAAAGCAGGACAAAAAGGAGTAAAACACACACAGAAGCCCTCTCTCTGCAAGCTACATCTTGTGTTCTAGCACCTAAGTTTTCATTTAAACCACTTTTCTATGTTTCACCCATGCTTTTCTAGCTTAAGTATCAGAGGGAATCAGTTTGGAAGTCAACATTGTCTTACTGCTTACCTGACAACCAAGAGCAGATTAAAGAGCGGTTCCGAACTACACTACATCAAACTTCGTTACAATCTGTCCAAACATTTTTTCCTGCACTGAATGTCTTCCACCATACAGAACTGTGGTGTTCCTTACCTGAAAGAAGAAAAACAAAATCATTAATAGATCGTTTCACCTTCTCACACTAGTATGGCTGCTGTTAGCACATAGTTTCTGGGCCACTGCTCACAACTACGCATGGCTTTTTACCCATGGTGCTTCTCCTTCCCGAACACCCAGCTCAATATTACACCCCAAATTCAGCTGTTATTTTAAGTGAAGACCACCAGGGAATAGTGGCAGACTTAAACCTCAATATGGCATTTGTCACTGTTGACAGAAAACTCACCCGTGTTTTAGATACAGGTACGTGTTCCCTAACAAACACACAGTTCCTAAAGACATGGAGAAAGCAGTATTCCAAATACCACCTCCATCACCACTTCTTCAATTAGTAAATAAGCCTACTAGTAAAGCTGTTTGGTGTAAAAAAAGATGCAAGAAATTAATTCAATACAGGAGAGGCCCTGGGCAACATGCAAAATATTGCATATTTTTATGTCTCTTTGTTTCAAGACTAGTATTCAAACATTATCCCATATTGTAAATCAACGAGTAGTATTCTAGAGAACATTCTCATTAGAAGTATATTTCAGTTATGGCATTTTCTTAGCACCATATAGATTAAATCCATCCATCTACAATGAGATCTTCAAGCCACAGTGGGTCGAGTCTCTAAAAGCATCGGCAATAAGGTTTTATTGCACCCTCTAGTGTTCAAGTACAGGCTTCTGGATGTATGAAAGAGATTATCTTGCAATCATTCTTGACTTTACATCAAATCATTTTCCAGCAGCCAGAGCCAAACCTGGGATGTTATAATAAAATATGTGAAGTGCATGTGGTTTTCACCATAGAAGCCTTTTCATTTTTCACTTTCTTTTCTATTTTTTCTCAGGTTGCATTAAAATAACATTTATTACTTCCACTGCAAGACAGAATCCTGAGCAACTTCTGAAAATAAGCATTGAGGGATTACTCTGAAAACCATAACCCCATAATACTGTTAAGCTCACGTCCAAAAAGGTTTGAAAAATGTGGTTAGGGTCCAATATAAATCAGTTTCTACAACTGCAGTAAGAACTGCTGTTCCAGCAGAACATAGCCACATGACTTCATCTTTTTCACATTTAGAATTGGCAGCATATTACTGGGATTTAACCAAAAAGGAAAGCAGGAAATGCTATGTGCTATCTCAGTTTGCCCCAGACTTGAGAAACATTTAATCTCTCCCTTCTGCCATGAGTATTAAATGCTCTTTCTACAAGTCATCATGGCTGTACTTCAACTGCTGGAGCAAGGCACTGGTTCATGAACAGTATTTCTAAGACAAAAATAGCACTGCATCTTTGCAGCAGAGACATTAATCGCCTGCAGAATCCCAGCTTAAACAGCAGTGTGACCTTGGTCAATAGAGCAATGCAGCCACCTCGTTATGTGTCAGGAACAGGGCTGTAACGTGTTCATTCATTTTTTAAGCACAATGGGAAAAAAAGAGAAGAGAAGCTGACAGGTATATTCCAATTTATAGCAACTCTAGCCTTGAATCCCAGTCTGGATCTCTAAAGCATGAGTTTGTATTAAGTTTTGCATTACAGCTCTGCCTTTCCACATCTCTGTTCTTTATACTGGGAATGAAATTACTAAGAATATTCTCACTGAATTTTCATTTTACTAAAGTCAGAAAACATAGGTTTATCATTGCATTCAACACCTGCAGGCCTTGGCCATGAGCAAGGGCTTCTGCAAAACTGTGCTACTCACTGTCAACATTAATTGAGCAGAACTCACCAACTGGAGGTTTTTCAATCAAGAAACACAGTGCTTGACTTTTTGTTATCAAGGTAATTCTAAGGGCATTCAGACATTAAAATAAGGATGGGAACAGAAAAACACTGCAAGACAATAAAGCAGGTCATTATATTCTGAAAGGCAAAGAAGTTCTTCTCACTTGTATTATCTAATATTTCAGACATCTTTTAACAAACAAGGTTCCTGGTCATGTAGCGAAACCACGACAAAAGTTAATAGAAGTTACCTGCATACTATTTGGCCATATTGTCATTAAAAAGCAGTAACAACTGAATTTTACATATAGTCAGAGTACAGATATTCATCCCTGCCAGGATAACCACCTATGACACAAAATACTGTTGTTCAAACAAGCACCCAAGGCTAGAATGCAGTGTCAGATGATACTGAGAAACAGAAAGATGAAAGGTATGCCATACACTCAATGCTTCTTCTCCATAATGTTTGAGGATAATACATTTGGCCACTGTCCAGTGAATGTATAATTTTTGTATACATGAAAACTGAGAGAAGTGTACTTAGTCATGTTTTTACTTATATTTGCTTCTGGTAACATTTCAAATGTGTATTAAAGAAACTACTCATACATATCTGTGACTTCTTGAAAATCTGGACTCAGAGTACAGCACCATTTTAATCAATATATGAAAGTGCAAACAGACATATTCTGAAACAAGATGCTTTCTATCTGAAAAAAACACAAACCAACCAAACAAAAAACACCACCACCACCACCCAACTAACATTATTTTTAGAATTACAGCTCTTTATGTAACTTGATAACCAGGCTCAATTTCTTGCTTAGTGACTCATGAGCTAATAAGGTTGTTATACTTTGCACAAAACAAACAAACAAACAACCCCCCCCCAAATAATAATGTGCTAGTAAGTCTCCATTCTAATAGCTAAACAAGAACTTGAAAATTACATATGGTGTGAATAAACGGGATATGTCTGTTTTATTAATGTTTTACTCATTGCCTAAGGAACTACAGGTTGAAAAGTTTCAAAATATGCAGTTACCAATAGAATGCACATCTTACATACGTTGCTCCTCACATTCACTCACCTTAATTTACATGCACAGAAAACAAACCATAAGATTAATATTGGAAGCAGCAGTTCATTTTTGCACACATTAAAATCCTTTATTTTTATTGGAGCCTACCATTACAAGAACTGTTAGTCTTGTAGCACACAGCCATGGATTTTCATTTTGAACCATGTTTCACAGGAATACTTGAGATTAGATTTCTTATATTCTAACCAAGAAGCATTGTTCAGCTCCACGGACATGTAGTTTCAGTGGATGCTAAATATGATTCCTATTATCTAGGAAGCTTTGAATATAGAATTCTGTCAACACAAGAACTGTAAGAAATCACAGCTACTAGTATCAGCCAAGAAAAGATTTAAGGGGTAAGAATTAAGGGTTAGATTAAGCAAAGAAAAATATCTGAATTTGGGAGACAGAAGAAAAATGTGTTTCTTTTGAAATATAAGAGACTCCTTATCTATCAAGACATTTGAACGCTAACTTCCTCCCACCTGTTTACCATTAAGCAGGACTGAGACTGGGAAAAACACTCTAGGGTGAGGAAGAAATCGAGAAACTAAGCAGGTGGACTACTCGTACCAGTTTGGACCAAGAGAACACGCTCAGTAGCGCTGGGATAGGCTAGCATTAGGCTTTGTGCGTAAGGCAAGAATTCAAAATAAAAATAGGTAACACACAAATTCAGAAGAAGATGACCAGTTAGACTGATTGTTGCTGTTACCATCATGTTCACTGGGCTATGGCAATTATGGTTCAGCTGAAGAAATTATGTGCTCTGTGAACGAAATCTTCGCCAGGGACTAGCCCACTATTTGACATCTTGTACTCAAGCAGATCACTACCACTGCGTTTGATGTAAGACATGATCGTCACAAGAAGACAAGGAATGGTAAAAACTGATGAGATAAAATGACAGTTGCAACCAGCATGAGACACTGGGGCATTGCAAACACTGCTGTCAGTTTGCCTCTCATCTTCAGATCAGTACCAGCAACTAAAGGTTAAGACTGAACTACTGTTTTGGTTTATATGATGGGAGGAAGTCACATTGGCCCAGGGAAAGGCCAGTTTCAATCTGAATTATGGGCTGTGCCAGACAAAGCCTGTGAACCAGGTTTTCTTTTTTAGTTCCAGCTGTAACATAAGTGGGCAATAACAGCAAAGGAATTCAGAAGGCATTGGCTTGCAGTGGTACCTCTGTAAGCACAGTGTGCGAAGCTAAACTTGAATGTGGTGTGGCAGGTTCTTGCAAAATTAGAGCTAAGCAGAAGGCCTATATATGGATTTAGGTCTCGGAGTCAGTTCAAACCAAAGAGCTAAAGAAAAACAGGATCAAGAATATGCGGCAGAGTAACAGGGAGACTAGCACAGACATTGAAAAAACCCTACAAACAATCCCCAAACAACAACCAAAAATGACTGGTCTAAAGCAGCAAACACCTGGACTGCACTTTAATCTGTACAGACAGTGAGTTCTTGTGCAAGACCAGTGACATTGTGTCCCGTTCCAAGAGATGGGATGAGAGATGAGTTAACTCTGAACGGGACACGTGCCCTGACTCAACACATGAGATCAGGTGTGAGTTAACTCCCGGTAATTCTGCGCGGCAATGTGAAGTGAATGACAGACAATCACTCCGGGGTCCAATTATGAATTTACTAAAAGCACATGGTGGTATACATATTATAGGGATTAGTGACTTGGCAAAAGTATGTTATAATTACACAAAACTTATAAATACATTGATGGCAAAAGCCCTTCTAAAAACAATGGACTGGCAACATTAGTAATTGTAATGCAAAACTTAACAAGACTTTAGCAGCAGAACTTACTTTTATATGTTCAAGGAAAAGAAAGAGAGAGAAAAAGAGAGAGAGAAGGAAAACTAAGATATCAGAAAAAGAAAGGGAGAGAGAGAGAGTAAGATATCACCACTGCACGGGTACATCGGTCCCATGATGACCTCTGGAAGGGGGGGGGGCACGCATTGAAGGTGTACACGCCGTCAACCTGTATCATACATGAGGTTGTTTTATAACCCAGTTCATCTACATGTGAGATAGGAGAGGGCAGTTCACCTCCTCCCTCTGCTCACTCTTCATGCTGACTAGGAAGACTCTTCTGGAAATGGGTCTGGGGTCTTCAAACTAGGGGAAAGTTCACAATACTGACCAGAAGTGAGTTGTCTTGCCCGTCAGGGGTAGCTGTTGGTTTGTGGTTTCTTCTGGTAGTTGGTTGTCCAACAGATGGTTCATCTCTATCATCCCAATTAGGTCATGAGACCTTTTACAGCAACACTGTTAATTGCCTTTATCTTACAAGGAGTCTACCTCCATGGCCATAAAACTTTGGGAAAGATAAGATGAGGTGTCATCTATCTTTTACTCCCAAAGTAACAAAAAACAGATGTTTAAGGCATAACAAGGTCCTTTGTTCTGCTAAGGATGGGGGTGTGCTTCAAGGTTGTCGCACATTGGATTAATTCAGCTAAGTCACCTGATCCACCAAGTCCCTGGTATAAAGCACAGTGAGAGACTCTCCCTCCCGGACTCAGGAAGCTCCTGCCTGGACCACGCTTCACAGCACACCACATGGTGCCCACTGCAGTGGTAACTGGCTTTAAAAGTAGCAAAACTTACCTTCCCCTTAAAACTGCTGGGCTAAAGCTATAAATACACTCCATTATAAGTCCTCTGGAGAAGAGTGCTACCATTTATTATTGAATGCTCACTCTCCAGAATTGGACACTGCTTTAGAAACAAATGGCCATGTTTTAACTATGTTAATATACAGTTTGCTCCACTTAAAAATGCCAAGAGGACAGTTTCAAGCTGCCATGTTGTTTCAGCACACCTATCAGCTGTTACAGATGGCTGAATTCAGCCACCCAATTTTAAGCTTCTTTGTAATTGCAGTCAAGTCCCAAATGAATGCTGATATTCCTTAACTCTTGAGCTTTTAGTAGAAAACCAGTTAACATTTATAGAGAAAATAACAGATTGCATACTAATACTATTTCTAACTTCTGGTAACTTCAGTATTTTTCCCCAAATTGTTTATGTTTTCATTCTATTAAAGTGAAACTTAAACAGAATGTAACTGAAGAATCTGCAATCTTAATGATGATACTAACTTCTGCCATTCTCAATATAGCAAGAAAGATGCAGTCATCCAGTCTTTGTACAAGCAATTACATGATTCCTCATATCATTTTACTTTTCTAGCTTTATAATGAAATTCTGCAGTAATATGCTAATATGCTATATTATCATAATACATGCTAATATATGAAGGGCTAACCCATCCTTCATATTCACTTTGTTTGAAGTAAAAAACACAAACAGTACCTTGAGAATTTTTTTACACTAGACCAGAGGATAAGGTTAAGTCTTTAGTAAATGAAAATTTACTTTTTTTTTTCTACTACCTAAGTTTTAAATTTACTTTTATGATTTGTAAATGTCTATACATTTATCCAGATTTTCTAAAACAGTCTAAAAACAGGCATACTTTCAGAGGTACTGGGGATTGCACTTAATTCACACATACACACTTCCAAACTGATCAGCACACTTACCACAACACCAGACCTATAAGGTATGGGCATTTATCTTTCTATTGGTATCTACTTCTATTTGTAACAAATAACAATCCTTTCAAATATAATAGTGCCTGCAGAAAAATTTACAATAATAGTAGAGCTATATTCATGAAACACATTGCAGAAACCTACAACAAACAAGAAAATTAAGACCACTTAAAATTGAAAAAATCATTTTTAAATATTAAGATTAATGGACCTCGGCAAAAATCTTTTAATCGGTTGCATTTTTTCAATAAATACACAAGCTTATACTTCTGCTTTATAACACATAAGAAAAATAACTTATTGCACAAACAATGTGCATATCACTTCAATCATAACATAGTTTCAAACTTTCTAAAACACAGTTCTCAAAACTGAATGGTAACATAGCCTGTGAACATACGAACATTATACACAAATATCAAATTAATAATAGATTAGCGAGCTTATAACATGCCTGTTTTACCAATTTCATCATAGTGTTTCCATTAATACAGATTATCACCTCCTCCCCTCCCTTCACCAAGAGTAAGTGTTAAAACAACTATATCCTCCTACAGAACTAAGCACCACTGTTAACAATGATGGTAAGCAGAAATCTGGGGGTCTTGGATGGCAGAACAGATAAAGTTGCACGAATTGTTTCATATTCCTGAAACATTCTGCTCCATTGTGACCTCATTCTATGTCTCCAAACAGGGCTGAAATATTTCCTCCATTACATCATCAATGTAGACACAGTGCATTTCTTCTTTCTTAGGTACTAAAGTCCATCCTCCAGATTCCCTATGGTATATTCGACAATAGGTATCATAAAGCTGAAGTGGGAACAAAATATCTTACAAATAAGGAATTACCTACTAGATCATTGTAAATACTTAATTTGTTTACTTTCATTTTGCAGTCCTTATCTAGCATTCCATTCCAAACACATTGACATCACTAATAAATTTGTTGCTTACCCCTTCAGTTTCCAGGTGAAGGATACAAGGCTTTTAAATTTAAATCAGTCAAGAATCAGGCCCACCATCACTGATTCACTTTTTTTGTTTCTATCATCACAAGACTGCTGTGAAGAAGAATTATTTTAAATCTGTAAATATATACCAAAAGGAAATTTAGTGGTCACAGAATTCCGTTCTCTACCATCCTTATCCTAAACAAAAATGAATGCTATTATATATAAAATCAATGCTTTTACATGTAAGGAAATACTCTTGAGATTGGCCTGTGTCCTTCCCAAGAAAATGAGAAAGCATTCTCAAAAATAGTCTACGGTGGCACTTAGCATTAAGCACAAACATTTAAAGGTATTCTAAACACACAAAATATGCTCATTTACAAAACAATCATTCTACCTTCGTATTACAATAGAAAGGAAAATAAAATAGTCCCATTTATTACTTCTCTGTATCATTCCTAAATGATGATAAGTAAAATCATACTGAAGCCAGAGGTAGGCTACACAGCTGTTTGCATAAGGAAACAATGGGTTTGCTGATGCAGAAATTGTAAAGAAATCTCTCTTAGCTAACATTGGGTTGACAGTATGCACCTAGCACTAAACCCAATTATTTTCCTTTCAGAGAAATTACAATAAATAAGTTACATTTAAAAGGAGGAAAAATAAGGTCAGAGAATAATTGATTCCACTGATTGTGCATGGTTTGCCAATTCAAGTGCATATTGTAATCAACTGCTCCTAAAAACAACTCACCTAGTAGACAGAGGAGGTGTACTCAAACCACTTGGTAGCATACATGTACAAGTGCCGCTGGAACTACTTCAGGTCAAATGCAGATCTTAATAAAAATAAACATACAGTTTGATTTCAAAAAAATCTTTAGACATTACTTATCAGGAACACTTTTACCATAATTAATATGTATTAATAAAACACAAGTAGAAGTTTTTATCAATTTAACATTTTTTCTTTAAGGTTACCCTAGAATTAAAATCAAAGCAGCTTCAATTGTTACATAATTTCACACTAAGCAACAAAAGAGGATGAATAATTCAGCATATGTGAGATAATTCTTTCCTGGTCCATTAATTACATTTACATCTAATAAGGGAAGAGAATTAATTTGGATAAACACAAACTAATATCCAGAAATGAAGTCCATTATACCAAACTCTAGAAAGTAGGGGATGTTTCTCAGAAACTTTTTATCCAAAACTTGTCAGCATATTTCAGTGTGAGGTTTGCTTCAATTCCTTTCTCTCATATGCATTTGAGGACCATGTTTAAACTGTCCCTCAGTGATGCTGTTTCCACTAGCCCACTGGTGTTCATTGACCACATAATGAACTAAGCCACACCACATTCCCTACAATGTTAAGAAAACATTATAATAAAACATCATTTATTGCAGTAAAAGCATTAAATTAGGATATTAATTTTTGATACAATAATAACTTACAATGTATTTTTCATATGAATTAGCTTCCTTGTAGCAAAACCAGAAGTAACTGAAAATGTCTGAGCACCACTGTACCAGTATCACAGGAAAACGGCTGAGAAAAGTCATCGATGTGGGGTTATTACACAACTCTTACATGACGGTCAAACAATCTACTGCTTACTACATGTCAAATGTCTCAGCCCCAAGGGGTGACCTGCTCAAGGGGAGGCTACCATAAACCCACTCCTGTGCAGGAGAGCTCAACAGGCTCTGGTGGCTGCAGAGATCTGCAGCATTAAGCAATGGCTTGTAGTAAAACTCCCCTTGGTGCATGTGCACGTGTGTACCCAGAGCAATTTTTAGTCCTGTCTAGTTTCAACTCTGATGGGTATTGTGGTTTGGGTTCAGAGCCAGGAGTTCCTATGGGGATGAGACTCAGGACAAGTTCACAAGGTTTGCACAACTAAGTTGATTTCAGTCAGGCCTATTTGTCAGTGATGACTATGGGAAACTGCAGTGGGTCTGTGGAATCCTTGACAGAAAGTATGGGAATGGAGATCAGCCTTGAAGATATTAAGGTTTACCCTTGAGAAGGATGGGAGTAAAGGAGTACCTGGAGATATTAAGTTGTACCTGTGAGAGAGAAGGGATGTATCCGTGAGAGAGAAGGCAGTAGAAGAATAACATGAATGACAGCAAAATTAGCCAATGTTAGTGCTGTAACTTGTAACCAATAGTGAAAAGATACATGAACTGGTAGAATTGTATAAAAATGCACTTGTGGTAATAAATGACATCTACTACTTTCATCCTGGAAGAACTTGGTCCATGCCATTGGTCCGTCTGCACCGCAACAGATGACTGAACCAAAGTACTGTTAGTCAGAGTGGAGGCACCTGTTGCAAACAGACTGTGACAATCTTTGTTTGCCAGCCTGAAAACAAATGTATGCAGAACTACAAAATATAGAACTACATACACACACACCGCATGTTTTTGATGTTAAAGAAACATCACTGAAAAGTCTGAAGACTGGTGCCTTTCTGTTTTATGAAAAAAATGTGCTGTGCCTTCCTGCATCTGTACCATAGCTGTCAAATTCCAAAATAGTTTTTGTATTAAATAGCAAAGCAAGGACAATCATAGAATTCTTTAGAATAATTCGGTTGGAAGAGATCCTCAGGATCATCGAGTTCAACCAGAACCTAAGTCTAGCACTAAACCATGTCCCTAAGAACAGTGTCTAAACGCCTTTTAAAGCCTGCCAGGGATGGTGACTCCACCACTTCCCTGAGCAGCCTGTTCCAATGCCTGACAACCCTTTACGTGAGTAAGTTTTTCCTAATATCCATTTCCTCTTGTCCTATCACTTGGTACTTGGGAGAAGAGACCAACAATGGTGGTACAATTATCCTCCTGTTGGCCATGCTTTATGGCTTATTAATAAAAATTATATTAGGCTATGGGAAATCACCAAGATCGATGTGCCCATCTTCCCATGCACTTGCTTCCAGCCTCCCAAAGTGTAGGATGATTAGTGCCAACTGTGAGGGGTTTTTACACAAAATATGATGCTTAAATCAATAGCATTGAAGTAAATTGAACTTGTCCATAAAGATGTAACAACAGTTGAGGGGCACAGAAAATAAACAAGATCCAAAAATAAACCAAGGTTCCACTAGAGTATGAGAAGAAACTTCTTCTCAGTGAGGGTGACAGAGCACTGGAACAGGCTGCGCAGGGAGGCTGTGGAGTCTCCTTCTCTGGAGACATTCGAAACCCACCTGGACGCCTTCCTGTGTAACCTCATCTAGGTGTTCTTGCTCCGGCAGGGGGATTGGACTAGAAGATCTTTTGAGGTCCCTTCCCATCTCTGACATTCTGTGATTCTGTGATTATGTATATTTTGCAAAGGTGGCCGTGAAGACATTAACAATTGTATTTCACACCTGGTAAACTGGATCTGAATTGAAAGATTCTAACCTTTTAGCCATTTATTAGGGTACTCTTAAAGTACAAGACGTTTGTTATATCACTTCAGGTAGCTACAAGGATATATTATTCTGTACTCATCACAGAAGAACTGCCTTGATCAAATTGTTTCCAAGATTTTTGACACCTCCACAGATGTCATAGGAATGGACTACCCAATAAAATTTATTTTCTTTGGACAGCATATATACAATTCTTATATTATTTAATTATGGTATATTCTCTACAGTTTAATCTTATGCCCTATGTGAAATTTAACAAAAGAATATTTTCCAAAATAGTTTACTATAATTACCCCAAAATTACAGCATGTAACTATGCTTGGCTTACAACTCAGTGATTACTCTCAAAAGCTACTGTACACTATCATGTGCAATATTAGTACCACCACCTGCCTTATAAGCTTTTATAATGTGTGTAAGTACCTAAGGTATGCAATTTAAATACATTTTATTATGCTATTTAAATAAGAATAGTGATTTAATATTCAGTCCCCTTTAAAAGGCATACATGAAGCCATACACAGTATATTGTCAGTTAATTGCTCTGTTCTAAATAACTTTTGCAGTTAGTGTATCAGTAGTTTTGTAGCAATTTTCAGTACTTTCAGAACAGAACTTTGCATTGTTATGACTGATTTTCACTTGTACCCAACACTAAAACAAAACAAACAAAAATTTAGACTTTTAATCCATCAAGTAATTTTGGCATGATTAGTAACATCTTAAAGGTATTCCTTTTACATCTAATTCACTAAAACCTCTTTACAGAATTAAAACTTCATCTATAGCTGGAAATATTTTATCCATTATGCTACCTGACTGAAGCTAAATTCACTGCTTTTAAGAAATCTGAAACAAATCTGTGCAGTGAACAAATTGCATGGGACAAAGTGAGAAGGCAGTGAGCCTGAAAAGGTACGCTGTCAACTACATAAAGCTGTCTTATTCCTTTTGAGGAAGGCAAACGGGCATAAATTAAAAATTCTGGGTTTTGCTGAACATAACAATCAAAGCTATTTTGAAAAAGCAATTTTTCAGCTAAAAATATCTTCCAGTGCCCACCAGGAATTGTAATATCTTTCCTCATAATTTTATTTTTATATGACAACCAGAATACATTGGCTTGCTTCAATAATTTCAGAGACTGTGTATCATAAAAGAGTGTCTGTGCAGGCTATAAGGTGAATGAAGACCTGGGACAGCACAGCCATATAACCCAGCTACCTGAAACCAGCGTTATTTAGTCTGAATTCTTCCACTTCATACATGGGTGATTACCAAGGCCCCATAAAAACTCCCATATCTAATTAGTTTTCTAATTTGGAGTTTAACACACTGAACCTTCAAATAAATCTGTGGAGGCCCTGATTTGTGAAAGACTAGAATCTTTTAATGTAACAATCTGTTTGAAGTGCCATATGACTTCACAGGCTCTTGTCTTCTTGCTTATATTAAAAAAAAAAAAAAAAAAAAAAAAATTAGAGTTGAAATCTAAACCAGAATTCAAGTATCATTCATTTCCTCAAGAAATGCAATAGAGCAGGCCAATTATTCAGCACCTCGAACATGGTATATAGACCTAACTCATACTATTGCATCTCATTTTTTATGGGTGTGCACTGTAGCAAAAAGAAATACTGAAAAGAAAAAAACACAACAACCCTACAACAACCCTATGTGAATTCAGTGCTAATGTAGTTACTGTAACAAACTATTTTCTCAGAACACTAAAGAAGTTTTAGCAAGTACAGTACACTGGAGCCAACTGGAGCTGCTAACACAACATGTGCTGCGTTATCTTTTGCTTCTTGCAAAGGCATTTAGTTCCGAATTCTGCAATTACAGTGTCTTGCCATCTCACTGCACTGAGAGATCCTCATATAGTAAATCATATAGTAAATCAGATAGTAAATCGGTCTTATAACAAAGTAGCCAGTCCACAGTCAGAAGGTAACATTATAACACTGAAAAAAAGAAAGACACAATAATTAAGAATGCGGGAAATCCTGGATTCCATTTGCAGGGTAGATGGTCTACATAACCTCCAATCAGAGGCATAGGAGTCTAAACTTGCATTCATAGTAAGTGAAAACAAAAATAAAGCATGTATATAGAAAAATATAGCAGCAAGGTTAAAGAGACATTCCTAAACACCTACAAATATTATTTCAGGGAATATATGGAAAACAATGTAAAAAAAGCATGAAGTTACCTTTCAGCAGTTGCTGCTGCAGAGGACTCCAACACATCATCTTCAGGTTTGAACACCGAGCTTCCACCAGTATTGGTCCTGTTTCGCTTGGGACTCCTTGTAGACATCACCTTCACGTTTATATTTGTCATAGCTAAACAAATATGGCAAAATTTAACTAACAAAAAGGCAAGAGCCAATAAGAAACACATCTCTTCTTTAAGGTTAGTTTATTTACAAATCCAGCAAAAAAATGGCAATATCAGCATGTGAGAACACATTCAGTGTTTCTCTAAGGTATATCCACTTTCCTTCTTGTTCTTTGATACATATCCTTGGCTGAGCCCTTCTTACTTCCACACTCTTGCTCCTCCATTTTGTTATTTTTTTTTTTTCCCCTGAAGGAGAATATACAGTGGGTCTACTAGGCCACCTTGGTGGTGTGTGAAGGTAACAATTAAGCAGATTATGATGATGACACTGCAAGCTTTCAAAAGATACAAGCAAATTATGCATACTTAATCCTTTGTAAAACAACTTGTCTGGGAACAACACATTAATTTCTAAATGACAACCAAACACAGTAATTATGGTTCAGAATTATAATCGGTTGTTCACACTTAGCCTGCAGATAAGCTCACTCATCTCTTTTCGAAGTCATAGAATCACAGAACCCTCTTGGTTGGAAGAGACCCTCAGGATCATTAAGTACAACCATAACCTAACCTAACTCTGGCACTAAACCATGTCCCTAAGAACCTCATCTAAACAACTTTTAAACACCTCTAGGGATGGTAACTCCACCACTTCCCTGAGCAGCCTGTTCCAATGCCTGACAACCCTTTCCGCGAAGAATTTTTTTCCTAATATCCAATCTAAACCTCCCCTGGCGCAACCTGAGGCCATTTCCTCTTGTCCTGTCATTTGCTACTTGGGAGAAGAGACCAACACCCTCCATGTTAAAACCTCCATTCAGGGGGTTGTAGACAGCAATCACAGTATCACAATAACTCAGAAGCTACACGTGTGTTTACCTTTAAAAGCTATGTGGCTTAACATCGAGCATGAATATTAAAATAATGAAAGTTTAAACTGCTAGTTTCATATCTAAATTGGCCATTGCTGCTGCTTCTCCTTGGTCACCTGTCAAACAAGGGAACAGCAGATGGAAGGTTAAGTGCAATGCACTTATACCACAACGCAGGGAGTGCTTCCAACGGTCCCGGAGACCACCCCAGAGGCTCCCAGCCCTGCCCCGGCCTCTCTGAACTACGGCACTGGGCGACATCCCCAAACCGCGGCGGGCACACCCCAAAGGGGGGCTCGGCCCCGGCTGACCATGCGGAGCTGTAGGGCCGGTTGAGTGCCGACAGATCCCCGGCCCGACTATCTTCAGAGCAAGAGCCGCCCGCGCCGGGAAAGCCCGTCCACTGGAGCAAACGGACAGGGCCATTTTACAGCACCCCCCCTACGCCGCCCCCCGGGAGCCTTTCTGAGGGAGGACGCAAGGCCACTCGCAGGCGGGGCTGAGGCGGGCAGGAGGCCGCGCCCGCCCCATTCCGCCGCCCGCGCGCTACCCGCGGCTCCCCGCAGGCCGCTGACCCGGAAGCTCTCTGCCCTCCCGGCGCGGTAGAGCCGGCCGCGGAGGAAGATGGCCGAGTCGCCGGAGGAGGTGGCGGTGCTGGTGCAGCGGGTAGTGAAGGACATTCGCAACGCCTTCCAGCGGAACCCGCACATGTGAGTGGGGCGGGCGCCGCGCCGGGGCGGGAGCGCTGTCCGCCCTTAGTCCCGGACGCGTTCCTCTGCCGGCAGCGACCCCACACTCTCGCCGTCGGACGGGCGGGTGTGGGGTGCGGCAGGGGGCGCGGCGGCCTCCGCTGCGCAGCGGGGCCGGGGAGGGCCGAGTGCGCGGCCCAAGGTCACGCCGTGAGGGGACCGTGGGGACCAGCCCGGTTTTTCCCCACGGCGCAGGTGCAGCTGGTGGTGAAGGGTGGTGAAGCCCCCGGCGCAGGGGCTTCAGCGCGGCGCCTCTCCGGGGCGAACCTGCCTGCGCCAGGGCAGGTTGCTGATGCCGAATGTCTTTTGTGCTCTCCGGCTGCCTCCTCTTCTTCTGGGTAACGCCCCGTAGCTGCCTCGGGAGTTGGGGTGGCCGCTGGAGGCCCGAGTGGGGCGCCGGCTGCACCCCGCTGCCCGGAGCCGTGCTCGACCGGCCTGCCAGCCACAACAGCCTCGGCAGTAAGAAGTACCTAGTTATAGAAACCGGCAAGGACTCTGGAATTTGGAAGTGATGAGTGGCTTTTCAAAGACGAGCTCTAAATTAACTTTACTTGAATTTGAGGTCGGGCAGTGTTACACTCGTAACGCGGCCTGGGTGGGACTGACTTCTCAGTGAGGGTGACAGAACACCGGAACAGGCTGTCCAGGGAGGTTGTGGAGTCTCCTGTTCTGGAGACATTCAAAACCCACCTGGACACTTTCCTGTGTAACCTCATCTAGGTGTTCCTGCTCTGGCAAGGGTATTGGCCTAGAAGATCTTTTGAGGTCCCTTCCAATCCCTGACATTCTGTGATTCTGTGACTTTGTGACCCCACTGAGGGCAGCGTGTCCAAGTGTGTCTCGGGCAGAGCATCAGTGGTGCTGGCAGCCAACCTCAGGACTGAAGCCTACCCAATAGCACCCTCATACAAACAGCACTGTTTGATGAATGCGACCTTCAAATCTGTACCTGTTAGTGGATATGCCGGTGCTTTTTCATTGTGGACTGTTTCAAGGGAGACGAACAGGTTGACTGTGTAAATGGAAGCTACAGTTATTGCTGTCTTGTGAGAATCAGGTTTATCTGGCAATTTGGGGTCGTATGTTCTGTGTTTTATTTTTAGTTCCACTGCTGACCAGCTCTGAGACCATGATTTATGTATCTTCTGTATTTATTTATTTCCCCATCCTTTCTTGTTTTAAGACACAAACTGTTTAGGAAAGCATCTTGCTATCTATTTATGTAAACTCCATATTGGTTATGGCAAATGAGATAGCACATAATGGATAACAACTTCATAACGTAAGTACAGTGTATTTGTGTCAGCTGGAAACACTGCAGTCTCTGAGGTGGTGACCTATTAATCTGTTCCAGAAAATGGTATGCTGGGCGGCTGTGTAGGAAAATTTGGTGGGCACTTAATTTGTCCCTTCACTTAAAAAAGAGGATTGGACTGAATACCCTCATGTTTCCTTAAATGTAATAAGCAATTCAGGTGGGTGGCCAGGTTTTAAAATACAACATGTGGATGATGTTTGAAAAAGAACTGGTTTTTTTCATGAAGCTTCATTTTTAGGTTCTGAGGCATAATGTGCTGTAATCAGCCAGTATTTGTGAATGAATGTTCTGGTTCTTCTTGGTTCTGACTCCTTCACCAGAGTTGTTTATTGGTAGAAAACTTCAAGCTTGTGTTTTTGAAGAGTATGCTGCTGTTCCTGTTTTCTTTCGTAGGTGCAATCTCAGAGATGAAAGTAGGCTACAAGAGTTGTATGCTCTGAGACTGATGCACTGTGTCAGGCTTCGAGTGAAGAAGCACGGGCTACTGCTAGTTTGCCCCCTAAAGTGGAAAATGTGGCAATTCTGTCTGCTAGATTTCTGAGCTGCAGTGCGTGAAAAGGCACCCTGCACAGCCAGTGTAGACTGTGGGCCCTTTGCTACAATACCTCTCTGCCTCTAGAGCACCAGGTTGAAACCATGCTGGCTAGATATTTTTGTGTATCTTGCAGACGTCTTGTCTTCCTGCTGGTGGCCAAGACAGTCCTAACCAGCTGCAGTCCCTTACAGATGTTGTTCTCTTGAATGTGTAGCCTGTCATGTCACAGATCCAGGTGTGAATTTTTTTTACATGGCATCTGCCAGGCTCCACTGAAAATAAAGGATCTGCCAGGTGCATGAAGTTCCTATTCACGTTTGGGCTCATTTTAGGCAAGGCTGGAGTTGCAGCCATCTACTGTGTTTCCTGGTCCACTGTCTGAAGTGGGGTTAATGACACTGTTGTCCTGTATAAGCTTTTTGTTCTTTGCTGGCATAAAATGTGAGAAAAAATGCAAGTTTTAGGTTAATGGTTGGACTCAATGATCTTGAGGGTGTCTTCCAAACAAAATGATTGTATGATTCTATGATTCTATCCCACACTCTTGTCCCTTACTTGTCTCTCTTCTAGCATTTGTCATCCCTTGTTTTGTTTGTTTGCTTGCCCCCTTTTCATCTGTCAGAGTGGGTGTTTTGTTCTGGCAGATTCACAGTTTTCTAGTTTTAAAGGGAATGTTGTCTGTGGTCAGTACTAAAAAGCATGTAAAAATACAGTTTTAAACTAAGTAGAACGTTGAATTGTTGTTTCTTTCTTTCTTTTTTTTTTTCTTGAAGTTGCAGCAACATAGTGCATATTTTTAAGCCGAGCTTATTTCTAACTAAATACAAAATTCTTTTTGCCTTGTCTTGCTGATAGGTGCATTTTGTTCTGTTGGATAACTCTGTCATCATGCTAGTTTTCAAATTTGTAAGGCTGTGAAATTTACTGGAACATATTGTTACCGAGCCCTACAAGCACAGGTCCTGATAAAGTCATGTATATGAGCTATCCCACTGGAACTGAACAGAGCACCAACAGTGAACAGATTGATGTATACTTTCTTTCTGAACTTTACTGTTCTTTTGCACATGAAGTCAAACAGAAATAGACTTACTTGTCAAAAAAAGTTAATTAATTTGATGGGCGTAACTGGAGAGATGAACTCTTAGATGGTAGCCCAGCATTTGTGTACAAAATCCAAGGGTACTATTTATGGTTTTCCAATAATCATTTATGTCACTATAGCTCAGATAATTTGTTTCTCTCTCAAGTCATCACATTCTTAGTGTAGTAAAGATAGCATACTTCATTTTGTTAGATTTGAAACTCTTGAATCAAAGTTCCTTCTGGCGTGACTGCAAATTTAGCTGCAAGAGATTCAGAAAGAAACATACTTCCTTAAGTCTTTACAGTAGCCAAGTACAAAATTTGCCAGTGTTATTTTCATTAGATTGTTTAGTACTGTTGTGCAGCATTGATACTTCCAAACATAGCAATAGGAAGTAAAAATAATTTGCTT
The DNA here is from genome assembly GCF_037038585.1 of Patagioenas fasciata. Lineage (NCBI taxonomy): Eukaryota > Metazoa > Chordata > Aves > Columbiformes > Columbidae > Patagioenas > Patagioenas fasciata. The sequence continues at coordinate 27,361,275 of NC_092560.1, forward strand.
ATAATACTTAGTGTGAGGGGTCATCAGTGCAGAGCTTTGCTATTGCAGCAGAAGTTTCCAAATCAAGTGGTGATTAATGTGGGAGCAAACAAATGAAAACTTCTAGAGAGTGAAAGTATTGTAGCTTCTTTAGAAACAAATACTGGCTAGAAGTACTTTGGATTTCAGTGATATATTATTGTTGTTTCATTTATGAAAGTTTTTGGTTGTACCACTAAGATAAAGACTAATCGTAACTTGTAAATTAATTTATTATTTGAAATTCTAAAAGCAAATTGTGTATATAATGCGGTGCATGATAATGAAAAAAAAAGTTTCGACTCTTGGATTTAAGCCCACTTATCCCTGCCTTTTACATCCTGAAAATTCATTAGCCATATAGTCATTTCATGAGGTTTACTCTAGTGTAAAAATATACACCTTTCAAATGTCCATGCTCCAGATTGTTTTCCAGTATTAAAGTCTTTTTATAATAGCAGAAATATTCAACTACTTAGGTTCAGTCTTTGTTGTCGATAGGATCATAGTTGTGTCATGTCCACTGATTGTACCACATTCAGGTCTCCCAGCAATTATTTAATATCCTCTGTCTAATTCTTTGCAGAGGGGTTGTGTTGTTTTAAAGATGATCTTCAAGAAAAAAATCAGACCGGGTCCCTTCACTTGGGCATATGTCATAGTTTAACCCCAGCTAGCAATCAAAACCACGATAGCTGCCTGCACGCTCCCTGCCCCACATTACCCCCACCAAGTAGGGGAGAGAATTGAAAGGGAAGGGAGAAACTTCTGGATTGAGATAAAAACAGTTTAATAAATTAACAAAATAACACTAATATAGTACTGCTACTACGAATAATGTATCTAAAATGAAAAGAAAATATAAAACAAGTGATACTCAATGCAATTCCTCACAAACTCCGTCTGTGCCAAGCAGCCAGTCCCAGGAAGAGCCAGAGCACCCGGGTCCCGAACAGCTGATCCCGGGAACAGAGAGAGAAAAGACCAAAAAGGCAGGAAGGCCCAGAGGCCTCTGCAAAATGGCAGAACAGTGAAAAGCTGAACTAAAGGAACTCCTGAATGGAACTCAGCCGAAATGGAGCAGAACTGGAATGAGTTTCCTGAAATGGAAAACCCAACTCCTATTAAATATGAAACACAATACTTCATGTCATGGAATATGCTCATTGGTCAGCCTGGATGTCAGTCAAGGTCTGTCCCATCCATGCCCCCCTTCTGAGCTGCCTCGCACCTCCAGACATAAAGACCCTGGCTCCCAGACAACAACTAAGATAACAGTAAGTTCTTATATTCTCTTCACTCCAACTCAAAACCACTGGAAAGTTACTTGAAAAAAAATATTAATTCTATCCCAGGATGCTGTCTCATTATTCTCAAACTAAATCCAAACAATGACTGTGCTAGCTACAAAAAACAAGAGTTTCTAACTGCATGAAGAAAATTAACTTGCTTTCAGTTGAACCAACAGTTAACTAAAGCTGAAGACCCATCATGGTAGCACAATAAGAAATGCCTCTTTCTCTAGCAGTACTGTGGTATTTGGATTTTGTGAAAGACGGTTTTAAAGTAGTTTGGCTAGAGTTTAATTTGGGGAGAGCCATTGAATTACTGGGTTTCTTGAAGCAGGTCCTGCAACAGCTTGTCAGTACTACTGTTCTGCCATGGCTGAGGTTTGCACTATGGACCACGTCTGGATTGTGCAGCTCTTTGATTTCCTGGGTCTCGTCTTGCGTATCTTCTCCAATCTCAGCACAGGTTGAAGAAGCTCTGTAATGGCTGCAGACTTCGTGAAAATCCAACTAAATTCTTCCATTAAGTTCTGGCTGCTTCTACAATGTATTTTAGGAATGTGAACTAACATGATATCCTGTAAATACAGAGATCATTCATGCAGTTTTTGGAACATGATTGTGGTGCCTGCTTCAAGGAAAATAAATGCATCAAATAACTCCTAAAATTCAAGGGACAATATCAGCAAACTGGAAAATCTAGGGAAAGAAATGAAATCTATTCATAGTAGACGGTGCTTCTGATAGTACAAAATACTGACAAACAACAGCTATCAGGTGGTGTCTCCTTCAGTATTGTGAGCAGCTTGCAGCTCTCACTGGACTAAAATGTAGGCATCTGCCATTCTGTAATGACTTTGGGCAATCCTGTCTTATGCACAGGCACATTCTCTGACACATGGCCAGGAACAGTTTGCACAAGGTGAATGGTACTTCAGTCACTTCATTTGACAAGCAGTAATTCACTGGTGCCTACAGGTGAGCCCTGCTGCAGAAAATTTCTTCAGGTACATGATGGAGCAGAGGCTGCAGGTGTTCACAGGCAGTGTCTCCTGGGCTGACAGACCTGCCCCATTACTTGCTCCTTCTGCAGATTTGAGGGGCATTCAGGAGCAGCCTGTTGGAAATAGATGGTAGTTGGCATGAATTTTTTTTGCTGTAAGATAGGTACCCCTCCTTAGATAAATCTGCCTTCTTGGTATATTTGCATCATGAATTCTATTCCTTCTCCGGGACTGAATGCAAAATACAGCTTCTGAACCACACAGATCATAAGAAACAATACCAAGGTGCTAGAGGCAACATTTCTACCAAATGACAAGCTTTGGTTTGCATCTTGGCAAAAATTGAGTAGTTACCAGATAAACACTTTTATATACTGCACCATATCTTGACAGATTTCATTATGCAGTGATGCAGTCCTCTGCCAGTTTTGGCTAGCTGAATGTGTTCTGGAGTTGGAGTGTTTCAGGCTGACTTCTCAGCTCTGTGCAAACCCTACCTGTCTGTCATTTTGGCATATTTAAAGCAGTATTGTGAAACTTAGCTCACCTAAGTCAGTCTTTTTGTATTTGATAAGAAGTAAAGGTGTGTATGTATGTAACTTCTTTTTTTATCTCCTTGTTTGTAAGCAACAGCTGGTAAGTTCTTGTGGTAATTTATGGAGTTAATGAGCAAAGCTGTGGATGACTACATCTTCATTATCTTGGACACAGCTAGATAAACACACAATGCAGTGGGCGAGCAATTGGCTGATGGGCCAGGCTCAGAGGGTTCTAGTAGATGGTGTTATATTGGACTGGTGACCAGTCCCTAGTGGGGTTCTGCAGGGATCGGTCTTAGGGCCAGCACTCTTCAATGTCTTTATAAATGATTCAAACACAGGATTTGAGGGAATACTAAGTAAGTTCACCAGTGACACTAAATTGGAAGGAGCTGTTGGTGCTCTTGAGGGCAGAGAGGCCCTTGCAGAGGGATCTGGACAAACTGGAGAATTGGGCCATCATCAGCCACATGAAGTTCAACAAGGACAAGTGCTGGATTTTGCACCTGGGACACGGCAACCCTGGCTGTACATACAGACTGGGGGATGAGATGCTGGAAAGCAGCTCTGTGGAAAGGGATCTGGGGGTTCTGATTGATGGTAAGTTGAACAGAAGCCAACAGTGTGCCCTGGCAGCCAAGAGGGCCACCCGTGTCCTCGATGCATCCAGCACAGCACTGCCAGCCGGGCAGGGAGGTGACTGTCCTGCTCTGCTCTGCGCGGATGCGGCCTCACCTGGAGCACTGTGTGCAGTTCTGGGCAACACAGGATAAAAAGGATATAAAGCTACTGGAGAGTGTCCAGAGAGGGCTATGAAGTTGGTGAAAGATTTGGAGGGGAAGCTGTAGGAGGAGCAGTTATGAGTCACTTGGGTTGTTCAGCCTGGAGAAGAGTGGGCTGAGGGGAGACATCATCACAGCTACAGCTTCCTCACAAGGGGAGAAGGAAGGATAGGCCCCAAGCTCTTCTCTTTAGTGACCAATGACAGAACCCGAGGGAATGGCAGGACGATGTGCCAGGGGAGGTTCAGGTTGGACGTTGGGAAAAGATTCTTCACCTGGAGGGTGCTGGAGCACTGGAACAGGCTCCCCAGGGAGGTGTCACGGTCCCAAGCCCGACAGTGTTCAAGAAGAGACTGGACAACACCCTCAGACACATGGTGTGACCTGGGAGGTGGTCATATGCAGGGTCAGGAGTCTGACCTGATGATCCTTGTGGGTCCCTTCCAACTCAGGACATTCTGTGATTCTATGATTCATTGCAGGTGGGAACCTGTATGTTGTTGTAAGCAAGGCCAAGCAAAATTTGGCCAAAGACCATGTTTAACACTCATAAAAGAAAGGCGCCAGCACTAAATACAGACTTTGGGCTGTAAGGTACCATGTTGAAAGAAGCAGCCTGCATTCTCATTTTACGTCTAATCTGACTAGCTTCCTGAAGAGCTTAACTTGTGTTGAGTGGAGGAGCAGGGATGAGGATCTTGTGTTAATACCCATATCTTGCAATTAAGTAGGAAAATGCTGATTTTCCTCATTTTGTTCTAAGATAACCAGGGATGGAGACAGTGTGTTTGGAGACAAAGCCAAGTGATTTATTTGCAAATATCTTACCTTGAGTTACTTGTGCTCTTTTTATCTTGTGATGCATGTTGTCATATATGGAAGATTAAATCTGCTTCTGAACAAGCAAATATATTCTGAAAAAAGCACATGGTGTCACTTTTGCTTCTGTTGGTAATAATCCAGTGAGGACGCAGAATTAAATTGGTTCACTGTCCAGTAACAAAATTAGCTTAAGATAATTGAGTTGATGTTGTGGGATTGACACTTGGAGTTATCTGTAGACTTCGTCTTGGGGAAAAATTGGAGAATTCACTTTTTATCTGAGAACAAAATAGTTTTTTTTTTTCCTGTCTGTGATCTGAGGATCTCCCTCCTCATCAATAAAATTTTCCACTCAAGAGGAGTCGGTTGAGAAATCATGCTTAAAGGAAAGTGTAAAATAATGCTTTCTGTCCAAATGAGTGTGAATGCTTGACAACCTGTGCTTGTTTGTAAGAAGCTGCCAAAGCTGCTCTTCCAAAATCCCTATGTGCTAAAGAAGGCTGAGGAAAAAGTAAAATATGGTATAGCCCTTTGAAAATGAACAGCTGAGTTTCTTCTACTTTGTTTGGTGATAGGAATTTTTGTGGCAGTCACCTTTTCCTTTTCAAGGCTTGATTGCTGTTTAATGAGACTGGCCTCTCTGTCTCAAATCTTCCCCGTTCTGCAGGCCGCTTGGTGTAGCAGAAGGAAAAATGGGACATGTGGAACATCATGCATTGCTGTCTATGTGATTTTCTTTTTTTGTGATCTGGTCATGCTGCTGCAGGGCATGCCTGGGGTAGTTTTGGGTCAATCAGGTGCCTGTACTGGGTAACGTGTTTTCTTTCCCTTGCACTAGCACTTTTTACAGCTCCATAGCATCTCTACCACAAAGTGAGGGGTGCTTGTGTTAATTCAGCAGGGTTAAACTCCTTAGGTGATAATCTAAAAATACAAAATATGGAACTCCTTCATTTGGGATCTTTGGGAAAATCTAATAAAACTTTTCCGATTATCTTAAGGTGAGAAAAGCCAGCAACACCAAAAGGATTATTTCTAGAGAACATTCAAATTATATTGAATTCATGCTGGCTCATCTAATAATGGTTATTACTTACAGAGCATTCAGCAAGTCTTAAAATATTTCTGATTTTCTATTACTACAGAATTAGGGAACTAATACAGATTTTTTGTAGTGACTCTTAATTCCAAACCACAGCTGGCTTTTATATTACATCTGAATAAAATGTACATATACTTATTTTGCTCAACTTAAATCTTTATTCATGCCTTAAAACATATTTGAATTATCTGTTTTCCCACTTAATATATTGCATGAGTTTTGCGGAGGATGGCTTTTTGAAAATACATTTTATCATACTTAAAGTCCAGCGAGAATCAAGAAGGTGAATTGAGTATAACGTATACAGATTGTGGTAAAACAGGAAAGAAGATGGTGGACTGACTGGCTGGGGAGCATTGCCAGTTTGTTCTATTGTGAAAAAGAATTGGTATCTACTGGAAATAAGTTTAATTATATTTCTTTTTGTCTTTTTAAGAGATGAAATTGGATTAATACCCTGTCCTGAAGCCAGGTATAACCGGAGCCCTATCATCCTGGTAGAAAACAAGCTTGGTGTGGAGAGCTGGTGTGTGAAGTTTCTTTTGCCATATGTCCACAATAAACTTCTCCTCTACAGACAAAGAAAACAATGGCTGAACAAAGATGGTAAGTTACTCAGTTGGAGAACAGTATCTGATGTGATTCTTAATGCACTTTTTTTTTATTTGTCATAGAGTCATTTAGGATGGCAAAGACATATTATATCAAGTCCAGCTGTTAGCCTAGGACTGCCAAGTCCACAATTGAACCATGTATCTAAGAACCTCATCTGTTCATCTTTTAGACCCCTCCAGGGATGGTGACTCAACCACTTTCCTGGGTAGCCTGTTCCACTGCTTCACAACCATTTCTGTGAATAAATTTTTCCTACTAACCAATCTGAACCTTCTTTGGCACAACTTGAGGCCATTTCCTCTTGTCCCATCACTTACTACTTTGAAGGAGAGACCAACACTCTTCATGCTACAACCTCCTTTCAGGTAGTTGCAGACAGCGATAAGGTCTCCCCTCAGCCTCCTTTTCTCCAGGCTAAACAGCCCCAGTTCCCTCAGCAGACTTGTGCTCCAGACCCTTCACGAGCTTCACTGCCCTTCTCTGCACTTTCTCCAGCCCTTCAATGTCTTTCTTGTAGTGAGGGGCCCAAAAGTGAACACAGGATTCGAGGTGGGGCTTCACCAGTGCCAAGTGATTGCTGCCCCAGTCCTGCTGGCCACACTATTCCTGATACAAGCCAGGATGCTGTTGGCCTTTTTGGCCACCTGGGCACACTGCTGGCTCATGTTAAGCCACTGTCAACCAACACCCCCAGCTCCCTATCTGCCAGGCAGCTTTCCAGCCGCTCTTCCCTGAGCCTGTAGCGCTGCCTGGGGTTGTTGTGACTCAAGTGCAGGACCCGGCACTTGGCCTTGTTGAACCTCATACAACTGGCCTCAGCCCAATGATCCAGCTAGTCCAGATCCCTCTATATGGCCATCTTACTTTCCAGGAGATCAACACTCCCACCCAACTTGGTGTCACCTGCAAACTGACTGAGGGTGCACTTGATCCCCTCATCTAGGTCATTTACATCTTTTGACACTGCACTGGTCCTTCTTAAAGCCAGTTTAACCTGTTCTGGAAGAACTGAGGGTTCCTGGGCAGGAGGGCCAGCTTTGGATTGTGTATCTTGGCAACCTGAAGAAGTTGTAGGGTTGCTTAGTTGAAAATGTAAATCCTTTCTCTCTTGCTCAAGCTGGAAGTGTTAGAGGGAGATGACTTATTCCCATGAGTGATTTAGGGAAGTTATGTTAGTCTTTATAGGAGGAATTTTGTCCTACTTTCCTGAGTCAGAAGGGAAACTGTGGTGATGTGTGGATCTGAAGCAAGAAACAAATGCAATGTTTTTCAGTAAATAGTGGAGTGGCGTGAAGTTTAGAGTACTGCCTGTTTGTGGAAACTTGTTTTGTTTTCTTTTTTTTTTTTTTAAATGAAACTTCATTCTCCTCCATTTCTTCAATTGCAAAATTCAGTGTAAAATGTGTGAGAAGTGTCGATCTACAGCGTTTAAATATCTGGTGAGGTTTTGTGTCACTACTGTTAAACATGGTCAGGACCTCACCTTGTTAATAACCTGTTTGTAAAACAAGGTACAGCTTATAGAGTTTAGTATGTTTTACCATTAAGTGAGTTTCACATGTGACAGGAAATTTTAGAAGAAACTGAACAGCAGCAATAGAGGGAATGAAGCTGCAAGTCTTTCCCAGGTAGACTTAACAGAGTTATCTTTAATGTTGTGTAAATAGGCATACTGTATTGAGATGTTACATTTTCTGTACATTTGAAATATCCTGAAGGATTTTCCTCCAAATTCTTTTTGTAGACTACAGTGCATGCATGGAATTTGGCAAGGTAGGTGTTTGCTGAATGTAGTGAAGGGATAGATTTGTTTATTACTGCTGCAAAACTCAATTGCATATTGTATTGATGCTTGTAATAAACAATGATAGCAAATGTAGCCTCTTGTTGCCTCTTTTGTGGTGTTTGACTTACTGTAAGCCATTTTAAATTGCACAGAGAAGAAAAGAAGGGCACTGATTCATGTGTCTACTCTCAGATGTGGTGTCCAGTATTTTTTGGCAGGATCCTGGAAGAAGGAAGTGCTTTATAGTCAGTCATTGGTAGCTTACTGTGACAGATGTTTATTTTAGTTATGGTTTCTCTTTGATACTTAAGTAAAATGGTGTCCTGGAATTCAGAATCATGACTGTTTCTCTTCTGGCTATTGTTCCAGTTTAGAAATCTTAATTTTACAATATGTTTTTATTATTTTTCTGATATTTTTAAAAATTCTGCATGCATGTTATTTGTATTATCACAATATAGTTCTCTGAAATTGCTACAAACTTATTTTTTTATGCAAGGTATTGTTGTGCCTACTCCCAGAATATCCTTACTTCCCAAAGATCTATGTTTCTACTTTTACAACACTCTTCTGGAAAGCACCTCTTCGTGTAACATACTTCTAAAAATCTGGATACAGCCATATTTAAAAAGAAAATGTGCCAAAAACGTTTTGTCATATTTGTCCTTTTGCAGCTGCGGACACTTTAATGTACAAAAGTACATATATGTCACAGAATCAATTAGGTTGGAAAATACCTTTAAGAACATCAAGTGCAACCATGTTGTGAGCACCTATGATCTTACAGTTTGCTTATAATGTGTCTAGCAGAAAGTACTTTGAAATTGTGAATAGAAGATTGATTTTGTTACTGACACAGAGGGGACTAGCTGGAAACTACTGTCATTGTGTGCCAGATCTGTCATAAGACTTTCTATTGAAAAGTAGCTCACAGGTAACTAAAACTGGGTCATTTGTCATCTCGGGCTCAGAATCCACACTTGATGAAATTTTCATATGTTACTTGTTGCACAAAGCATCAACGAATATCAAGATGAAATAACTGGGTATTGCTTTTTTATTTTCCTTTTACCTTCTTTCCTTTGCTGATGTTCAGGATACAGTGAAGCTCTGTTATGGGCAAACACCAAAATGGTAGACAAGCTTCTGTTTAAGCTGTGTTCTATTTGGTGCTGCTCCAGACCTTTGGCATTAACAGAATAATCATGTTGGCTGGAAATCATGACTTAGTAGGATAAGCAAAGCATATTTTTCTAAGTGGAGCCACGTAGACTATGAAAACTGTTTGTAAAAATTATACCAAAGAATTAACTAGTCTGTAATAGGCTTTTGCTTAATATGTCTTGTCAACCATAGCATATACAGTGGTTGGAACCTAATAGTTACTAAAACCATCATTGTATTTGCAAAATCCAACACTCAAAAATTCAGAATTTTTAATGACCTACTTCAGAACTGCCTTGGCAGTAAAAGCCTGGATAGTCACGTTCAGTTTTGAAGAAAGTTTCTTCTTATCAATTGCAAAATTACCATGTAAACTTAAGGGTTGTGATTGCACGGCAGGTTGACTGAGTTGATGCTGTGTCTCCTGAGAGCAGAGGTTCAGGGGCCCAGGGCAGTCACAGACCCTCATTATCTCAAGCTTAAGTGTTACCCTGGTGGGCCTCAAACCACTTGAATAGTGTAGTGGAGTGCAAAGGGAAAGACAGGGTTACAATGAAATTAAGTCTTCTGTTCTCAGCAACTGTATACCTCAGTCTTGTTTTTATGACATTGTTAAAAATAGGTGTGATATGTAAATCTGGAATTTGTGCAGTGCTTAAATGGAGGGATGCAAACAAATGTCTGTTCTTTTTTTACTGAATTAATCTTAAAACCTTAGTCTGAAGCAAGGCTGTCACTTCAGAATGTATTTTAAGTGTTTTCTCTGCAGTTATCGGAATTATTTTGTGATCCTAACTCATGGTTATGGTGTTTCATTTTCCTACAGGTTTTTTATAGTATTTGTATTTTTCTAACAGTATAGTATAGTATATAGCAGCCGTCTGCAGCTCAGACTTGTACTGAAATAGTAGGGTGTATTTTAGTGGTACTATATTATTTAAAAATCACTGCATTTTTATTGAAGAATTCTCTGTTTATGATATATACAGCATATCTGCAATTTATATCACTAAATACTCAAGGATTCTATGCAATCGCTGGCCCTCACTGAGGGCATCCTCTGTTTGATTATAGCACTACAGGTCGAGGTCAGAAATTGCCAGCTGCAAACTTCTTGGATGTGAGTTATTAGCAAGATAGAAGTCCGTTATTTGAAATAATGAAAAGGGAGGATGTGTCAGATTTTGCCTCCTTACAAATTAAATGACTGTTTTGCTGAGGTGGACATCCCTGGGTACAGCAGTCTGTGGGGGAGAGACTTTGGGGAAGCACAGGGAATAAAAGAGTGGAGAGACAACACTGCTGTAAGCAAATCGTTGCTAATATTGTGTCTCTTGTTCAATTGTTTTAGAGCTGATAGATACCACGTGTACCCTGCTGCTGCTGAACCCTGACTTCACCACTGCCTGGAATGTCAGGTATGTTGCGCTCAGCCGATGACATCAAAGGGGCCTGGACCCTTATGTTCAAGTCAGCTATAAGCTTTGTTTTAAGTGGTAATTAGTGACACAGCAAGAGGATTTCGGCTAAGGAATATCAAAGGAATGTTAAAAATCTCTTCTATCCTGTATGCCTTGCAGATAGTTTCAGACTGATTTTTTTTTTTTTCTTTACTGTTGTTTTGTTTGGTTTGTTTCTTTGGTCGATTTGTTTTTTGTGTTTATTTGGAGGGTTTTGTTTATTTGGGGGGTTTTGTTTGATTTGTTAGTGAAGTCTAAAGATTGCACTGCTCTATGTGAAGGCCTGTGTTTGGCCCACATTTTGGGGGGATATAATTCCTATTGAACTGTCACTCTGCTTTCCATCTATCATTTAAGGAGGGCCATTTCTAACCTTTAGATGGGCGTATCCTTTTTGCTGAATCACATACTGCCCAACTGATGTCTTCTGTCTATCTTCACTGTTTTCTTTTTACCCCTCCAAATATTACACCTGAAAGCTTTTCACAGAATCACAGAATGTTAGGGATTGGGAAGGACCTCAAAAGATCATCTAGTCCAATACCCCTGCCAGAGCAGGAACACCTAGATGAGGTTACACAGGAAGGCATCCAGGAGGGTTTTGAACGTCTCCAGAGAAGGAGACTCCACAACCTCCCTGGGCAGCCTGTTCCAGTGTTCTGTCATCCTCACTGAGAAGAAGTTTCTTCTCATATTTAAGTGGAACCTCTTGTGTTCCAGTTTGAACCCATTGCCCCTTGTCTTATCATTCGTTATCACTGAGAAGAGCCTGGCTCCATCCTCGTGACACTCACTCTTTATATATTTGTAAACATTAATGAGGTCACCCCTCAGTCTCCTGTTCTGCAAGCTAAAGAGACCCAGCTCCCTCAGCCTTTCCTCATAAGGGAGATGCTCCACTCCCTGCATCATTTTTGTATCCCTGCGCTGGACTCTCTCCAGCAGTTCCCTGTCCTTCTTGAACTGAGGGGCCCAGAACTGGACACAATATTCCAGGTGTGGTCTCACCAGGGCAGAGTAGAGGGGAAGGAGAACCTGTCTCGACCTACTACCCCCCCCCCCGCCACCTTCTAATACACCCCAGGATGCCATTGGCCTTCCTGGCCACAAGGGCACAGTGCTGGCTCATGGTCATCCTGCTGTCCACCAGGACCCCCAGGTCCCTTTCCCTTACACTGCTCTCTAATAGGTCATTCCTCAACTTCTGCTGGAACCTGGGGTTATTCCTGCCCATATGTAAAGACTCTACACTTTCCCTTGTTATATTTAATTAAATTTTTCCCCGCCCAACTCTCCAGCCTGTCCAGGTCTCACTGGATGGCAGCACAGCCTTCTGGCGTGTCAGCCGCTCCTCCCAGCTTGGTGTGATCCAGCAAACTTGCTGATAGTACACTCTATTCCCTCATCCAAGTCATTGATGAATATATTGAATAATACTGGTCCCAGTACTGACCCTTGAGGCACTCCACTAGATACAGGCCTCCAACTAGACTCCGTCCCATTGACCATGACTCTCTGGCTTCTTTCCTTCAGCCAGTTCACAGTCAACCTCACTGCCCGATCAGCCAGACCACACTTCCTCAGTTTAGCTGCAAGGATGCTGTGTGAGACTGTGTCTAATGCCTTACTGTCAAGGAAGTCAAGGTAGACCACATCCACCACTCTGCCATCATCTGTCCACCTCGTTATGTCCTCATAAAAGGCTATGACGTTGTTCAAGCATGACTTCCCCTTGGTGAAGCCATGCTGACTACCCCTAATGACCCTTTTATCCTTGATATGCCTTGAGATGACACCAAGGATAAGTTGTTTCATCAGTTTCCCAGGGATGGAGTTGAGGCTGACCAGTCTGTAGTTACCCAGGTCCTCCTTTTTGCCCTTTTTGAAGACTGGAGGGACATTTGCTTTCCTCCAGTCCTCAGGCACCCCTCCTGTTTCCCAAGACTTGGCAAAGATGATGGAGAGTGGTCTAGAGGTAACCATAGTGGTCTAGAGGCTTTTGAGGTAACCACTCAGTTTGCTGCCATTACCAATGCAGCTCATCAAGACTGAATAGCCCTCAATAGATACTGAATAGCCCTCAACAGATACACTGCAGGAGAAGGAGAGGAAGGTGATTATCCTTTATTCCAGACACGTTCTCCCCCACCCTGCTTCTTTCTTGTATCTCTTGGGATTAGTCTTGCTTCACCACTGGTCATGCTGCAGTACCAAGAGTCATTAAGGACGAAGAGCAGAAGTTTACCTCCTTGCTTCTAATGGAGCCCAGAAGCAACAGTTCTTCATAACCCTGTAATCTGATAACTTTTTTGTGTAAATCTCAGATGTAGGGAATAGTCTCTTTCTGCTGCCTAGGTAAGAATGGAGACAATCTCCAAGGAATAGTGTTTGAAGGGCTGGAGGGCTAACAGAATATTATGTTAGTGTCTAGGAGGGCTCTCATTAAATATAGGCCTTTGTAGTTAAGATGCATTATTGCAATATGAAAAATTAATAAAATTATCTAGAAAGATAGCGTCTGCAGGTAGCTGTCAGTGCTAGATACAGCAAATTCAGCTTTTTTTTCTTTTCCTTTCACTGCTGGTGTAGTTCTGAAGGATACTGCTGTGATCTGTATCCTTCTAGCATCTCAGTTCTAAGAAAGGGGGATCAAAATGATAGCAAAGGGCTCGCTGTCATGAAAATGTATAGCTTGAGTAGCTTTCAAGTGATAAGATGAAATTAGGAGCATGTGTAAGTACTAGATCTACTACCATAATGTAATCTTGTGGTACTTAAAACTGAATTCAGGTTTTTGTTTTAGGATTTGTGGATTTTTTTTTTTTTTAATGCAAACACATCCATCGTTATCAGCCTGGATTTTTTCTGCATGACAGATGAAAGCATTTGCTCTTATGTACGAGAGGAATAGTTCAAAGTTGTAAATGGAATTAGAAATGTTAATGGATATGGATGAAGATTGTTTTCTCTTTTATGATGTTTATGGTTTACCATAGCATACAAATCACTAAAGGTGGTTGCCTTGCTCCCCAGATTCTTGGCGAGTGGCCTTATTGGCAGTCTGTCTTTGAAGATCCCTTTAGCATTCAGGGAGAAGCTGTGGTTACACCAGCCAATCAGTAGCCGTGGAATTTACCACTGAGCCTGCTCTAGCCAAGGGACTGCTTTGCTAAATCTGACCCTGTGTTGTTTTACGCCGCTGCTGGGAGTTTGCTCTTTTTAAGCTTAGACACTTAATTGGTACAACATTTCAGCTTCTATTCTGTGGAATTCGTACTTCAACGGAGTACAGGTCAAGCTAGCCAGTCAGAGTAGAGAACAGACTCCTTTCTGCACAGATGCTGGAGATAAATCTTTATTCTGAGCTAGTATAAGCTGGGAACTAATTGTGTGTGGCTTCCACTCTGCTTGCAGAACATGATGGATCTGCTGAAGGATGTTTTTGTCTTGTTCAGGGGATGTTTGTCATGCCTGATGCATCTTATATTCTCCACGCACAAATTCACTGCTTTATTGTGAGGGGAAAAAAGTATCATAGATTCTAAGTAGCCTAAAAAAATAGAAAAATGTAATAGTTATTTACTGAATAGCAGCTCTGCACATACAGTGTTCCCTGTAGAATTCTCTATTTCATTTTAGGCTGGGATAATCTCTTTTCCCTATGTTGAATTATCTACTGAGAGCTTCAGAGATAGGAATTCACTCAGTAGCACTGAACTTGAAGATGCAGGAAGAGTGTTTTTCAAGAGTTAGAAAAGGAAATCTTTTCCTTGGAAAGCAGACAGGACTTGTCAGAGCGAGAAGACTCGAGTGGTGGTGTGGAAGACTAATGAGCATTTGAGCTTAGCTGACAATCATAGAACGTTGTATCTGATTAATGAAGCACAGGAGACCAAAAAACTTCAGATGTGTTACCTGCTAGGAAGAGATGGATAATCTATCTTGACTTTGGAGCTATTCTAAATAATTGTAATATGCGTGTGTACGTTTGTCTTGTATTTATTTGTTTTAATTAGAAGTGACTGGGAAGCTACAGAAGGGCAGGGATTATAACTTAAACCGTAAGAACAGAGCAGAAGCTAGTTATATGAGATAGGAAGGCATGATAAAGACTAGGAGACATGTTGCTTCTTAGAACTTGGGAGGGAAATCCCTGTTACACTGAATGGGCAACAAGACATCTCCAATTGTTAATCATAATTTCATTTATCCTGTGTTTCCAGAAGTTGTAAAATCTTCCAAGTTAAAATGACCAGAATCTTTACCTTAGTGTTTGTAAAATAATTGTCATAGGTGTTTCTCTTCTTGCTGGTATACTTGCTGGTATGTACAACTAATCTGAAGTCCAAACACATTAGGTAACAAGACACTCTGAAAAGATAAATCTTTTCCTATCAGAAAGCAATTACTTCAAAGGTTTCAGCAAAAACATAAGGCATGTTAAAATAATTTCAGATTATCTTTTATGGGAGCTAGAATTCTGAAGGCTGAAAAATTATCTGTTGTTCACATGACAAAGTGTTTCCTTAGAGAGCTTTAAATGGATGTATTTGGGAGTCTGTGGTACTTTAGTCATACTTACGATTGAAGTCCCTTACTTGTGAATGGGAGGATCTCTCATTTGAAAATTTATGAAACTAAAAACTACTTTTCTACCACAGCAGTGAAACTGAATCCTTCCTGTAATGTTTCTCAGCTTTGCAAAAGAATATATTTACTTCAAGAGTAAATAATGTGTGAGCCTTCTTATTTGCAGTTAATGTTTTGGTACAGAAAGAGCCACTTCTGCAACAAAGGCTTTTCAAACTCTTGTAGTTTGACAGTGAAGTTCTATTATGATACAAAGGAAATACCATGCTGTTTGTTATTGGTATTTGTGTTCTGTTTTCAGGTTACTTCTTTTATTCATACAAATTTATTTTGTCTTTTGTAGGAAAGAATTAATACTGTCTGGCACTTTAAATCCACTGAAAGATTTGCATCTTGGAAAACTGGCGTTAACAAAGTTTCCAAAGAGTCCAGAAACATGGATTCATAGGTTTGTTTTTGTTGCCTTCTGTTGCCTCCCCAAACTTAAACATTTTTCCTAGTTTTTTTTTTTTTTTTCCTGTGCCCAAGTTAAGGAGAGCTATAGATAAAGGAGGACATCTAGAAATATAGCAGATTCTTTGAGCCAGTCATTGTAAAATACAATGCCTAGGCTTTTCAAGATACTTGACTATATTTTACACTTAAAACTAAAATAATATGCACCTTTTTTGCTGCATATTTTTAAAATAAACATTGGAGGTGGAATAAATCTTCTTAAAAGTTTACCACATCTTGCATGACTTCTCAGCCTGAGAATTCTGATTCTATCAATACTAAATATTTGAACGTTGTGGATTTCTCCCTATTTCCCTCCTCCAGCTTACTATTAACTATTTTATTGCTTGTCTCCAGGCATTTCAGAAATACAAGAATCTGTAAAGCTAATCTTTATAACCAAATCTGAGTTATTTTCCATTCCAATCTGGTCTTTTTGGTTTGAATTTATTTTTTCCATTTCTAATGTAAGCAGTATCATCAAGTCACCGCTCCTAAATATTTAAATAACAGGGCACATTTTTGGAAGACATAACTCCAGAATTACTCAAACGCACAAAGCTAACCATCTCTGTCATAACTGAGTGTACATAAAATACCTGTAGCACAACCAAGTGAAGTATAGGCCTATTGTTCAACTTTGTTTAAAAGAAAAAATCTTGGTATGTGTGTGATTTTTTTTTAATTTTTTTTTTTCTTTCCCCATGATGTATTTTTCACAGGATAACTCATCCTTTTATAGACAGCCTTAAAGAGATTTGAATGTAACACATTAGAAAACTTAAAAAACATAAAACTTCACTTGTACTGATAAAATATGAATTTTGGGAAGAAGAATTTGTCAGTAAACTCTTCTTTGTGAGTGCACGAGCTTAAAATTCTCAAATTAAGCTAGAATGTAACACATTGAATATTCCTAGGCATTTCTTAATTTACAAGTGTCTACTTAATTTCTGTTAATTTATTTTGTAGTAGCATTGATGTAGCAACAACATTGATTAATTTCTGCAACACTGTTTTTTCTTTTGTTGCTCTTCAACTGCTTTTCATCATATACATACTCTTGACTCATGCTGCTTGATTTCTATGTTTGAAGCAAAAGGAGTATGTGGAGATAATAGGGAAAAAAATTTCCAGTTTGTAATGGTTTAGCCTTTCCTGCATGGTAGCTAGCACTGGAAAACTAGGATTTTTTGCATGTAACTAGTACTGAACCAGGTGCCATCCATATCATTACAATGATCAATATATTTTTATGAAACTAATCAGAATGTTTATTTCCATCTTAGAAATAATTAAAAGTTCTGTCTATAACTTCTATGCCATCTTAAGCTAGCAGTATTTTAATAGTATTATAATTTGTTGTTCTTTCATGTATTTGCCTAAAACAGAAAAGTACATTTCAAGATGTTTGTACAGATGTTTGGCTGGGATTTGGATGTGCTTACTGCGATTGATACATGGTAGAAAATAAAATCTGAAAAAATTTTCTTTTTGCATCAGCATAGTGATTAATCTTTTGTTTTCCCTTCCCCATGATACCGAATTTCAGACAGAATTGCAAAAAGATAGGATAGGCAGTCTAAAATTCAGTAAAACGTATGCAATTTTTTTTTTCTTACACGTGGCAGATACACTCACTAAAGATATCAAAATACCTGTCATACATTTTGCCATATGGCCTTTTCCTATACGATTTGGGAGCTGTCAGATAGATCTTGTGTATATACAGTTTGTGCATATATAATTTTGATACTTTATGTTAGCGCTATACAAGTCTCCGAAAGAGGAGCTCATTAGAAGTCTCACACAGACAATTGAATTGTTTTCACAAATTTTCTGTTTCCTTCTCTTTTCTTTTAGTATGCTATAGGTAGCCATGACCACTGACAGCGAGCAAGCCAAGACAGCTAGAGTTAAATTATTTCAGCATGTGATTGTAAAGTCATAGCTTTCAATGTGGTTAGAGATCAGATGGTTATGTTTACTGCTTATTCGTCATCTAGTTACAGTGTCGTTCAGATAACTGAAATGTCGGAAAGGTTTGATTGATTTATATAAATGAAGAAACATTTTTATTTCTTCTTAAAATTGCTCTCTCACCACTGACACTGTACATCGTTTAAGCAGACGATGGGTGCTGCAACAACTAATTCGGGAAAACTCCTTGCCCAGTCTTGTGACTAAAGGAAACTTGGGAGCAGCACCTCTGGAGGGGATTCACCGACTAGTGCAGGAGGAGATGAATGTCTGCTCTGAAGCTGCTGGGAGGTACCCAAGCAACTACAATGCCTGGTCCCATCGCATCTGGGTATTAGAGCATTTGGCGAAGCTGACTGTCAAGGTATAACGTGATAGTGAATAAACTTTTAAATTTCCTTGTCTAAAAAAACCCACTGGTTTGCCAAGCCGATTGTATGACATGCATCAAAAGTATCATGTTAAATCAGCACGGGTAGCTAAGAATATTTAAAAAACCAGAGCAAAACATTGTGAAATGTTCTGCAGTTTTATTAGCAGTGTAGACAAGTTCTGCTCTGCAGAAAGAACAGATTTTACTTGCCCATGTATGAAGTTAGGTTTGTTGGTACTTAGTGTTCATGAATTTGTGGCAGGAGGATAGATGGGGACTGTGTGAGCTGAAATAAAGAAGGGACAACTGAAGATCATTCATCTAGCACTAATATTGAAATTCCTAATAGAGAAAAAGGTAATACATGGCAGATACTATTTTGATAATGTAATGCAATATCTTGTTTTGATACCCTTATTCAGCTTATCTGTGGTTTCAAAATATTGAAGGATTAAGTAAAGACAGCAGATATTTCGCAGAAAGCATAGCAGTGCTTTTAACTGGTTTCTTCAGTTAGGGTTAGAGGCCTATATTAATAGGAAACAAGGACTTTCGTGTAAGTCTTTAATAACTTAATTAAAAAGAGGGGAAAAAAGTTACTACTAGTTAAAACTCAAGTAATTTTATACTTTAGCTAACAGTAGTTTGAATATTGGGATAACAGTGAGTGCTTTTCACACTGCTATTCTTTACTAATTTAATTAAACAGAAGAGAATTGCACTGTGGTAGAAATAACTCTTCCCAGAGCTGCAGTTATTCTACTGGGTTTATTCATTTGCAGTTGTCAGTAATTTATATCACAAAGCATACCTGTGAAGGAAGTGGATTAAATTTGTTTAATAACTCCCAAGTCCATTTGCCTTACCTGCCATCCCAGTTGCCCTACTGGTCCTCTTTTTATGCTGATTAGTAATAAAGTGATAGTTTTCTCTGGCAAAATTTCACTGGTGTGGCTCCTCGGGCAGTGTTTAACCTGCTGGGAAATCTCCATGTTGACTCTAGGTCAATGCTTCGTTTCAGTTGACGTAGCAGTAGGTGTTTGGGGTGCAGGAAGAAGTGTAGAACATAAGATATCAAGAACCTTGAGGTAAAATTTATGTCTAGGTAACTTTGAGAGGCAGAATCAGCAAGTGATTATTTGCAAGATGTGATGTGAGGAAAAAAGCAAATACAAGGAGGACAAGGACAAAACAGACATTCCAGATTTTCACAGAAATATACAGGTTGTTTTCTTGATGTTTCTTTTTGTACATTCAGCAATTTGTGTGTTTGAATAGCTGAAAGAATGCTAAATGTCACTGAAATATAAGACTGGAACTGTGCTGAAAAAGTAAAAAAAACTATCACTGTGATTCTACAGCCATTTAGTTCCTGCAAGATTGGCTGAAATTAGAGTACACAGTGTTTTTTAAGGCTACATATCTGCTGTAATGCAAACTCTCCATATAGTCTGAGTTAGTTTTCATTGTGGTGTACAAGGAAACAGGGGCCCAGGAACATAATGTATATGTTGTGTTATTGAAATGACAAACCTGTTTTCAGAAGTTTTGTTTATGAAACTGTTGACCTGGTTTGGAGGATTTAAGGGGGTACATTGCTTCTTAGGGTTTGGGTATTTTTTTCTTTTGGTTTGGTAATCCTGATGCTTTTGCAGACCGAATCTCAGTTCAAACTCTCAGAAAAATAAATTAAATACTAGAGGATAAAGGTTTGCCCCTGTAAGAAGATTTTTCTCACAGAATATATAGGTTTCTTTTGTCTTACATTAGACAGTAAAAAAAATTATCTTGTTTGAATATAGAAGTCTCCATTTGTTTTTCCTGCAGAATTCAGACCACACTAGGAAGTTTCCATAGTATTTGAAAGGTATTCATTAATATCAGTTAGGGGTTTGTCAAGGGGTTCCAAAGCAATCTAATCTTTCTGATACTGGAATACTTGCCTCAGAAAATGGCAAGGAAGTTTGACTTCAGCTCTGTCGCTTGACAGTGCAGTTAGCTGATGGGGGGAAAACATGGGCTGTTTTCTTTGGGTAGGAATATTTCATAATTACAGGATGGAGAATGACTTGATTAGGTCCAAAATAAGCTAAGAAACAAGTGGTGTGGTGATTGTCACGAGGCAACACCTCTCTTGTGTGACATCCAGAAGACAGAAGCATACTCATCAGACACGAAGTAATTTTTCCTGTAGACATCCCCAGCAAGGCCTTGGCTTTTTTTCAGATGACTGGGCCTTCAAAGGTACCTGTCATTTGTGTGGGTGGACATTGCCATATTTATCTAGTTATCCTTAACAGCTTTTTCCCCAGTGCCCCAGACCAGGCAGGAGGTTTAGGGCTGCAGTTTAGGGTGAGTAAGCACGTTAAAAAAAATCACAGCGTCAGGGAAGGTGTAAGAGAGTCTCTACCCAGAGGTTGAGGCAAAAGTCACCAAGCACATATGTCCTATTCTGGAGCAGGGTGCCACTTCCATGGTGCTCAGCTCACCACCAAAGGTAGAAGCAGGCCTGTTGTGAGAGGTTATCAAGAGTAGGGAGAGAGGTGTTTTTGTTATCATCTATTCTTTGCTTCACAGAAGAATGACAAAGGTCTTATGCTATTCAGTGTGAAAATGGAGAAAACTGGCTTGTTGAGAAAGAACCTCTGTTGGAATTCAGATGTAAGCTGGCTTTTTGTTTTACCTCCAGTTATTTGAAGCACCTTCTACTGTTAGTCTGAGGTTCCTAGGGGAGGGACTTTGGGTTTTTGTAGAACTCAAGAGGTTTAATGGCAATCGTCTCTCTTGCTTTTCCAAAAGAGGTTTTCTCGTTCAAGTAAGGAGTGATGCTGAGCGTCATTCTGTTTGATTTGTGCAGAGGGGGTTAAATGCATAATTATAAGGTTCACCTGTAACTTTGTTGCTTGTAAATGTGTCAGGTAAATAAATCAGACTATTCTGAGATCTCAGTTCCAGCTGCATAAAGACTGATCTGATTTTGCTTATATCACCCTTGAGCCTTATGTTGTTTTTAATAGGCTTTTAAATTTTAATGTTCAGAAATGTAAATTAGTAAGCTCAATTCTGCTGAGAAGTGAGAAAGTTCATCTTGTGGTTTAAAGTGCAGAACTGGGGATGGGGAGTTTTAGCCCGCTTAAGAATCCCTTGTATGAACTATTAGTTAATAGTGCCCTTCAGTTTGCTCATCTGTAAAAGGAAGACGATGCTGGTATCTCTTGTCAAGACCTAAAAAAAAGAGTATCTTGGGTAGATTGTGCAATTTGTATTGTCTGTATTTGCTCTAATATGTTTTAGAACAGCTGCACCACAGAAAGGGTGTATGACTAACCTTGTGCATTTCCATGGTTTTCTTTGTGGGAGGCAGTGCCTCTCGTCCTGCAGGAGAAGAAAGACTTGTGCCTATGAAAGTTGCTTTGCATCAGCCAGTCCTGTTAAGTGACATAGGTAGCTTAGAAAAAGAGATTAAAAGCAAGAATATACCAGTAAATTTATATCCAAAGTCTTTAGAAGTAAATGAAAAAGACAGTTCTGATCTCTTTGAACAGTATATACGCCAGAGGAGGAGCAATGTAAGGAAAGAGGTTAAAGCCTAAAAAGAAATAAAACCACTAGTTCTCATAGAAAGTAAAGTCAAAGAAGCTTTGCTCAGTAGCCAAACTCACCCGTCTTCCTAGAAATTAATTTTGAAGGCTTAAAAACATTCAGAATGAAGAGGAAATACATAGGTGCCAGCAGTCACCAATGTAAGTGTTTATTGCAGTTGTCGTAAAAGCCTCTCTGGTACGTCACCAATTACCAAGTCAGGCAACTTAATTATCGCCAAGCAGTTTAGTATTTCACAGGCTCTAGGACTTGGAACATAATGTTAGTGGTTGACTTTCTTTCATGGAAAATGGAAGTATAAATTAGTTTAAATTCCCCCCCTCTTTTTTGTTGCTTGAGCAACTCACCCACCCTCTGACACCTGTAATGCACGAGACAAAACTTAAAATACATCTAACGATTAAATACACCAATTTAATCTGATGTACCCTCTGCATCCTCTAAATACTCTTATTCCTAGCCATTTTGAGATTTTTAAACTGCTGCTTATTTCTCTTCATAAGTGGTTTGGGCTTTTTTCCCCTCACCCTGTGGGAAGGTTTCTGAGACACCTACCTTTTCAGAGTTTGGAAGAAATACAATTTCTGTTGTGCAGGGATTCCAAGAGACTTGTCAGCACACAGTGGAAAAGGCTCAGTGATTATATAATTTTTCTGTGTGTGTGTTCTTAAACCATTACCACAGTGGCTGAGATCCCCAGAGATGTTACCTTAATACAGAAATGTGGTGGTAAATTGCTCCTTCATACTGGTTGATAACTGTTGCCATCTTTGTTTCAGGTCCTCCTTGATGAACTCTCATCTACTAAGTATTGGGTATCCATGCATGTCTCAGACCATAGTGGATTTCATTACCGCCAGTTCTTGTTCAAGTCCTTGATAGGCAGAACTGTGACTGACAATAACGTACAGCTACAAAATCAAATGGTAAATGAGCAAAGCCCTAGCCTTCAAAAGGGGGAGGAGGGCGCAGGGGCAGAAGCTGCCTGTGCGGAGGAGCAGGGTGTGGATCTCCCTCGCCGTTTAGAGGAAGAGTTGGAGCTCTGCACTGAACTGATTGATACTTACCCAGGGCATGAAACCTTGTGGTGTCACAGGTAAGAGGAGTTGGTAGAAAGACTGTTCTCCTGATTTGTGTGTTGTTCTTTGCCTGATCTTTCCAAATTGTTGTTCTGATTTTAAAAGGTACCACTAAATAAAAGATTTCTAAGCTGCTGAGTCTTACGCCTTTGGAAAGCATTCAAGAACGTAATCAGAGCTATTGAATGGAAAATCTGATTTGGCTTAAGTATCTTGTTGACCTAAGTTCCACCTGTCCCTATAGTGTGTGAAAAAGAGGCAAGATACTGTTAATCAGCCTCCTCACATTTGTAATATTTAAAGGGCAATGGATTAGCAAAAGGTAGGCAGAAGGTATATCAGCTGCAGAAAACCTCTGCTTTACCAGCTGGGTATATGTGGCAGACTAGGTAACAGCAGATTTGCCAAAGTGATGCTGAACCCTTTTTGTCAAGTATGAGCAATGACAGCAGATTTTATGTCTGCTTGTGGGTAATCTGATGGGATGGCAAATGAACTGAAGCAGTTCAGTAGGAACGGCAGATTATTTTCAGTACATGACATCTTTTTTTCTTTTTTCTTCCTTCATTTGCCTCTGAAGAAGGCATGTGTTCTACCTTCAGCACCACCTAAGCAACAAACTCCGTCTTCTAAGTGAGGTGGTATCATCTGTGGACAACAGTGATGAAACTCTGAATAATTCCCACCACAGTCCTGCAACAAGTCATTTGGCACAAGCTATGGATGTTGATAGTTTGAATGAATCCAGCAGCAAACTTGGTTATACACAAGAAACAAAACGACTGAAACGTGCTCCTATGCTGGACTCTCCTGGTCCAGAAACGGAATACCGGTTCATTGATAAAGTATTATCAACTTGTAGGGATGCGGACCAAGCCAGGTTTGCTACTGCTTATAGAAAATGGTTAGTTACTTTTTTAGGTCAGTGATGGAAGAGTTTAAAGCTTTCAGGGTTCTTCTTTTAGTGCAATATTCTCTTTTCAGACACAAATGCATGTCTTGGTTTCAAGTGTTAACTAACCTTGTTTCTCACTCTTTCAATGGTCAGTCCTAAAATTAATTTTCAGAACAGAAGTCTGTCACTTGATTTAGTAAAGAACTGGCATACCTTTTTATTAAGCAAATGCAGTTTGTTCTTTAATCTTTTAATGAAATCACTCTGTGTCAGCTTCCTACCATGCCATTTTCTTCTTTATCATTTGGCTTAAAAAAAAAAAAGTCTGAAATGCTTTTGAAACAGTGTCTGGAAAAAGAATAGGAAGATCTGTCAGTATCGGCTAAACCTGTTTCCAGGTTGTTCCTCTTTACTGTAGTGGAATCTTGCTAATACCTTATTGGATTCAGACTATATTTTGTATCAGCAACCTTTAGCAGAACACCAGACTTCCGCATTTATTTCTTAAGGCTCCAGTAACAGCATTGGAGCTGTTGCCTTTTACTGTGGTAACTGAGTTTTTGTTCACTTATTAGTTGTCACGTGAGTTTGATACGGAAGTCTATGAAGTTGAAATCCTGAAAAGCAGATACAGAAAAATGTAACAGAAAATAGTTCAAACACACACATTCAGGCTCACCCTTAGAGTTGGAGCTATATTTGGAAATACTTTTCTTAGAACAGACTACCTTAATTTCCTGCTTGGTATTTATTTATTTATTTTATCTCAACAATCTAGAATTAATTACACTTGATACACATTTCTGAATGTATTATGTACACTACAGAATCTCAGCCTGCTAAGTCACACATTGTTAACTTGTACTTAACCAAGATCGTGCAAGACCAATAGATGATGATGACTATACAATTAAAAAAAAAAAAAAAAAAAAAGACAGCAGGAGTGAGCCAATCTCTTCACTTTTGTTCTTTTGCAGAGCTTCAGTCTGTTTTTTTTCTTTTGACTCTTCCTTGAGAGCACTTCTCCAACCATATGTCTCTGTTTACATAACATGGAAATTTTAAGGGAATTTGAAACACATTTCTATTCCATTGAAATTAAACATGAATGGTTTATTTTGTCATTTCCTTAGAATTTGTCTATATAAGGGATTTTTACACTAATGGAATTGTGCTGGTCTAAGGACCCTGGGGATAAACATTGTACAACTGTAGAAGTTTGTACAATGGCAACATTGCCTCTGTTCCAAACAGACTATTAACTAAGGGGATTAGATTTTCAAGCTAGAGACTTCACCAAAATTGCTGTATATTTCTCCTGCCCAAAGTGCCTCCTGACTGTGGTAAGTTTCCAGCTGCTGTTTTTGTTGATAAGAGAGAGCAACAATGAAGGAGGAAAAGAATGGGTAACCTACTCAAAAGTATCATTTGGAAAGAAAAAAGGCACTCAAAACATGTGGAATCCCAACAGTTCTAATTAACTTGATGGTTGGGGATTACTCTTGCATTTCAAAATGAAAACAGACCACTTCTAGCCTTAGTATGTTCGTAACTCATTTCAGGCACAGAGTTGCTAACAGAGACATTTCTAAGTATACACTGCTTTGTTTACAGTACCTAGGAATTACTGACCTAGGCTTGAGCATCCACCTGGCAAAGGTTTATCTCAGTGGGCATCCACACCTGCCTCTGGATAGCTGGGGACATACTACATGTCCATTCATCTTGAGGTGCTCTGAGATGCTGTTCTTGTTGATGGTTTTAGTTGCAGAAGAACATAATGGGTGTGTGAAGCTGTGGGAATGGCTTGAGAGGATAACTTGGTCATAGGGTTCTGTCTCTGTGACCATTGACAAATTGATAGGTTCAGGTACAAACCAGAGTCTGAATTTAAGAACTTCACTTGAGCAAGAACTTTTACCCATCACAGAGGACCTGATGTTTTTTGAGTATGTAAGATAACATTAAAACATGCATAGTAGCCTTGGTCAGCTTGATTAATTATATCCCATTAATGAGTAGTATGAGCCTTGAAAGTGTGAAGTCAGCTGGCAATGCGTTAAGGATCATGTTCTTGGTCCTAGATTACTTAGATGGTAACATAGTTTTGTGTTCTGTTTACCTTGGCAAAAATTACCTGCTCGTGAGAAAATAATTAGTGGCAGGAGCAGGCTGGGAAGTGGGAGCATGATACAAAATATTTCTTGAACTGTGGAAGGGAAGAGATGCACTCTTCTTGCACTGGAATGATTGAGGTTTTTAGAGGAAAGATTTCTACTAGAATCTGACTTGAAGCCCATTATCTATTTCTTCCAGACTATAACCTGGCGTCTTAGTTGGCTTTCTTAGAGCTGTATTGTGGAAGTACTGTGCCATTGAATTTGACAACCTTTCCATCATAAGCACTTAAGATCAAAGAGCTGACCTCATATACATGTGTGCAGTTCCTATTCATGTCAGCACTAGTTATGCATGCTTGTAGGAAGACAAGATTTGGTCCTATGTAACTGAACTGAGTTGTATTGTATTTTCATACTTGGAAAATGTTCTGAGAGCTCTGATTAGAGATGGTGCTGATATTTTTATTACTTTTACAAAACACTGATGGTTGTACTGTGGCTCCTACGTGTGGCTTTTTAAAGCCTGCACCTGATGGAAGTATTCCCCACCTTTTTTTTTTTTTTTTTTTTTCCAATCGAGTGAGAACAGTTACATTTAGAAATGTTTGCAGGCCAGAATCTACCACACAGGGAACTAAACAATAAAAGTGAAATTGAAACAAGTCATATCTTCCCCTTTGAAAGAAATGCAAACAATAAGGTGTCAAAATAGAGCTTTAATTTTTTCAAGGTAACAAGTTATATGAAAGAATAAAATCTAAAATTAAATTACTTCAAGCCATGAATGTCCTGAAGCCTCTTACATTAAATGGTTGTTCAGATACTTTCAACAAATTAGATTAAACTCACAGATGTGTGATGTTCTGGAAATATGATCTTTGGAATATACCTGTCTAACCATTCAGTATTCTTGCAGAGTCCCATTGGGGCACCATCTGAAAAACAGAAGAGTGGCTTCAGCACATTGGTAGTTAACATGCGTAAATGTTACTACTCTAAGTAATGTATTTCAGTTGGTTTGTGTTTCAGAGGTCAGAGTATCATAATGTAGTCAATGAACATTCTTGTGGAGAAAATGTCCAACAGAAGCTCCAGAAAACAAGGCTCTTACTCTCTGAAGTTCCTTCAAGTATAAAATCAAACTTTGTACATCTGTAAATGTCTTCATATAAAATTCAGTATCTTTACTGATTTTATCTTCTGCTGTAGTATGTGTCATTTGAATTAATGCAAATTCTTTTTGTCCACTGGATTAGTCTTTGTAGGAATTTCTTTTTGCTAGAAACAAAGGGTTTTGAGGAACAAATGTAATTTGAAATTGCAGAAATTAGAATAGAAAGAATCACATTTTTAAGGAGTTGAATTCTCCGCTGCTAATATATTAACTGTTATTTAATTGGCATTAGGTTTATCTATGTTACAGTCACTGGAGCAACATATGCAGCATTAAAGATAGCTACAATAGCAAAATTGTATGAAGTTATTATTGGAATGCATTGCTGTAGCTGCTCTGATTAATATTTGTTAATCTGCTCATGCCTGCATAGTAGTTTTTTGTTGACTTCTTGCACATTCTTTATACAGTCAAATCCTTGTGTCATTTAAATAGAGGGAAAAATATATTGTTGATTTATACTATTTGATTAATTACCTTATATGACACTTGGTTTAAGACAAATAAGCAAAGGGGTAACATAGGGAGAAAACTTCAATTCTGTCTTGTAGTCAAAATTTCTGGCATTTCCAGTTTTGTGTTAGTGCTGCTTAGTTAGAATGTGTAGCTAGTCTTCATGGACAGGAGTGAGTTTTTTTCCTAAGCAGATAATGAATGAATTTTTAAAACAGTACTGTATAAGGTTGATGAACAGAAATGAAGGGTTTTGGAAAGGCTTGTCTGCATAGCTAGACTCAACAAGCATACTTCTTCAGAGCAATATATAATACAATGAACAAAATGTGACTACCAGAGAATAATTTAAGCAGTGAGTCTTCAGGGACTTGATGATTCAATTTTTGGACAAGGTTGTTTGCTTAGTTTTGTTTTGCCATCTGTAAGGGAAAGATGTTCCTTAGGTTTTTTTTCATTTAGTAAGAAGTGAACCGTTGCACTTACAGTGTGGGGAAAAAACACAACTCCTGAGTTGTGTCTTCTAGAGAAATTTTGGAAAAAGAAACAGTGAAGTGAAATGTAGATGTGACTTTTAAATGCATGTTTGTCCTGTACTAATTTGGTGGTAAGAGGTCTTTATGATTAGATCTTACTGTTTTATTAATGTCAAATATAAAGGAAAGAGGGTAGCTCACCTATTCTCAAATGCACTTAACATTCAAGTTAGTTTCAAAGGAAGTTCAATGTCCCTGACTAAGATAATTTTCCTCCTTTTTTTTCCCACGTGCACAGAGGCATGTTCCCTTCCCAACCTCTTCTCTGTTCTTACAACCAGCACAGAAGAATGTAGCAAAGCACTGGTGAGGTGGCCTCATTTCATGTCTAGATAATTCTGACTACCTCCCAAAAAGTGCTCTGATTAATGTCATTTAGTGGAGCTCATTAGGCTCAGTTTTTCTGGAACCTCATGCTAAGCCTGCCTCCTCTTTCAGAGGTGAAAAGCAAGAGCTTTATCTATGAAGCCATCTAGTTTCCCCAGGAGAGTTTGACGGAGAAAATTTTAAAAAATAATAATAATTCTTGTAGTTAAAGTTGGGAAAACTAGAATTAGCATAAACTTTTATTGGTGTTTTCCTCTGAAGAAGCAATGTATTGCTAAAAAATGGGGGAAATATGTGCTTCCAAGAAATTCCTTCCAGAAAGTTTATGCTTTTGATTTATAGAGCTGACACTTTTTAGTGGCTTTGACTTAGTGTGTAATGTTACTTCTCAGGGCATAGTCATCTTATAGTGAATTAGGGTACATTTTTAAAGTTTATAATTCTTGATTAAAAAAAAAAAAAACCCTAAACATAAATGCTAAACATGTAATAATGGAGTTGGTTTTCTTTGTCTAGCATAGTGTTTTATATCTACCCACAAGCTAATACAGTACCTAATGATTCACACTAGACCTTACCATCTCATCTGTGTCATATTTTTATATCTTAAATTGCTGTTGCAGAAACTTGCAGGAAGCTCCTGACAGTTTGTGGGATTCTTCTCTGAGTTCCCTAGTACTATTCAGTAGGATATTCAGTATCTCACAAAGATGTGTGTTGTAGTGATGGGGAAGCTTTTCACAGTATCTGTGTTGACGCACTAAGTATCTTAGATTTTTTTTTAAATTTTGTTAGGGGTCTGAATACTAGAATTGAAAAAGCTTTTAGTTGTTGATAGCTGGCAGATGCTTATGTACAATACAATTATCCTGAAGAGCAGAACTCCTAACTTAGTCTAGTTTATTAAGCATCTTTATCTGTACCATCTGGAAGCTGCTGTTAATCCTACTTTATAGATGGAGGTGGGGAGAACCCACAGCAACAGAATACAATATTCTGAACAGAATATGGTGAAACAAAGAGCTTCTATTGGAAGAGATATTCCTGCACATTAATTGTGAATAAAGTTATAAATTTGGTACATCATTAATACAGTAAAATTTCCTGAACAGGGAGCTAAATGTTTGTGGTGGTGGTTTTGTTTTGTTTGCTTGTTTGTTTGTTGCTTTTTAACAGAGTATTCCTTGTTATTAAAAATTGCATAAATTATACAAGGTACCAGAACTTATTTTTACAAAACAAAATATATTTATACCTACTCTGTTTATTCTTCTTAGTTCCAGTTTTTCTTTTTCGAAGTGGCTACATTTAAAACTGGGTAGTCATCTTGAAAACGTGCTTTGGAATGTTGTCTTTAATTTCATGTAATAGAAATAGTATAGGTCTTAAATGGTTTTAAGTAGTATTAAGATCCAAGTAGTAATGGTGCTACAGTATTTAAGTGAGCCATTAAACACTGATTTTGTAACAGTCATGTCCATCAAAGTACAATTTTATGTAGGGCAAAATGTTTATTTTATCAAGATACATGAAAAAATATTTAATTCTTACAGCTTTCATATTAGGGGGAAATACAGTTGGTTTTAAACATAATATTTTGCAATATTTTTTCTATGAAAAAATCTCAGATACCCATTTCTGACCATTCTAAATTGTATGTAGATTTCCAGTGCAGATAAATTAGATAACTGATAAGTTTTGTAGCAGAGAGAATGAGAAGATGAGAGGACAATAAAACATTGGAAAATAATTTGGTAAATGACTAGTGTTCTACAAGATAGTGAATGCAAAGCTTTTTTTTTCACTGGTCTTACTTTGTTGTAGCATTAATTTTTTTTCAGAGGGGGATTGTTTTTTTTTTTGTCACCCGTAGAAAGCTTATTTGTGAATAAGATATCTATATTTATTCTCCCACAATAAGTGTGCATGGATGGATGGATGGATGGCAGACAGAACTGTGTTTATGTGAGCCTGAACCTAGCAGGATCATCGCCAAGGTCAGGGGCTTGCTTAAAGCAGCAAGAGAGCTCTGGCTTAGTCTGTCTTACTTTCTTGATAGTTGGGCAAATGTGTGCATACACAGACCAAATTGTTAGTGGTGATGTTTATTCCAAGTGCTGGCAGGGAGTATTTGAGATGATGAAAGAGCTGGTAAGGTTGTGCAGGCTGGGAGAACTGGTAGGTGCTCAGCCAGTGTCCTGCCTGGTGCCTGGGGGAGGCTGCTCAGGAGTCTTCCCAGGAGGACCAGACAGGGATATTTTGGACTAAGTGCTTTAGTGTCACAGGAGACTGGGAAAAGTATGTCAGCTACAAACTAGCAACTGAAATTGGTATGTGTATATAAACAACAAGTAGCCTTTTTGGTACTTTATTTTCCATATTTTTCTTATGTTCTTTTTTTATAAAAAATGAGTCACATTAAAAAAAGATTTTTGAAGTTACTCGTCATTTATATGCTTTCTGATTTTGAAATATTGGATTTGAGAGCTCTTCTTGAAGGACTCCATTTTATTGGAAAATGCTAGTAGCGCCTTTCCTTCTAGACATTGTGATTCACTCCAAATGTTCTAAAATGAGCACCTAAAATCACTGGGCATTACTGCAAATATTGCTCATCATCTTAAACCCAAAACTTAGAAAAGGAAGGACAAGATCTGCTCATACAGGATTTGGTTAGTTTTGGGGTTTTGAGTTTTTAAATTATTTTTATTATTAGTTGGAGGTCTGTTTGTCTTTTGTTGTTTTGGGAACTATTTTCATGGCTTTTTCTTTGTTTTCATTTTATCCCACTAGCTGCTAGGAGAGAAGGTAGAAAGAATGTGTAGGGAAGCCCTGAGTCGATGTGTACAATCCTGGTCTACTTAATTTAGGGGTTCATTAAATCAGAAAGCTTAGTATGACCAAGTAATAAACTCTCCAGGGTTCTTGTACAGAAATAATTTGCAGGATCTGGTCACTAGTTGGTTTCTGATGTGAGTGCTTAATTTTTCCCCCTGTTAAAATGAGTGACAAAATTCCCGCTGACTTCACTGAGACAGGATTAGGCCTTGCTGTGGAGAGGGCATCAGCCACTACGTTGTGGCTTTGACATTTTCAGTGTGGTGAATTGAAAGGGATTTATTTATCTTTTGCAAATGGTCATATTTATGACTTCAAGAAAAAAAAAAGTATTCATTAGCACTGTAGTGGAGGATAAACTGTTCAGGGTGTGGAATATTATAAGTTTAAAAGGGCAGCTAGAGAGAAATATGGCTACTGTGGGGTATCAATAGCTAAGAAAACTGCTTTGTTTTTCTCTCCTCCTTGGTTTTTTTTCCTCCTTGTTTCTCTTTCCCTCCGTGTTTTTCTGTCTTTTGTAGTGGCAAAAAGTTTCACACAATATACCTGTGTGCAAACCAGGGTGATAAATTAGTTTGGGATGTATTGCGTATCAATAGAATATAGGTCAATGCCTGTGTTTTATGCAAGATATTTGGGGATGAACAGTAAGCTTTCATGTGCCATGTGATAATTGATGCAATATTGAAGCAAGGAGGTCTTAAATAGTGAATGGCTTAAGTTTTACTGTTCCTCAAGCATGCTGTAGACATTTATGGTGCAACGATAAACTGCATGTTTGTCAACCTGTCATCTCACAAATTCTTATAACTAGGTAAAAGCTATGTTTTTTTTAATGTATCTACTTAACATTGCTTTGTAATGTTCTACCATTATTTGTTGTTATTTAGGACAAGATAATTTTCTCCACACCTTTAATCCATCTTCAGTGGAACCTAGCCAGGTATAGATTTTTATGATTATAAATCTAGTTTTGCTGTGAAGGGAAGTTGAATTTCCAGCATATAAAATGTTTAGTTTCCTTATGTCTAAGTTAGAAATATAACAGGGCATCCTAGCACTACTTCCCAGTTGTGCACATTACATTTTACCTTGTTTATCTAAAATATTTTGTATTGCATGTTAATTGAATTTTTACATATCCTAGTAGTACAAAATATATTAAAAAGCACCCCTACAGTCCTAACTATTCTATGCAGATGTCTTCCAAAATTTACAGGTACAATTTTAGTGGTGGTGGTTGGTAAATAGATTTTTTCACTTATTTATCAGCAGACTTGTTTTTATATGTATTAGTGACAGAATGGACTAAGCACAGCTGTAAGTTATTGTATTTCTGTAGAAAATGGAAAATAGTGTAAAATCATTTTTGTTACATGTTGGCAGTTTTTGAATAAACTTTACATCTCCCAAAAAACTCTCTTTTCTGTGACAACATATTTACCCTGGACTTCATTGTTTACCAACAGACATCTATCCTAATTATTGCTAACCTCTTTTCAGTGGTAACCTTCTTTTAACAGAAATTGCATCTTTTCTTATTAATTCAGGTGATGGCAGCAGACTTATTTTATGGCCTCTTTAAACATGGCCAGTTAAGACTTTTTCAAATGCATTCCTACATCTTCTCTTCACACTTAGTTTATGAAAGGATGGAGATGAACAGCAGCTTCCCAAATGAGAAATTTCTTTCTGGCAGTAAACAGCTGACTGTGCTGTCTAGTGTTGCAGAACTCTGAGAGCTGAATGATGCTCATGTTTCTGTAACTTACCTTAAGTTTCAGCATGATGCTCCGTGATGTGCTTGCCTTTTCTAAAATCTAGAATCAACTGGAGTAGCTTATTCCAGTCTTTCCAGGGTCCATACAATTTCTGTGCTACCATAGTTGAAGGGAAGACATTTCACAGATCCTAAAAGTGGGTAACTGCCCTCTTATGTTCAAAACATATACTTGTTTGATTCATATTAAAGATAGATATAGTATAGAAGCATGGTATGTTGATCCCAGTTGATTGCCTTTAGAAGATAAATTTTGCTGTATAAATTTTGTGGGACTACCTGAAGAAGAATCCTCGGGTGATCCCTAATCCGAACTCCATTAAAAGATGCTTGAGGTACGCTCATTGGTTTTGCAAACTTTCTAATTATGCGAATACGTATGCATTAACACCTTAATCCAAGTCTATGGGGCCAGATGGGATCTCCCAAGTGTACTGAGGGAGCTGGTGAAGGTGCTCACCAAGCCACTTTAAATTGTCAGCAGTCCTGGCTACCTGGGGAGGTCCCAGTTGACTGGAAATTCACAGATGTGATGCCCGTCTGCAAGGAGGATCCAGGGAATTACAGGCCTGTCAGTCTGACCTCAGTGCCAGTGAAGGTCATGGAACAGACCAAGTGCCATCATGTAGAACATAGAAGACAAGCAAGAGTCAGGCCCACTCAGGATGTGTTTATGAAAGGCAGGTCCTGCTTGACCAAGCTGATCTCCTATAACAAGGTGACCTGGTTAGTGGATGAGGGAAGGGCTGTGGATGTTGTGCGCCTAGACTTCAGTAAAGCCTTTGACACTGTATCCCACAGCATTCTCCTGGAGAAACTGGCAGCTCATGGCTTGGATAGGCATACTCTTTGATGAATAAAGAACTGGCTGGATGGCTGGGCCCAAAGAGTAGTGATGAATGGAATCAAATCCAGTTGGCGCCTCTCATGTTCTGATAAGGATAATGGCCGAAACATTGTGGCAAAACCAGTTCATCCAGCCACAGGCGACTATACCTTCAGTATAGGGTGAATTGCGATTTATGTATCAACAACAAGCTAACGAGCCACAGACCAGGCTATGTGGCCGATACAGGAGGTCGAGGACTCGAGGACGTGCCAGAGGGCACATAAATCTACCTCTGAAAAGCTGGGACCCTTCAACATCCCCCGAGACTTGTCTTTCACAATCACCCCTTCCCCCCAGATTTTTCTCTCCTTCACAATAACACCTCCACAGAAGACCAAAAGTTACACAAGCAGGCAATGCAGAGGGCTATAAAGGCCCACCTTGTGCAAGCACCCACCCACCATCCTGTGGACCACTCTGCCCACCAGTCTCATAACAGGAGCTGAACAAGACACCAGAGGACGCTGCACATGGCTGGACCCGAGACTGCGAACTCCATCACACATCAAGCGGAGCCATAAGGATGGTGAAGTCTTTCTCTTTTCTTTCTTTCTTTCTTTCCCATACTTCTACCTTTTTGCTTTCCTTTTGATACGTAACATAGTAACGTAAGATTTACAACCCCGCATATGCTGCAAAATTTTGATTTTTACTGATCGAACCTACAATAACGTAAATCCTTCTGCCACCAAATCATATAGCATTTTGCCCAAACTGCAGAGTAAAAGCCTTTTGTTTGCAGACCTTAAGTACTGGGTGTACAGTTTTCCAGCTGGAGGGGACCCACGAACCTGTGTCACTTCTCCCCTCACTCATAACTGAGGGTGGGACATGACAGTGGTCAGTCATGAGTGAAGTTCCCCAGGACTCAGTATTAGGGCCAGTTCTGTTTAATCTCTTTAACAATTATTTGGACAAGGGGATCGAGTGCACGCTCAGTAAGTTTGCAGATGACACCAAGTTGTGTGGGAATGTTGATCTGCTGGAGGGTAGGAAGGCCATACAGAGGGATCTGGACCATGTGGATCATTGACCTGAGGCCAATTGTATGAGGTTCAACAAGTCCAATTGCCGGGTCCTGCATTTGGGTCACTACAACCCCAGGCTCAGGAAAGAGTGACTGGAAAGTGCCTGGAGGACAAGGATCTGGGGGTGTTGATTGACAGCTGGATGTGCCATGGGGGCCAAGAAGGCCTGTACTCGGCACTGCTGAGGCCGCACCTCAAATCCTGTGTTCAGTTTTGGGCCCCTCACTACAAGAAACACATTGAGGTGCTGGAGAGAGTGCAGAGAAGGGCAGTAAAGCTGGTGAGGGGCCTGGAGCACAAGTCTGATGAGGAACAGCTGAGGGAACTGGGGCTGCTCAGCCTGGAGAAAGGGAGGCTGAGGGGAGACCTTACCACTGTCCACAGCTACCTGAAAGGAGGTTGTAGCATGGAGGGTGTTGGTCTCTCCTGCCAAGTAGCAAGTGATGGGACAAGATGAAATGGCCTCGAGTTGTGCCAGGGGAGGTTTAGATTGGATATTAGGAAAAAATTCTTCGTGGAAAGTGTCGTCAGGCATTGGAACAGGCTGCCCAGGGAAGTGGTTAAGTTGCCATCCCTGGAGGTATTTAAAATATGTTTAGATGAGGTTCTTAGGGATATGGTTTAGTGCCAGACTTAGGTTATGGTTGGGCTCAATGATCTTGAGGGTTTCTTCCAACCAAAATGATTCTATGATTCTATCCACAGATCTGCAGTTATGCTTCTCAAATAGCATTTTACTTCTTATAGTTTCATGCTTCCATTTATCAAAAATTGTTCATTAGTCATCAAAACTGGCTTACATGTTAAGGTGCCTTTCATTGATTTGAGTTAAGGCTGCAGTAAATTTGCTTTGTATATGAGGGCAATCAATAGCTCTCTAAAGAGCTTTAATTCCAGGCTGTTACCCAAATAATTCTGACATTCATATCATTTAAATAAATAATAATTCATTAAATATTAATAGAAAATAATTTGAATTATTAACAGAGAATGTGTGGTCGGACTTTTTTTTGTCTAAGCAATTCCTACATTAGGATATTTCAGTGTGACAGTATATGTGAAAAAGTCTTCAAATAAAGTTACTTGTATATTCTAGATATTTTACACTGCATGACTGGAATGAATCATAGGTCAAATAATTCTCAAATTTACTAGAGTGTTTCTTGGATTGTCTTGTCATCCTGGTATCTCGTCCATCATCTGCAACACATGCAAAGTCCTGAGCTAATGACACATACAAAAAGAAACTAAGAATATGATGTGCCTGCATGGTCATTCTATTCTACCTGTACTTTATAACACTCCTTTGTTCTCTGGTACAGGGCTTCAAATCTTCCACCATTTTCCAATTCTAATAAATATAAACGTTCCCCAGGTACTATTAAGCATATGCAGACCTCTGGAACTCCTTTGCTGGATGCCAGAGGGCAGTGGTGGCATTGTCTCACTGTTCCGCTGCTGTCTGTGCTTGCTACACCTTTGAAAAGCAGCCAAGGATTCACCGCTTCCTTTGTAACCAAACACTCAAAGCACCTTTGAGAACTACTGTTCTGCAGTATCTAGTAGAGAAATAAAAGAGAAAAAAAGGAAGCAGAAATCTTAAGAAATATCTCAGTAGACAGGGGTAAGTTGGTGTGGCACAGCATGAAAAAAGCATGACAGATGTAGTTTTCTCATTTGGCTAAGTCTTACTATTACCTGCATGAATCACAGAATCACAGAATGGTTGGGGTTGGAAGTGACCTCTGGAGATCATCTAGTCCAACCAACCTGCCAAAGCAGGTTCACCTAGAGCAGATCACACAGGAATGTGTCCAGGCGGGTCTTGAATGTCTCCAGAGAAGGAGACTCCACAACCTCTCTGGGCAACCTGTTCCAGTGCTCTGTCACCCTCACAGAGAAGTTTCTCCTCATGTTCAGATAGAACCTTCTTTGCTTCAGCCTGTGCCTGTTGCCCCTCATCCTATTGTTGGGCACCACTGAAAGGAGTCTGGTCCCATCCTCAACACCCATCCTTGAGATATTTATAAACATTGATGAGATCCCCTCTCAGCTTTCTCTTCTCCAGGCTGAACAGACCCAGGTCTCTCAGTCTCTCCTCATAAGAAAGGTGCTCTAGGCCCCTCATCATCTTTGTAGCCTGCTGCTGGACTCCCTCCAGTAATTCCTTGTCCTCCTTAAACTGGAGAGCCCAGAACTGTACACAGCACACCAGATGGAGCCTTACCAGGGCAGAGGGGGAGGATAACTTTCCTGGACCTGCTGGTCACACTCTTAATGCATCCCATGATACCATTGGCCTTCTTGCCCACA
Organism: Patagioenas fasciata; assembly: GCF_037038585.1. Lineage (NCBI taxonomy): Eukaryota > Metazoa > Chordata > Aves > Columbiformes > Columbidae > Patagioenas > Patagioenas fasciata. The sequence goes on from NC_092560.1 coordinate 27,398,329, forward strand.
AAGCACGTTGTTGACTCATGAGATATATCTGACATGCAGATATGTTGACAAGGTAGGAGCAGTCTCTAAGGGAAAGGAGACAGCCTTTTGAGGGCAAGTGTGTTTCAACATTTGAAGTGGAGTGTTTGCAAGGGAAGAAGTTCTCTATTTTACTGTGGGACAGCTTGTTTTTAATTGCTCTTGCATATACGCTGTCTCAACTCTGACATGCCTTGTAGTATCAATATTTTTTTCACCAAAGTAACCTTTCCTGGTGGCTTACAGCTCAAAACACAAGGTGGGTAACGAAGATTTTTAGCTGCAGAGTCTATGGGTTTCAAAGGTCTTGCATGCTTTCTCCATATAAGCTTGCTTGTTTAAACAGAAATATTAATCTGCCTGGCACTTCCATCTGACTGGAAAAAGTGACACCTCTGAGGGTGCACTTAGTGATTTTCATGGCAATCAGTGCTTACCAAGTGAAGTCAAATAGAAGGCAGGAAGAGAAAGATCAGTCCAGCTGTTTATTGTCATTATCCACCCTAAAGCTAAAAGCATACCTATTTAATTAAACATGTATAGGCGTGAAGCAAATTAAGACTATGAGGCATCCCAGTTCTATGGTGTCACTTCAGGTTAGATCATCTGTGTATGCCTGTTCTGTACAGGAGACGACTGTGTTTTTAGCCACGGAGATTTATCAGAGCTGCAAACAAATCAGCGGAGCCATGAAAATGTAGTAGTCACTGATAATCTGTTGACCTTAATTTGTTTCCTTGTTAAGGTGTTTCCATCATGAAGGGCAATATGGCTTTTTCTGAGGAAAAGGGAAATAGGAACCTTTCTCTCCATGCATAACTGCTGTCTTTACAATCTGGCGCCTTTTTGCAGGTGACTGTCCCTTTCCTACAGTCCCAGTGAACACAGCCTGTTCAGTTTAGCAGTGCCTGGCTTGAATTAATACAGAAACTAAAACATGCTTCCAGCTGCTCTATCTGTGATTGTGCCATCTTACAGTCACTGGCAGGTCTTCAATTATACCAGCCCAAATCTTATGTGAGAAAGAGAACATACATGCATTAATGAAGTGGATGCCACCTGGTTAAAAATAGAGATGCAGACTTAAAACGCTCATTGGTACACAGCAGGGCAAAGCTGGCTGCACTGAGTCATATTTAGGAACTGGAAATTTAACTGGGAAAACGGCAGTTCTTTGCTGTCCCTGCTAACTGAACTAATCACTGCAAACTTACCAGTATGTGGGTGAAACTGTCAGATCACCTGTGGGAGCTAGTAGAAAGTGTCACTGAAACAACCAGTTGATGACTCCAGACACTGAGGAGAAAGGAAGGTCTGTATCTCCATCCTTCTCTAATTAGAAGTTTCCATAAGGGAAGCAGAAATATAAAGTCTATTTTCCCTTAAGCCTGCATGGCAAAGGAGAGGATAAGAAGAGTACTGAATTATTTAAGTCTTTATGTCACACTGAATGTAAGATGGGCTCACCACCCCAAAGGACGGTAATCACACAGCATGAGAAACCTGCTTTGCCACTGCAGGGAGCAGGCCCATGGACCCGACTGTCAGAAGATCTCAAGCACAATCTGTCCTTTCTGTCCTTTCTGTGAATGATAAAAGCTACTTTATGCAAAGCGTCTCTGGGAGTCTGGCTCTGTCAGTGAAGTCAAACCTTCCCTTGTATGGTAACTAGTTTGCAAGACATTGTCATAGTTCTTTTTCTCTCCCTTTGTTATTTTCTGGACAAGTGAATATGGGTTCCTGCCTTTTTTGCTTTATTCCTGTAGTGCCAAAGGCTCAATAAGAGGAATAAGGAGTATGTTCCCACTCAGGCAAAGAAGGTAACTGTGCTTGAATATGATATGTGGTTGTTAAACGTGCTAAGCAGTATGCTGTGGCACAAACCAGGAGTGATTTGTTATTGTAGTTGTTTGTGTTTTGATGAATCTGTAGGAGGACAGGATTTCATCTTTCATCTGTGCTTTTGTGTTTAGCACCTGGCTGCTGTGACTTCCGTTCTGAAGAGCTTAAGTCATGTTGCATGTTGTGAAAGGGCTTGTTACTTATTCTAAAGCAGATTATTAATGCCCAAAGGCAATGGAAAGAGAGAAAGGAGACAAAGCTCTTCAGTCTTAGAGGTGTTGATCCTCTGAGTCCCAGCACTTAATAGTTAGTGGTTTGATAGTCAACATTGCCATGGCTGGCATCTCTATCCTCGGGGAGTCTAAAATCTGTCTGCTTCATATTGGAATGAATGGGATTTTGATATTGGTGTTTGATATATAGGATTTGATAGTTTGCTTAAGGACAATGAAGCTAGCTGTTAGTACTTTAATTCCACATTTTGTAGTTTTTCAGTTTTTCTATGAAACAAAACAATGCTGTCTATGCTTTATACATTGGTTATTAACACAGTAAAGCTAAAGCTGAGAAAAATAACCAGTAATTTTGATCCTGCTTTGAAAAACCTGAGGCCTTTGAATACAGAGTATTTAATGATATACACCACATTTTACACAGGACTTGTAACACTCAGCACAGAATTCCTTTGAATTTATTTTCGGTGGCAGTGCTTTTCGTTGGTCAGCTCACCACAGCTCCTATTAGGGACCAGAAAACGAGGAATACTCAGTGTGCACACATTTAACAAAACGCAAATTGGTTACTGCCCTGTTCAAGAATCCTGTGGAGGAGGCATCTGGGACACAGCTCTGGTCTGACTATTGGCCTCCATAAGTCATCTGTCATGCACTCAAAGGAGATAAATTCAGTCTGCATGTGAAACTTCCATTCTAGTTTGAGTGATCTTTGTATTCCTATGTTTTCCAGTTGTACAAGAATATTTATATACATGTGTATTTACATTCTGTGATTTCAGTTTCTAAATTCCACAAAAAAAAAAGTAGATGGAAAGCGCTGAGATTAACAAGTATCAGGCACAATTTTTAACAAGACTGCTATGGTGTAACTACAGCAAAGAATCCACAGGATTTTTGTGATACACCACATACAAACCATAGTATTAGATCTTAGTACTGATACTTCTTGTGTGAACAAATTGCACATAGAAAAAAAATTTAATGGCTTAACTATTTAAATTCACACCTACCACAGTGTGCTTCAAAAACTGTGAGTGAAATCCATTTCTACATTTACTGTTTTCACAGGAGCCTTTATTTAGTAAGGTCTCTAACACCAGAAGTCCTGATTTCAAACAGTTTCCCTTTTTCTGTCATTAGTTATCCTGTAACAGTTAAAATGCAAATAGTTTACAAATAGTGGAGTCTTGCTATCTGTTTATTACTGTGAAGGATATTATTTTCAGTGTAGATCACTATAAAGCAATAATAACACAAATCAGTAAAAATGGATTTTATTGGAATACAAGTTAATAGAAAAAAAACCACAAACCAAACCACCCACTTCTTTCCTTTTACACTCTTTTAACATACTTCAATTTATTCTTATGGCGACATATTGTAAAACCATGACAACAAAAAAATCACAATAAGCTACCTTCAACTAAAATTTAGCTAAAGTAAAATGAAGCAGTACATGTAGCCAGAATAGCTGGCTATATCTCTACAGCAAGACTAACATTTTTAAAAATGAAATGTGCTGTCAATACTTCAAATTTGTCTATACGTGTTTGGAAGCATATCTGTCTCCTGTACCTCTCCTACAAGAGAGAAAAATCTAGATCTAGGATATTTTCTTCCTCCTGTCTTCTTTTTTTGTGAAAAAAAATGGTTATATGTGAAGATATTTTTATGTACCCCTGTACATATTTTGAGCCGGGATGAAATTTCCTCACCAAAGCAATCAAAAACCCTGTTTTTTTATAAAAGCCGTAAGGCTGCCTTTCACTTTATCCTGACTCATATGCTAATGTATTTCTCAATTGGACATCCACTGACCCCTTTCCCTCACTTTTACATCCCACTCTTCATCTCTCCACATGACAGTCATCCTTAATCCTGACCCAGCAACCTGACTTTGCAAAAGGAAGAAATGTCAGTGACGAGAAACTGTGCACAAAATACATCATCCTTCACATCTGCTGTAATTCACATTTCATTTGTTGCTGCCATCCACCATTTGATGACTAGTGTTCATTCACAGTCCACCTTCTAGTGAAGGTTTTCCAAATAAAGGGTATATACATGTGTTCTATACTGAACATAACAGACACACCTGAACTTGCTCTAAAGCAGACTTCCTCCTCGGCTAATTTACTTTGACAAGGAGGATGCTACATTTTCAGCAGAGTAACACATTTCACATTTAGAAGTTACTTTATCAGCATGTTAAAAACAGTCTTATAACAGACCTCAGATACAGTCATAACTTTTGCAATTTGAATGAATGCAAATATGAGTATAAACACAAATCTAGACCATTGCTTTTCATTTAGTCTATTCCTTTTGTGTTCTCAGACAACATGATGACTATTACAGTTTTCCACAAGGCTTTATTATCCAACTCTGCTTATCATTCAACCCCACAAATATCCCTGACTTCTTCTATGACAGTGTCTCCTGTGTTAGATCTGCTAACTCTTGTATATTTCAATTGCTTCCTGTTTCAGTAAAAACTGTCAAATTTTTTATTCTTGTATTTCCTCCTGTGGTCTGAATGCAGCCACCTACATGGATGACTTCCTGATTGATTCGGAGCGAGTTAGGCTGAGTTGGGTTTTTTGTTTTGTTTTTATGTATTCCTTGAGCCTCAGACAAGACACGGACTCCCTCAGACTTGTATTACATGTCTCTGATCATGAGACTAACACTTGAAAAGGGCTTGCATACGATTAGTGGCCACTTCAAAAAGAAGAAGAAAAAAAGAGTTCACTGGCACTTATCTTTCATACAGTGTTTAAAGGAGCACTTCCAGTCCTGCCAGGCAGTGTGGTGAAGCCTACGATGTAAACAGGTGCAAAGTGCTCAAACAAGAGGCGTGATACGATGTGATGTATTTTGTGCATGCGATAGCTAGTACTGCAACATTTACATGCTTCAAAGAAGAAATGGTAAAAGATCACACCTGATATCTGTCATGATCTTCATCTTAAAACAGTAAGACTTGCAGCATGTTCTGGAAGCCCCCAGTTGCAAGTGATCTGCTGGATCCAGTAGATCACCAGTAGGAGGGAGGTTGTGCACCCAAGGATTGTTCACTGGTAGTACCTCCTTTTGCTCTCTCTGGGACTCCTTGGGGCTACCAGTGCAAGTGCCTCAGCTGGGGTTCCTCCCACTTGCTGAAAAGCAAAACCAAAGCTATTGTGAAGGATGCCAGTGCCAAGCCATTAATTTGAAACCTGAAATTGCAGGCAGGAGGCTATCGATTCAAAAACTGGATCTCAGCCTAATTCTAGCCTGTTTTTGCCAAGCGATTGGGGTGTTGCCATGACTGGTTTCTAAAGCATCGCATGCAACGCTGGAAGTACCTGACTTCAGGAAGCAGCTCACCAGTTTGGCTTGTTGCTGAAGTGGCAAAAAATCCCCATCAAGAAAAAAATCCAGTCACCTGACTAATGACAGAGTCCTTTGAGGTTTTTCACATTTTGTAAAGTAAACACTCCTTCTGTCTGTGCTTACTGCAAGTGTCTTTGGCTTGGCTTCCTCTGCCTCGCCAACAGATGGAACGGGCACTGACCCTGCCAAGTTCTGCGCTTCAACCTTGCAAACCACATGCCACTGCTGCCTTCCCCAAACTAGGCCTTAGAATCACTCCTGTCTCTCCCTGAAACACCTGTGCTATAATGAAAAGTCAAAATGGAGGTGAAGTTATTGGCAAAATCACACTGCTAGAAGACACACAATCCAGAACATCTCTTTTAACTTTTTTCCTCTGTGCAGATTAATCTGAACCACAGGATGGGACTCTGCAGAGTCGCTGTTAGGGAAGGTCATTCTGTGGGACTGACAATTTTTTATCTCTACCTACTGCCAGGTTTTAGAGGAGGAAGGGCAAGGTAGTGTTGAATTGTCCCATCCACTGCGTAGATCTCATAAGCAGGTAAATGAATATACAAAACCAGCAGTGGAGCTGTTTGGTGCACTTTGGCAGCGTGCTGGCAAAGATTGCTGAGGGAAATAGTTCAGGTCAGAAAAGACAGGCCTGGAAAATTGGGAGCCAAAGAAATACAAGTGACATTGAAATGTCCTTACTAATAAGCTTAACACAGAAGATATCCAGAAGGAAAATGCTTTTGTCACAGGAGCTTTTGGTGAGGGCAAAGAGAAGGCACTTTCAGCAAGACCTTGTTTCTCACCTCTTGCCTGCAAAATCCCTTCATACAACCCAGCCACAGGGACACAATGGCAATATCTGTGGTTGTCACCAGGAGACCCAAACTCTCAGTTCCAGCAACTGCAACCAACCAGGATGCTGACAACAGGTCAGCCCCTCAAAATCCCATGTATGGAGGTAGCTGAGGAGGCGTGTAAGGTAAAGTACATCAAGTCAGTCTTTTCCAGGCTCCCTGTGCTTCCTCTCCCACTGTTTGCATGTGCTGGCTCCTGCAACCCACTGAAGATCTGTCAGGATAAAACAGCAAGGGCAGCTGGCATATTTAATTTAACCTTTTTATTCCTTCTGAGAGGTTCCTGATATGTTAAGTTTTGCTGAAGATTCCCTTGTGCACCTGTAGGAAAAATATTAAAAATCCCAGTTGGGTGCATGAAATGTAAGATAACTGTCTTTGAGTTAATTGGCCTCACTAAATATCACATGCTGTTCAAGGCTACTCTGAGAAAACACAGCCAAAGCAGTATGAAGCTGCGTATTTTACACAGACAAATTCTTCAATCCGATTATAAAGCAAGGTGCTTTATACTCGTTACACAAACACTTCTTTAGATTGCTATACCTAAAAAACCACATTTTATTTTCCATCACTGTGGACATTAAAAGTCCTCGGGTGTCTGTATTGTAGTCTGAATAGACACTGTAATTTATAATACAAAGGAGATTTTCTCAAATTGTCTTTAAATTGCGACAGCTTTCTAGAAAAATATACGTTTTTTGTTTATTCAACAATTCTATGCATATAACCACTACCACCTTCTTGCTTATGTACGCTTATGTCTCAAAAAAATGTCTAAACAGTATGAAAAAGTGACTTATTCACTAGTGAAGGAGAAGACTGAAACAAAATTCTCTACAGTGTGCAGAAAGGGGCATAGTGAATTGAGAGTGACCTTCAAGTAGATTACACTCCTTCAGCATATTTCCAGAGCTTCAGAATTGCCTAGTTTAATGTGTTATTGCTGAATTCCTCAAATACTACCACATATCTCTATATTATCCATAAGGATGATTCCTGACCGATTATTTGTTTCCTTCCATTATACCTCAAGCTTTCAGATTTTTTTTTTATGTCTTTGGGAACTTATTTATTTTGTGATTATGTCTATTGCCTAGTATTCTGGAGGGCACAGCAGTTTTACTTTATTATACCCCAAAGAGCTTTCTGCCTGCCAGCTGACTATTTAAGGCCTCTTCATAGATAAGACTTCATTCTTTATAATTTAAATTAATTAAATATTTAGTATATGGTCCATCAGGCAAAGTAAATGTTTCAAAGCATAACTAGTGATATACTGTCCCCTTAGATTATGATAGCATTAGAAAATGGGCAATCTCTTTTTACAGGCTATGGGTGGGCAGACTACAATAATTGCAACCCAGTGGAAATGAAGTTTTATTTTCTAATATATGGGATGCCTGCTACAAGGCTTGCCCAATAAGATGAAGAGAATCATCAGAAAATAAGATGAGTAGAAACCTGCATTGAACTTTTAGGGAGGAATGACCAATGTTTAAAACAGCACTAGGAGGCTTCAAGGGGCAGTGGATCCCAACTACTTAGAATCATTTTGGTCAAAAGAGACCCTCAAGATAATCGAGTCCAAATTAGAAGTTATCTTGCTGGCATGTCGCAAGATACCTTCAAAGAAAAGGGAGAAAGAGCATTTACAAAATAAAAACTTTGAGATATTCCAGTACTACCTTAAACACTACACCTATTCAGGTGATAAAGAAAATGCCAGGAATTCTCTGTGTGCACCAGTCTAGTGTTCAGTAGTGTTTGAATATATTTGAAAGTATCATTCCCTCACAGGAAATCAATTTATGAAAGAAATCGCCTGTGGAACCGAAGTGTTGTGCTGCTAATGAATTACAGACTGGATGCAAACACACAGAGCAAAATGTTACAGGTACGTTGTATGGCAAATTAGTACAGTTGACAACACTAGCGGCTTCTAGGCTTAAAAAACATAGATCTGACGCCATGTTCCTGACTTAGCTATTTCAGATCAAGCTAATCAAGAAGATAAGATGGTTGAATCTAGGAGATTTTATTCATAAAACTATCTTCCTTCAGTTCATTGGCCCAGTATCAGAATTTGAAAACATTTCAGTTTCTAAAAGCCACCTACATCAGTACCAGCAAGCACCTCTGAAACAGCCCACACTCTTCTAGCAGCAGACAGTTCACACACCACTGGAGTCAGAGATTAATGCATTCTGGCATATAAAAGCTGTAATCCCAAGCTTTCAGTCAGTAAAAAGCATTCATTTCTGCCCCTGGTGGATCTTGAGCTGACCTTGAAACTATGTCAAGCTTGCATTGGTCTTTTCAGCCTGTAAGAGCTGTTCTGCCATTGGCCCAAGGCTGAAAGTAGCAAGTCACAGACCTAAAACCATTACAGTGTCCAATTCCTGAAAATACACCCAAGCTGACTAGATTAGTAGACCAAGGCAGTAAAAAGTGTCTGACCTGCCATGGCCAAGGCTTTTCACTAGGCTACTAGATATATATACAAATAGAGGCAGAATGTAGACAAGCTGAATGCAATTAATGTACTCTGTAGAGCATGGTTTTTTCCTGAGAAGAGAAACCTTCAGCATAACTTCTCCCCCTTTCAAATAGACAGGCCCAGCTAATGAGATGTCTGTATGAAACCTGTGCCAGGCTCTTCCCTGTGAAATATGTGCTTTCTCAATACTCACACAGCAGCTTGTGCCAAATGACCCTAAAATATTGCAAGAATAAAGGCAGACCGTGGCATTTTGGAGCAGATTTAGAAACTCCATACGACTCTGTCCACAAAGCCCAGAGGAGCTCTGTGTGTATGTAGGAAACAAAGGGAACGAGGGCTCTCTAAAATCTCACAATTTCCATCTGCCTTTCTACTTTCACAGCAATGCTGAGCGGCAAGCGTAATCACAGGCCATATGTGAGGCAGCAAAGCTGGTCTCAGCTGGTGCAGGACTTCTGGGAAGAAAGGCCTGTTTACACTCATTTTCCCCTAAGACAAGCATGTCTTGGTCACTGGGGGGGCACCGAGCCTTAAAATCCATTGACAACGGTATGATGCAAATACTGGTCTTTAAACTGAAATACAGGGTGGGCAACCTATATGCAATGAAAAATGGGTTCACTGTAAATAGCATTATTTACAAAGCAAGAGTGCCTGAGTATGCCAGAAGCTGTCTGATCTGCGTTTTTTACAGATTACCCCAATGACTCGGACAACTGTCACCCTCATAGGTTACCGTTTAATGTCCAGCAGATTGTATAGATTCATTCACAGCGTTACTTCATTTTATAAATGTTGCAGATTAGTCTTGGTACTTTTGATAGTAGCTTTTCAAGTAGGTTTTATTTGCTAAATTTAAATCCAAACTGGTCAGTTTTACAAGGGCAGCTTACGTTTGTCCAGCAGCATAACTTCATGTAAGCATGGTTTTACAAAACTCAAACACATTTCTACATTTGCAGAAAGAGACAGAACAAAACTGTATTGAATAAATAAAAGCTTTACCTTGAAAACAATCAGGCCTCAATTTCCAGCATTTCAATTGCAAAAATTTCAAGAGAAAGAAATTGACTAAACAATGGTCAGATTGAAAACATGTAAGAGCCTGAAGGTCAATGCTAATGCAATGTAGTAGTACTGTTGCATTAGCAATAGTATCTCTTCTGTTTCAGAGACAAATTCTGTGCTAGAAGACCTGTCATGATGACTTGTCAAACAAATGGGGCAAAACGGAGCTCTGGAAGAAAAATGCATTTAGATATGGAACTTTCCTTGGATATAATTTATCAGTCATGAAGACTGTTGTTATTATTAGCCTTTTGAAATTATAAGAATATAAGTGAATAAGGTAGCTCGGGAGGGACCTCTTGAGGTCATCTGGTCAAATCTCCCTCTTAAAGCGGGGCAAATTTAGATAACATTCAGTCCTAACTGCTTCATTATTTTGAGAAGAAGGAGAGAAAGAAGGAATTTAGTCATAGGTAAAGTGTTTCACCTAATGTAACTATCCAGGAATCAATAGCTTTGGAAGTCTCTCATGTGCCTTCTATACACCATAAACTGTGGCAACTTGAGGACATACTGGGGCCATATATCCAGGACATAGAAAAGAAGAAGGGAACAGAGATCTGCTCCAGGCTTTTTCATTTGCACTACAAAAGTTATCAGATTGGAAGATGTCTCCAGGGTAAGAAAGAAAAACATTAATGAATAAGAAATATTAGCAAAGGAGGAAAAAAAATGAAGTGTTGCACTGTATTAAATATAGAGGAAAGGATTTTGCTAGCAGCTATCTAAGCAACAAAAGTAAATCACATTTTCTTAACTTCTTCCGTCTTTTTCATGAATATTTTTACCTACTGTCATTTTTGTAGTATTTATTTATGCAGTACTGCAGGAGTTTGGCTAGGTTATAAAAGTAGAGGTGTGCTTAGAGGATGGCTGAACCATATCACAATGGGGGAATAGGTGCTACCTTGTCACCAAGAACCAGAAAATCTCTTTCAGATATGTATTTGGGTGGGGAAAACCAGAATTATATTCCAAACTAACTCACATGTTATAATAGCAAGCCCTTATATGTATAGATAGGCTTATAGATAGTTTGTAGTGGGGTATATATAAACACAGATGTTTACCGCATTCTTTGAAGACACAGGTTCACAACACTGTCAAAATGTACCAATTTAGTTTGCAAATACTACAATTTCACATTAGTTGTTAGGCATCTTAGTCGCCTACCCTTTTTTAAATGGAAAACTGATTAGATATTAAAAAAAAAGTTAATTTATTCTGATAGTTTATTTGGGTTATGACTGTCCAGCCATATTGATTTAAATACCACAAAATGGAAGAGGCTACCTTGAGAAATTTAGGCTTTTGTTAATACATGTGGAATCACTGAGTCAACGATGTATGGGAGCAGCACCTTGGAGCAGCAGTTACAAAATACAATAGCTATTCAGCCTGGCCTAACACTGTGTTCATATATGTGAACAAGGGCATAAGTAGCTTGCTTTCCGGGAAGAGGAACTGGTAAGAACTCTATAGTGAGACAATAAGCCTCCACAGAGGCTGCTGGCACACTTTGGTTAGGTGTGCAGCACCACGGTGTTTGCTTCTTCTTCACAGCTGTGGAGGACGGCCGGGGCCGGCTGGCAGCTGCAAAGAGGAGGCACTGTCTGGCACATCCACCCCGACACGCCGCAGCTCCCCACCGGGAGCCTGCTCCTCTCCCGTGGGACAAGCCACGGCTCTGGGCCCGTGCGGAGGGGAAGTTGAGAGAAAGAAATGGTCAGAGTCCGCGCCCTGCCGGGCTACCCTCGCTCTGTACTACCCACGCAAGAACCGGCATGTCAGAAGGTTTTGCCAGGGGCTACTTCTGCACCGCCCGAGGAGTAGCGCTGCTCGGTGACGGGCACCCTCTGCACGACGACGGGCCGCTCTGACTCCCCTGCGGGGCAGCCCAGGGCTTCACCCGCCCCTGCGGAGCCTCCGCCCCGGTACCCCGCGCCCGCCGCTCCCCGACGGCTCCCCGTGGCGTGCGGGGCTGAGCAGGGCGGGCGGGCGCGCTGACGCGGGGAGGGCGGCGCGGCAGGAGGGGCCGGGCCGGGCGGTGCTGGCGGCGGCAGGAGGAAGATGGTGGCGGCGGGAGGAGCGGCTGGCTGCCGGGCTTTCCGCCCTGCGCTGCGCTGCCACCCCCGCCGGAGCCGCCCTGCCTGCTGAGGAGGGGGCGCGGACCCGCACCAGGTGCGGAGGGGCCGGGAGCAGGAGCGGGGTCCGTGTCCCCCGCGTCGATGGGTGGGTGGGGAGGCCGGCGGGCCCTCGGGCGGGGGGCGCGGGTTCGGTGCCTGCTGCCGCACTCGCGGAGCCTCCCGGCGACGGGGGACTGCGGCCGGGGCTGCGGCGGGGGTCCGTGTGCGCCCGCAGGGCTGTGCGGGCATCTGCGAGCGGGCGGGGGCGGCTCTGCACCTGCCCCGGGCCGCGGGGAGCGGCGTCGACACATACATGGATGCCTCGGTTCCAGCCTCCGGCGGGCAATTACGTGCTTTCGCTTATTTCGTCTATTTAATTATTTTACTCGGTGTTGGTGGGATATGCGTGAAATAATACCGCGTGGAGATGGGCATACCCTACTGCACTGGTTTTGATTTATCCCTCCCCCTCTATGCATCCTTTCTGTGGTGAAAGAAGAAATGGGGGGGGGGGGGGGCGGGGGAGAGGGAGATGTGGGGATTCTGCAGCCGCCGATCGAGCCGTCACGGCCGCAGCAGGACGGGGAGCAGAACCCTCTCCTGCAGGAGGTGCTGCCGGGCCCTCCGCCCCCGTCCAGGTTTGCAGAAGGGAACCCAACGGAGCCTGGATCTTCCCATCCCCGCTGCGGGGTGCTGCGAGTGGTCCATTCTGCTCTCCATCACTGGGCTGGGGGGTGAGGTGACATCTGCTACCATCACGTACTGCTTTCAAGAAAGGGAAGGCATCTTGATCTTTTCTTCCCAGAAAAGCAGTCTGGTATAACGGTTGCCTAAATGACAGTCATGGTCAGTGCAGCCGTATGTGCTGCATCTGCTTTCTGGAAAGATCAGTGGTAACAGGGGTGATTTACCAAGACTTTTATTGCCTTAATCTATAAATCTGCCTTTTAAGAGAGAAGGAAACTTGTGCCTCGGCTGGAAAACTGCAACATCTTTTTGCTTTCCCCTGTTGTAGCTTTTTTGGGTTATGGAATTACAGTTTGCTTTAGAGAGCGTGTTGCAGATCTGGCTGATTTCATAGCTGCTGGGGAAATAGAAGGCAGAGATGTTTGCCTGACTCTGCATATATTAAGACTGAGCTAATGTGGGTGTAGGGCAGATCAGGCATGTAGCATTTTTCTTGTCTTTGACACGCATCATCTTATAACAGCTGATAAGAGTACACCCGGGTGGCTGCAGTTTTGTGCCTGCTCTGCGACTGTGGCCCATTGGGTCCCAAACAACTTGCCCTGGAAAATATTCCAGTCACAGTACTCCAGGTTCTGCTGCATTGCTGTCAAAATCTGGATGGGCTGCACCTGCCTTTGCAGCATGTAGCTGGAACAAGTATGTGATGCCTGATTTTTCCCAAACACTGGCAGTGACATAGAGTGTGTTTGTTCTCTAGGTACTATGTTTTAGTGGTATGCAGATAACCAAAAGTGAGGTGCCTGTTTACCTTGTGCTGTAATGGGGGGGAGGTGTGGGCGAGGGGAACAGTAGGCTGCCCAGAAACACTGTTGAGGAGTGAAAGAGAACACTCACCATCAAATTCTGTATGTTTGTGTTTATTTATACTGAAAAATTACATGCTCAGGAAATGATAATGGAAGACCACAGGAAACTCTGCAAAGGCAGAAAATTTAGCATTCTAATGTACCTTGGGACAGACGTTGTGGATGTCTAACAAGTCAAGTGTAAACCTGAGAGGAAGACAGCTTGCCTTGATTAGAAAATGTGATCTGAGACTGAGACATCTATGAGCTTTTAGGCTAAACTGATTTCTGCAAACTAATGGCAGTTCCAGGTTGGCTGTATAATATGAATTGTGTGATTCATTGGTCTAAGTTTTCTTGGATACTTGTAGTTGTATCTTGAATCAATACATTTACGTTAAATTAGTGCATAGTCCTCACTTAAAATAGTATTTTTTCTGGCTACTATGCTGTCTTTTAACAGATGCAAGGCCAGCCTTTTGGAAGGCTATTAAAATGAAGATATTCACAGATGAACGCTTCGGTTATAAAATGTACGGCTCATGGAAAGGTGATTTGGTATGTCTAGGTAGATAGAAATGGTGTGTTGAAGAGAAGAGAAAGAAACCAAGGCTTTTTAGTATAATTCTTTTTGGTTACTTAATGGAAAATAATTTTTGTGGTTTCTTGAATTAATAATTTAATTCTTAACCATTTGTTTATTATAAGTTTGCAGTTCCTTATGTGTTGGGAAGAGTGTAAATGCATTCCCAGTTTTTTACTTGTTAAAACTGTCTTTATGTGTTTAAACCATAGGAAGTAATACTTTGGAAGAAATGTGGTGATACTGAATGTGGTTGATGCCAGGAATTGGCTTCTGACTTCTTTGATACAGGTGTAAGCCACAGTCATATATAATGCTTATGTTCTGAAACTTTAAAAGCCTGCAATACGAGGGTTATGTGCATCTTTGAAACGTTGTTGACCTTTTCATAAGCGGTCCCTACCACAGCTAGAGCTGACATGAAACACGCTGGGTGCAGAGAAATGGAATCTCCCATTCAGCTGCTTATTTTGTGTTTTTAACGTGTCGACACGGGTAGTCATTAGTAGTGGTTTTGCTGTTTGCCTTTAGGTTGTCTCAGTGTGTGGTAGTGTTTATGGCAAACAAAATCAGATAAATCAAACAGTAAATCCAGAAAAGGTAGCTTGGAAAATAAACACCACATTGATTCTATGGTGTTACTGCATGCGTGTGAGTTCAGAGTTAGTATCCAAAACTAATAATGAGGATATGAAAAAGCAAAACAAACCAACCTACCAAACAAAAAAACAAAAGAAAACCAAACCAACCAAATGAAAACAAACAAACAAAACCAAACAAAAACCCCAAACAAAATAAAATTTAAAAAAAAAGTAAACCAAACCAATAAAACCAAAAAACAACCCCCTAAACAAGAACAAATAAAACCCGAACAAACCAACCAAACAAAAAACCGAACAAAACCAAAGCAACAAACACTCCCACCAAAACAAAACCAATCAAACAAAAAAAAAACCACCAAAAAACTCAAACAGAAACCAAACAAACAAAACCAAGACAACAACCCCCCCAAACCAAACAAAACCAAACAAAACCAAAAACCAAGCAACAACCCTCCCCCACCAAAACCAAACCAAACAAAAGATGACCAAACAAAAAAAAAAAAAAAAACAACCAAACTTCAGAATAATCAAGTAGACAAAATGAAGGAAAAATCAAACAGAGAGCTAAAACTTTTGATTTGTATCTTGTGGCCTAGATACTTCAGACCAGATTCAGTATTTTTCCCTCAATACTCAACTTGTTTGCTATTGATCATTCGTGTTCTGGAGTCATATGAGATTATGAATTAGAAGAATTAGACCTTTTCTTTTACTCTAAAAGAAAAAAGGTAGTAGCAGTAATAATAATAATAAATAGAGGTGCTTCACATAGTTTAATACATGTTGCCCATAGGCAGTGCAGCTTGATTAATTGAAGCTTAACTTTGAACAAGATCCTATTACTGCGGGTTTAAGTCCACTAATGCATTTTAAATGTGTTTTTCTAGTTTTGCAGAAGGTGAAGATTGCTGCCTAATGAGAGGTCTAGCAAGCAACCCTCTGCTCATTTGTGTCAGGCAGGTTGTGTGTAACACATATTGTGTAGGGGTTAGAGGTTTCTGAAAAGCAGATTGATTGTTTTTGCTTCATAGTATTGATTGATTTGATAAGCCAACTGCTCAGAGCAGTGTGATAGTATTTTTGTTTCCGCTGCATGAGACTCTATTCTCCTAAAAAAGCTGTATGTTTGTTGCTTTGCTGAAAAGGCCTAGGGAAACATATTTATTTGCTGTTTTCACATATGTGGGCAAAGGATGATAATAATACCTGTCCTAACTCTGAAGAAATAAACACAGGGGTAAGATAATGGGTACATGACAGCTGCGAGTGGTGGAGGACTTAGCTGAGGACACTCCAGGACCAAGGGATGGTATTTTTCTGCTGGACTCTTTCTGCAGGAGAGGGTCCATCTTGACATGGGAGGAGGAGTGGGAGTGCAAATCTGTTTCCATGGAGCCAATAGGGAGGTACCACTGGGAAAGTAGCATCTCGCCTGGTACATGGCATTGTCCTTGCAGGATCATGTCTTACAAGGTATTTCGTGTGCTGTGTTCTAACTGCAAATCCTTACCAGGAGAACTTTCCATCATCCAGTAAGCCTGTATAAACAACTATTTGCGGATCAGCAGTGGGGTTTTGTACATTATCAAGGAAACTAGTGAAATAAATTGATTAGAAGTAGTTAAAACAATAAATAATCTCAGTGAGGTAGACCACCCAGGGAGCCTTGAAGGAGGAGAAAATACTCTGTGACATTTAGCCAATGATTTCACAATGTTTATAAAATTTAGCGTGTTTAAATTGTTGTATTTTTTGTTGTTAGACATGTTCCCTTCCCCCATGCTGTCCAGCATATTATTGGATTATCTGTTTGGTCTGTCAAATCTTACTCATAAACCAGCAATTACGCATTACTTGCTTCTTTCTTTTTAATAAGCACTTCAATTGAAATTACTCTCTGTAAGAAGGTATCCACCTTGTCACCCATCTGAAGAAAATATGAAAACAGAGAATGAGAGACTTCATTGAAAGTCTGTGAGTGAATGTGGCAGATGAGCAGAACATCCTTGGAATTTGGGTTGAATCCTTTTAGTGGTAATTTATTTTTTTCAACTAAATGAACTCTTTTGAACTTCTGGGCACTTTTTTGTGCATAAAGAGCATCCCTGTTGAATTTGATATTCAAACTTTCACATCTAAAAGATGAACACAGATCAAGAAAACATTGGGACAGCAGAGCCAGAGTGTCTACAGAACTTGGCCATCTGCTACCAAGATCAATAGAACAACTACCCTAAATTCAATCACTGTTGCTTTATTTTTTCTATGCTGGGGATATATATATCAGGGAAGAACTACCTTTCTATATGTGTGTGGTTGAGGTATTGGTTTGATATCTAGCAGATAAGGTGTAATGCCTTATACTGATCTGGATAAATAATTTTGTTTCTCTGCAATTATTTTCATTTTTATACATAAGAGAAAAGGTTTCTGATTGTTCGTTTTCTGGTGACCACTCAGAATTTTTGTTTTTTTAAAGAAACGTATTTTTCTCAAAAATTGGAGGGGAATTCAGGTGGGCAAGAGCTTAGGGGCTGGGAAAGTAACTTACTTCTAAACAGAAGGAAGTGGAAAAAAATAAGGACATAATAGAAGATTTAAAACATACATGAAAATGTATTTTTTTTTCCTCTAACATACGCTTAGGTTTTATTCATGATTAAAAAAGAATGATTCTGATATATGAGTTGCAATTCTTACCAACAGTGCTACTGTTACTGTGTATTTATGCAGTGTCTGTTCTGATGGGACTTTGATCATCTTTGAAATCTTGGTCCTTTGGAAATATTAACTGTAACTCTTCTGTAGACTAAATAAATTTAAATTAGAAAAGCTTTTTTTTTTTTAAAAAAAAACCAATGGAGAGTAATATCTAAAAAAGCTCCCACCAGAGTAGGGGGGTGAAAGTGGAGGGTAAAAGCTCTTGTTGTATGTCTTCCCCAGGCTAGCGTAAGCAAAATGCTTTAACTAACACTCTTCAGATTCAAAGAACAGGCAAAGCCGGTAGTTTTCTGTATGTTGGCTGTCTCAGGTGAATATTGGGAGGGTGGGTAGTCCCTCCACTGTTAGAAGAGGAAATTGGTACGTTTTGTGTGGTGTGTGGGGAGAGCTAAGGGTTTTTTTCTTCACTTCTCTTAACAGCTTTCTCACACCAGCATTTTTATGATCACAGAGTAACTTGAGTTGGAAAGGATCCCTAAATGCCATCTGATCTAAGCTCAAATTGGGTGACTAAGGCAAGGGCTGCACATGCCACCTTGGCTTAACTAAAGCAAGCCTTCCTCTGAACTGCCTTCCTCCTCCTCCTCTGCTGGCCAATCCGCCCTGCAGAGCTGCTGGCTCAGCCGCTGCCGCCGGGGCAGAGGAGAGCTGGGCTGAAGAGAGTCTGCTTTGTGACGGGAATGGTGACTACCTCCTGGTGGGCACTGGTTTCTAAATCCATCTTACCATAGTCATTCAACTCAGGAAAGGGCTGAAATACAGTTATATTTGCTGTATTAGCTTATCCAGTGACCCGATAATTTTTTACTTTTTTAAAATTGCATTTTTAAGACCATCAAAACAGAGAAAAGTAGCATTCAGAAGTTTAGAAAACAACTTTTTGTGTTAAATTATGTTACAACAGTTTAAAAATTAGAGCACTGTTTTTAAAACATGTTTCTGTGATTCGGGGACAGCCATGTTGGAGAAGGGCCAGAGGAGGCCACAGAAGTGATCAGAGGGCTGGAACAGCTCTGCTGTGAGGACAGACTGAGAGAGTTGGGGTTGTTCAGTCTGGGGAAGGCTCCAGGGAGACCTTATAGCAGCCTTTCAGTACTTAAAAGGGGACTATAAGAAAGATGGGGACAGACTTTTTGGCAGGGACTGTTGTGATAGAACAAAGGTGATGGTTTTAGACTAAAAGAGGGGAGATTCAGGCTAGACATGAGGAAGAAATGTTTTTGCAATGAGGGTGGTGAAACACTGGCACAGGTTGCCCAGAGAGGTGGTAGATGGCCCATCCCTGGAGACATTCCACACCAGGCTGGACGGGGCTTTGGGCAACGTGGTCTAGTTGCAGATGTCCCTGCTCATGGCAGGGGGTTGGACTATATGGCCATTGAAGGTCTCTTCCAACCCAAACTGCTCCATGATTCTATGATTCTTAGAAGTGAAAGATTTATTAAGCAGAATTCCTACTAATTATGTGCTGTGCAGTTACCCTTTACTTAAAGAAGAAAATCTCCCCCAGTAACTTTGCAATGAGCTGACAGAAATTTGTGTTAAACAAAAGTGTTGATGTGAAACTGGTCTGTATCTTTGTAATTCCGTTGCATTTGCAGTGGACATTTTACATACCTTTTCCACAAACTTAACATGTATTTGTCATACCCACAGCTATTGTACCTTTTGTCTCAGAGTGATAAATAGGGATGAACTCGAGGTTCTGCTCTCGCTCAAGAATTATCTTCCCTTGCTGATAAATGATTAATGTAATCCACTTATGAGATTGCCATGACATCATTCAGATTTTGGCATGCTTAATTTTATTTCATAACAATGAGAATATCCCAAAGCCCTTGAAAGCTTCTTCTCGCACAACAGTGCTGGGGCTGCAAGGAGCTTGGGAGAGACGTTTGAGCTCGGTGCTGTCTTGGCAGGGGGCTGGGCATCAGTCCCAGGGGACAGCCCTGTGCTTTGTAACCTTGGCTCTGCGTTAGCTTCAGCATCCAGGCTTTAGACTTCTAACTACAGCCTTACAATAGTTAGTCTGATTGCTTTAGCTGTAGTTCAAAGTCCTATTCAAGTCAGGCAGTTTTAGTGGGTTGTATGAGTGCAGTATCCTTTGGGTCTCACCAGTTTTGGAATCGGCAGTTTTAGTTGCAGTTGAAGTTGAGTTGGGGACTTAACGTGCTGTCACGTATCTTTTTATTTCTTTACCTAAGAAAACTGTAGAGACTGAATGTCTTTATTTCAGTCTAGGTCAAGCTGCTTTTAAATGCAAATTAAAAGGTAATTTAGGTTACAGAAAACACATATATGTTTTAGGAATTACATTTAATACTTCAATATACAATATGTTGAAGCATGTTCTGGATTCAAATCTAACTACTTTATTAAAAAGAACTAGTATTTCTAGTTAGCCTCTGACTTGATTATTTCTGGTTTTGAAGCCAAGATCTCTCAGTCTCCTGAACAAAATTTTTGTCTCAAGGAAATCCAAATAAGTAACCTGGACAGAGAAGGGAAGATTTAGTTGATTTGGGTATCTATAAGCTGCATCTATGACTGCTTATTTTAGATAAAAAGTAGGCTCAGTAATGTATCAGGTAAGACATCACCTGATGTCTTCTGCTGCACTGACTATGAGAGTTGGGTTGTTAGATGTCATCAGGCAGGAATCACAAAACCTTTCCCAGAGGAGATCTGGTTCTCTGTTAGACTCCTCTCAGCATAAATTACCCCCTGATAACCGATAGAAGCATTTTGAACTCAGGGGCAGTGTGGTAATACAGTTGCAAGAAAAGTAAATGTTAAAAGCACAGTCCTAGCTTTTATATATTTATGATGTTTTCAGAAAAGTAGTAAGTTCTCTACTCCAAAAATGGGTGCCTTTTGGAGGTTCTCTAGGAATTGAAACTGCAATTAACAGCCTTTTTGCACATGACACAAAGGCAATTTTTATTGGTCAGGTTTCTGGTGTGCAAATTCATATTTTATTGATGATACTTTTCTTCAATATCTTTATCCATGAATATAATGACTTCTTATGTAGAGATCCAAAGGTATTTTTGACTTGTTTTCCTTCCAGTGCACAACTATGTTGAAACCTGAGCAGTTCATAACTCAATTTTGATCTGCAGTGTTAAATTCTGTGTTATCGTCTTGTCAGCAGTGGCCTCCACAGGTACTGTGGTACATGTTTATATACATGTACTAGATACACTCTGGATAACAGAACAGGACAAACAGCATAAGAGTTTAGTGGATTTTTTGTTTGTTTGTTTGTTTGTTTTGTTAATTTGTTTTTGGTTTTGTTCTTTGTGTGTGGGGGGGGGTTTGTTTTTTTTTTTTTTTTTTTTTTTTTTTTTAATTAGGAAACTGCACTTCATTTATTTGGAAAATGGAGACTTTTTTGACTGTCTGTCCAAGAGCCCTGTAGGGCAGTGACTTCAGGGCTATTGGTCTTTGGAAACACTGAGGGATATGTACTGTACTTTTGTAGGTGTTTTACACCTGAAACCAGCAGGTGAAATTACCAGGAAGGAATTCACAGGGTGGGGTTGAATAATTCAGGGCTTCTTGTGATGCAAGGAAGAAGAACGTATTTTTTCAGTCAGTTAAGATACTTTTAAAGTCAGCCTGAAGGTTTAATAATCCTATGAACTGCAAGGACTCAGTGACAGTACACACACAAAAAAATCTGTTATTCTTCCTATTTAATAATATTCTGTGTCTCGGTTATCAGACACATCCCCCTTAAAGATTGACCTTCTCCAACTAGGTGCACATCTACCATCACTTGAGTTACTCTGCTTGTTGAAGATGTTCCCGCTCTCCGATGTTGAACAGGAATTGCGCTGCTTCATGGTCTTCTGTAATATCTCACATGGTTATTATGTGGTAGTGGCATACAAACTTTAGTGGCATCCTTTTTGTGTTGGCTTTTCAGGTGTAGTGAGATGTTGAACAGTGGGTGTACCTGATAATTCAGATAAAACTCACTGCGTTAGTGGCTCTGAGAAGAATCCATCGAAGTCTTTGGGTGGATTTCTGTGGTCTTCACCTGGCACCTGTGGGGCTTCATGCTAGGGAGAGAAGATAGTTCACAAAGACAAAGTCATCAAACCTTTCAAGTGTGAAGTGATGTGCTGTGGAGTCACGTATGATAATTCATACTTACTTTGAACAGCGTGGGAAACCTGACTGAAGTGCCAGTGGCTTTTAGAGAGGAAGACTCCGCTTGCAGAGAAGTTGCCCAGTGTCAAGCTGGAAACCCACCTGTGTTCCACTGGTGCCACTCGCTGAGGAAGGGGCCTTGCACCATTGTTGTGGCCGTTCTGTCCAGCAGCAGCAGTCGACAGGTGACCTGTGTGCATAAAAGGGAGAATACGGCAAAGGAAGGAGTCCAGTTAATTTTTTTTTCCCCTGTAAGAAGACCAGTTGAGATGTTGAAAATACAAAAAAAATATCAGTCACCTGTTAAGGCAGTGTCACAGGAGCTTGCATGGGGTTGGCGACAGGAATGGATTATTTAGGAGAAAATGAAACTTGCCTGAGACTTTCAGTTGTGCATAGTTCTGTGTTCACCCTGGTCTAACTAGCCCTTCCCGCAGCCTCACAAGCACTGTGGCAGTACAGCTTTGTAAATAGTTTCAAGATCAAGACCACATTTTACCATTAGTTTTGACTAAAGTAATTGGAGCAGTTACTACACTTTGGTAGGTAAGTAATTATCAGCATAGGATTTTCCGTGGTGTTGTCCATCATTGCTCTTTAAAATTTACATCCTGTTTGGAGCAGAGGAGTGGGGAAGGGAAGAGACTTTGTGTAACCGGAGTATCCATCTGATGCAATTTGATGACACAGCATGCTAGGGAGTTATCTCATAGTTGCTGTAACCAAGCCAGTGTCGACTACATAACGAGGACTTGGCATACAGTATAAAAAGTACCTCCTGTCGTACTTGAATATTATCTATTCAGACTGTTACAATTTCTGGTCTGTTCTTGTTTATTAACTGAATCTTTTGAGCACACTCTTAAGATGTTCATTAAATAAGAACTTTTTTTATCAAGAGGAGGGAATACCCCTAAAGATCTCCACCATCCTTGTATTATCCAAAGAGCAAATTTCCTGGATGTAGTCCTGTCTAAAAAGAAAAAGTATGGATCAACGTTCTAAGCTTCATGAGAGCAAATCTGGAAGCCATTTTCTGCTGCAGAGCGACTAAAGCCTCAGAAATTTAGTCTTTTTTTTTTTTTTTCTGTTGCTCATTAGCTGTGATACACTTTCCCCATAGGTAGTGGTTTCTGAATTATCTTTTAGTGGCTCCCACATCAGTTCTTACTGATGTTTGTAGTTTACCAAGCAGTGACACAGAGAACTGAGGAGATTGTTGACACTTCACTGTCAGCAGGCATTTGAGTGTCAGAAGTAAACATGGAGTAAAAACATACCATTTTCAGTTTGTATTTCATGAGATGGCAGTGGTATTGTTGCCAGTTTTTGTCTGGGGACTTAGGACGGTAGCAGTGCTTTTATTTGTATTTCCAGGATTTTCTTTATGATCACAGATTCTTCAGGCTCAGACCCAGATACCTCAGAGGAAACCTTCCTGTGTGCTAGTTATAATTTTATTTTTCCTGTCCCTAAGTGTAGCATGTGAAAATTGAATTTCTTCTTATAAGGCACAGCATTGTCATCCTTCAGCTCCATCTGCATGTACAGCACACTTGTGACAAGACCTGTAAGGTATTCTCATGTTCACATTTTATTTTGTATCTAGTGTGTGTCTCAGTTTGCATTTTGCTGTGGGTACTGTGTATTTTAAATGCCTTTGAATTGTGTGTGGTGAGGACTTAATCCTTTTTTTTTTTTTTTCCCCTCTCCACTCCCATCTGTATTTGGTTTGAAAGTTATGTCATCGTGTTTCCACTTGTTCTTCTTTGTCCTGAGCTGGCTAATTCTTCCTCATCTAAATGTAGCCCCATTCATGAGTTCCCAGTACATGTGACACATTCCCCAAAGCAGAGCAATGATGTCATAGTGGATTTTTATCTGTGAGGGATTGAGGTTAGAAAAAATGCCTTTGCAAAGGATTTGATGAAGCTATGGAGGACGCATGGGGAGAGAGTTGAGTGAGTTCATCTCTGGGTGTGCATTTAATATAGAAACACATGTTTTCAGTAAAAGATAACTTTATCTTTCAGAAATTATAGAAGATTCATGGACTGAGTTAATGGGAAAACCTTAGAGCTTAAAAATTGGCAGATGCGTCACCATTGTGACAGAAACAGCTTCACAGTTGACAGTGTGGAGACAGTGGCCCACAGTGTCTAAATAGATCTTTGTCTCTTCATGCTTAAGACTAGGCAGTGAGTGGTTACTGTTCTGCATGGCACTGATGCTCCAGACTGGAGGAAACTCTTTCCATTTTCTGTGGCATAGTGAAGTTGCAGTCAAATAAATTATTGTCAATTTTACATTTTTTTTCTTTAATAATGCTGAATATATTGCTGGGATGATATCTGTGTGTACATGAATAAGATGGCATCTGTTTTACTTCTACCACACTAATAAAGATGCTCAGTGAATTACAGAAACAAAAGACCTTGTTGTGACGGGTGTAGACACAGTTTCTCTGGCACTTCTATAGTGTTCGATTAGCAAAGCGGAGTTACCCCATTGTTGCTGCTGTGATTGTACACTGCCTTATGTGGTTTTATTGATTCATTTAGGAACAGATGCATTTCTGGATTGCAGATGCAAACTTCATGCCATCAAGAAAAGAATTACAGTAATTCGGGGCAGAAATTTGGCCATTAGTCTACCCTATGAAAATTACATTTTGTTTCAGCACCAATAAAAACCATTTTTTTTGTTCAGCTCTCTGAATTGAGACATGGCAGAAGTCCAGGGTTAGTGGTTTTGAGTGCCTCTTCTGAGAGAAAGATTTCACTCTTCCAGGTTTTGACAGCTGAAGAGAGACAGCAAGGAATACACAAACTGAATTAAGGGTAAGGTTAGAATCCTAGTAGCAGGTTCCCAGTGTTGGAACCTAACTTACCATTGAAGATCTCTGCTTCAAAAGAACTTACAAACTTTTGATATCTGTCTTAGTTGTGTGCCTCTTACAAGGTGGGTTGTTTGTCTTGAAATAAATAACAGGGATTTTCAAAGAGTAGGAATGATTCCTAGTAACTGGCAAGGGCTGGAATGTTATCTGTCTTCTGAGGAATAATCTTACTTCCTAGCCGAAAAGCCCTGGCAGAAGCAGCAGGAAACAAAGCTATGTATGGTCAGAAAGACCTAACTGTGAATCATGGGGTAAGATACAGAAAGAAGACTCAATGGACTCAATGATCTCAAGGGTCCCTTCCAACTGAAATTATTCTATGAGAACTAAGCATTGGAAAAACAGCTTAACACTGAGGTCTACTAGACTGTGAAATCATCTTCCGGGGAGTAAGGAACGATACATTTTTGGAGAAGTGAATACTCAGTGGTGCAAAAGCTTCAACAATATATTAGGGAACAATCTTCAACTTGAAAAATCTCTTTCTGAGGGATTTTGACCATCTAGGACGACTACATCCTTAAAATGGATATTAGCAGATTTTCTTATTTTGTTTATTTGTTTGTCACCAGATGTATTTTTCTCATCATGCCGTTTTTCCCACGGGAACTAGCATTTGGTGATGCGGGAAATTATTTTCTATTTTGGTTTTACCCTTGAAGCAGAATTCCATGACTCTTTCAATGGTCAACTGCTTTAGGTTGATATTTAAAGTTTGATTAAAGTACAGTGAAGGTTAGGAATGAACATAGTATGTTTGATTCTTGCAAAATAAGATCAGAAGTTATTGACGAGTCAGTATCATCTGGCTCACAGGTGATAATAATGTAGTTGTATATGGTGATGCTTTGTAGTGATCTTTTTATTCCTTTGCAAGTGAGAGGAATGCTTATAACAGATGAGTCCTGTACCAATGGGTCTATCTTTGATGTAATTCCAAACATGACCACAATTTGTGCTACTTGGTTTTTCTCCTTAAAAAATACAGGGAAAGTAAAATCTGTAGAAAAATCAGCTTAAATTGTTAGAATCAGTTGGATGCACAGTGAGTGGCACAGGGAGCACAATACAGCTGCTGGGTTAAAAGAGATTAAGAGAAAAATGGTAATCCTGTACAAGCAAACTCAATGAAATAATGTCCAGCATGGGGAGGGGGCTATTTAAATTTTTGAAAGTGGTGAAACGAAGAAGGATGGTTGGGTGTTAAAGGTGTCAGAATAAATAATTCTAAATGTTACAAGAAACCATGATAATAATGCTGGATTAACTGGAACACTGCTAGGGAATATGTTTGGAAATGATTGATAGGATTAGGGAGTTAATATAGTATATCAACAAAGAGGTTTTTAGGTCCTGATTGTTAGAGTATTTTCCTTCCAGGGAGAGTATAATTTCTAGCTGAGATGTCTTTGATTGCCACAGCTAGCTATCAAAAGAAGGTACTGTGTGTTTGTACGCGAACTTTTTCTCCTGGAAAGAGGAAGTAGATACTATGATTGCAAGATGGTTTTAGCTTTTTTTTTTTTTTTAAGTAGCACTTGGTGTAGTAGTAGTTATTACATCGAATGTTTCTGTTTACATATCCACTAACTGCTTGCCCTAGAGTAGCTCCTGGAAATGCCTCATAGAGATGAGCACACTGATGTTTTCTGAGCTAATAGAGCGTGGCATTATAGAAGCCATGAGTAGAAGGCTATGTTTTAAGCCACAACATCCAAAATCTATGAGGTGGAAATTAGTGAAAGTGAAAGGTATTATCAACAGCATTCTTTCTGAATTTATCTGTATCTTTCCTAAGTGGGATTTTCTTCCTGGGGATCTCAGGGTTGCAAATCCTTGGGGATTTGAAAAAGTAGATGACTAGGAAATAGAAAATATCTGAGAGTCTCAAAGAGCATTTGACTTAGCAGGTCTCACTGATCTGCTTCTAGCGTGACTAGCCAAAGCCCAAACACTGATCTTCACTTCCTCCAGGAATGTAGAAGCAGCAGTATTTTTAATGAGGAAAAAACAGTCCAGAGGCATCTGATTTAAATCTCTGTAGCTCTGCTATAATCCTGTCAGTGACACAAAGCTGTATTTAATTTTGTGGAGTTACATTTATTTGGAATCCATTTGGGCCGATCCTTAGTATTTAATCCATGTGTTTGTTACTGTCAAAGGTTTAGTGAGGAACTAAACTGAGGTGGCGTTGACGTGTTGTGGATGTCTCTTGAAGATATGCCCATATTCTATTTGGAAGCAATTTTGCTACGAAAGTTTCTACATTTCCTTTTTTTTTGCACTATTCTCAAACCAAATATGTTAAAGTAACTCTCTTTTCTCATTGTACGCATGACAAGGATGTGGTATACAGCTTACACTCCTTTAAATTCAGAATAGCTCAGTTTATTAATGGCTTTTTCAACTTTTTTTGTGAGCTCAAAAGCAAAGATAAATTTTAAAAATTTTTACGCTTACTTGTAGCTGGGGACAAAATACACCCAGGGAAATCTGTAAGAGAACAAACATACTGAATAAATAGACAGTTTCCTAATTAGTGTTCTTATCCATATCTCTCTTCAGGAAAAATGACTTTGTTATTATTCTATCTCTTTTCCTCACAATGGTCATTTTGATTGTTTTCTTGCTGGAAGAATTTACTTATCTTTTTTTGATTTATTTTGTTTGTTTGTTTGTTTGTTGTTGTTGTTTTAATTAGGAGATCTATTGGGAAACATAGTAAAAATGAACAAACAAACAAAACCCACCACCAACAAAAAAACCTCACACCCCAGGCCCTGAAATCAGTCAATTTAGACTCTGGACAGCTGTTTTAAGGAAATTTTGGTGTTAAGGGTTTGGGTTTTTTTTATTATGAGCAACTAAAAGTTGTTGTCCTCTAATGTACAGGTTTATGAAGCTTGAGAGAAATTTAAAAAAAAAAAGAAAAAAAAAAAAGAAAAAAAAAGTTTCCTAGCCAGATCTTATTTATGAGAAAGTAGACAGGGTGAAAAAAGTATTCTAAATCAATAGTTATACTCTAGTTTCCACATGAAAGACTAAGGTAAATTGCCTGCCTTTAACAACATGGATGCATTTCTTTAGATAAAGTACAGAACCTTCCAGAAGCTTTTAATTATTGTTTTGTTTGTTTATTTCAAAGTTTTCACGCAATTTAGTGTTTCTGGCATTGATAAGCATCATGAGAGTTGATGCACAGGATTCTTTAGTTCTTTCTCCACAGTGACAGACTGTGTAGGTTAATACAAAAGCCAGTAATGAAATCCAGCCAGTAGCAAAATCCAGCATATGCTTTTGGGAAGGAAGAGGTGTCATTTAACCTTGTTTTCTGGCTATATTTTTAACTTCTCCTAGGAATGATTAGGTGGATGGGAAAATGCCCTTTCAAGGATTTGCCTCTTCTAGATCTGTATTTCTGTATTTGAGAAGTGCTTCTGTGCAGTTACTTCTATGTTTAATCTTTTGCTTCTTGTCACAGTTTGTCTTCCTTTGATGGTACTGTCAGAACCCAACGAAGTTTAATAGGCAGGCTGCAAAATTTAGAAGACATCAGTCCTGGAGTAAAGACAAGCAGGAGCATCATTTATCTCAGAAATGATTGCTAAGTAGGTGGTTTCTCTACAGTGGGAAGGAGCTACACTTTTGAGTAGTATGATGTCTGAACATTTGTATAGTTATTAAACTTGCAGTTGATAGGGATATAACCGGCAAATGGAATATCTTCCCTTGTATCACTCGCAACCCGTTCCATACCTGCCCAGACATCAGCACCTGGCAGGCAAAGGTGGGACTCCTTCTGATCACTCCTACACTGGTGTAAAAATGTGTCAGCACCAGGTGATTTAAAATTTAAAGCCTTTTCAGTTTCTCGGATAAAGCAGCAGGCTGTCTGTACTACTCACTTTCACAATACAGTTAGTTTACATTTGGGGATGATTTAAAGTGAATTTAGGGAACCTGGCACAAGACTGGCTAGGGGAATGGGTACAGTCTCTTCCCTCTGCCTCTACCAGAGACCTAGTGACCTTTCTATGTCATGTGCATGTCCCATGCAGAACCCTGGTGTGCTCTTGAATACAGCTTCCTTGTGGCTTTTTCCATGGGATTTTGTGGTGTGCTTTGTAATGTGCATCAGGTTTATTGTGTAGCATAATACAAAACCTGGGGAATCACAGAATGGTTGGGGTTGAAAGGGACCTCTGGAGATCATCTAGTCCAACCAACCTGCGAAAGCAGAATCACCTAAAGTAGATCACACAGGAATGTGTCCAGGTGGGTTTTGAATGTCTCCAGAGGAGACTCCGCAACCTCTCTGGGCAACCTGTTCCAGTACTCTGGCACCCTCAAAAGTAAAGAAGTTTCTCCTCATGTTCAGATGGAACCTTCTGTGCTTCAGTCTGTGCCCGTTGCCCCTCATCCTGTCGTTGGGCACCACTAAAAGCAGTCTGGTCCAATCCTCTTGACACCCAGCCTTGAGATATTTATAAACATTGATGAGATCTCCTCTCAGCCTTCTCTTCTCCAGGCTGAACAGACCCAGCTCTTTCAGTCTCTTCTCATAAGAAAGGTGCTCTAGGCCCCTAATCATCTTTGTAGCCCGCTGCTGGACTCCCTCCAGTAATTCCTGGTCCTTCTTAAACTGCGGAGCCCAGACCTGGACACAGTACTCCAGATGTGGGCTCATCAGGGCAGAGTAGATGGGGAGGAAGGGATGGGCAGGTCTCCTGGCTGGCATCAGGACCACCCTGTAAGTGACAGGTGGGTGCGAGGTTTTAAGCATGGATGTGGAAGTGCAGTTATGGGGAAGAGCTTCCATGAGAATGTCTGGGAGCTGGGCCTGGTCTGAAGACAGAACTGATTAAATGACCAGAGTCTGGCATTGAGTATCTGAGTGATGCACTAAAGACAGCCACAGGACTGCAGTTTCCCCACTGTGTTGGAGAAGAACACAAATCTCCCAAGAAAGACAGGAAATTGGTCTGGAAGCAGCAGAGGGTGAGGATAATGTCAGGCTGAGCACCTGCTGAACTGGCTGTGCCCACGGGTCCATCTGCCCACTGCTGTCAGACTTCACTGGCCTTCCCCCTGTGGGGAGAATGAACCAACATTGCTTGTGCAGCTCAGACAAAGTCCATTGTCTTTAAGACTTTCATAAAATAGATCTATAATTGGCCGGTGGCTAAAACTTAAGGATAAGAAATAAAGAAATGTTCAATCCCTCTAAAGTATTGTTTGTGGATTATCCACCTAATAAAAGAGCCTACCTTCCAAGCTGTTTAGTCATAGAGGTTTCTTTTTTTTCAGTGTAATATTATGCATAGGTTTTAAATCTTACAAGCTTGTGTGATTCTTTCTTTTCTTTTTGGTAATCAGTAGCTGAAAACCAGCAACATAATATGTTAAGTCTTTAATGAAGCTTTAATTATGTCTATGCATTTTTACTTGAGTAATATCACCTTGTATAAAAAAATCATGTATACTTCACGTATGTGATAGCCTCTTCACAAAACTGATCACATACAGATAAAATAACATTCATCTGGTTTTTATTTTATGAGAAGTTCTTTCTTGGTTGTTGCTCTGGTAAACGTGTTTGTTTGGATTTTGTATGGGTCTTCAAAGTGTTAATGTTGTATGAAGTATAGAATTCAGATTTATGTATCTAAAACCAAATTTTAAATGTTTTACTCATGAAGAAGAGAACTTATTTTGTAATTCTGGATAGACTATATATCAGACCATGACTACTTTTTTTTTTTCTTCTTTTATACTCCCCATTTTTCTCTCTCACAGACACTTGTGTTATGATTAATTGAATAAACAATTACTGAAGGAGATTATTAGAAACCTTATGTGGCTTTTCTTAGTTTCAGCACTTGTCATTTTGCATTTGCAGTGATCTTTCATAAAAATATCAGGCAGTTAATTGTAATACTTCTATGTGCGCAATTTTTGCAAATGAATGAGCTCTTCAGGAGAGTATTTTCTGTTACTTTAGAAGAAATGTAACTTTGTGATAATCAGAGTTTTGCTTTTTCAAAGTATTTTCTTTTGACATTTTCCAATAGACATTTGAAATAATTTTGAATACTTGCCATCAATAGCGGTTATGCCACTGCTGCTGTGCAATGAAAAGTAGTGGGTTATGGAGAGGAAACTCATCAGTTAGAAATCAGTTTGCTAGACACTACACTGATTTCATGTGTAACCTTTTTGCTGCCATGAAACAGAATTTAAGCCATCAAAAGAAAGGTATTAGCATAGATAAGTGGAAAGGGATAGCATTTAGACTTTTTTTGTATTTTGTTTTGTATCTTGGATATTATTATCTGACAGGTGAAAATACAGTGGGCATTTTTTATCCTTGGCAGCAGGATGATAACAGGATGTGTTTCTTGCCAGCATTTTTATCTGCCTTGCAACAATAAGCCAGCACAATTTCTCCATAGCTATAGTTTTCTGACAATACTGCTGTATTTTCAATCTATACGTCTGATTACTCAGGTAGACTATGAAAGAACTCTGCCATATTGGAAAGTATGCAGTTGCTATTGAGGTTATTTACTTTTTTGAGGGGTTGATTTTGTTTGATGCTAAAATTTAAATGGAGTACAAAGCTTATTTGAATCTCAGAAGATTTGAATTTCTTTAATTTTCTAGCCTGTGCTTCAAGCTTCCACTCAATTTCCCATTATTCTTTCCCAGTCGATAAATTTTCATTCAGAAGTTATGGACTATTAATTCCACTTAAGCAGGAGACACGAGAGTGCCAAACAATATTCCCACTGCATCTTTGTAGGATGTCTTTATCAGAGGGTGCTGTTCAGTATAGTTTGTGGAGGAGGTGGTACCTCATTCCGTCTCAGAGGTCAAGAACGCCCTTTGTGGTGTCACACACCAGCACTCTCTCAGTACCAGGGATTTTACTGCTGGACCGCAGACCCAGGTGTGATGCCGTGGTGGGGTTTACTGGCTGAACCTGGACTGAGGCATTTTGTCCCTGTTTTCACACATCTTTCATGGTTGAAAACTTGTTGGTTAGTGGCTGAAGAAGGGATTTTTAGCCTGCTGCTAGTTATTGTAAATTAGTGTTTGCTCTTCTGTGAAGTGCCTGCATACTCAAGTAATGGGAGCTCTGTGTGTTGTTATAGTGAAAAAGCAGTTCAGTCTGTAGGAGTTTTAAAGCAGGATGCGTCACACTGTCACATTTACTGTTGTGCAAAACTATGTTGACCTTACATTGGTACAACAGTGCTCTCAAAGGCTGTGAACTGTGGAACAAGGTTAAGTAGCTTAAGGAGATATATGTGTTCTTTGTCAATGCTGAATCAAGAGATTTACTTTGAAAAGCAGGTTAACGATGTAAGAAAGCATCTAATCATAGTAAGTTACTCTTTTTTCCCTTTTGAATAATTCAAAAAAAATTTTTTTAGTTTATTAAAGATTTTTTTAATCTGTTAGCGTCTACGTTTTTAATTCCACTTCCTGAGGGAGAATTGTGCAAAGACTGTGACTGTTTTGATGACTGATTATTTTTGCAATGTTTTTAATACTTTTTTCCTCTGGTAAGTGTGAGTACAGAGGTATCCTTGGTGTATAAGTTGAGGCAACTTTTTTTTTTTTTTCTAAATCTAGTATTTTTTTCTCTTTGCAAAAGGTTTCCTGATATGGTTCTGATCTAGATGTTTTTTTTTTTTTCAGTGACAGTGGGAAGAGGCTGGGTGAATTCCACTTTGTTCTTTCTGTGAGATTCATATTAATCTCGGCTGTAAAATATATTATGCAAACTGCAGAAAGGAATCTAGTAACTCTTTGCTGAAATGAAAAAGTACATCAGGGTGGGTTTTGCAGGGTCTGTCAGTAGTAGTCAACATTTTCATTACAGTTGTGAAAACCAGAGCAGAGACACTGCAGTCTGGGCAGGCCCAGCAGGGTGTTGGAGGACAGAAAAACATTCACAATGAGTCTTCAGAGGGGGCAGGAGGAGGGAGGTGGTTTTCAGCAGGGACCAGAGCAAGGGGCATGATGCCACAGTGAGGGAGCAGCTGGCTAAGAAGCTGGTCTGCAGAAACATCTGTGGGGGTTGCAGCTAATTACAGTGTAAGATGGGTTGTCAGTGTCATATTAGTACCGAAAGGCAGTTGCTGTACTGAGATAAAAGGAATATAGCCTTGGGAGAGGCACAAAGGATGCTTGGTGAAGGTGCAGATGCTGTATTCCGTTTGGCATTCTGTGTTGGAAAGAGTTTGAAGGAGAGTGCCTGAGGTCTATAAGTGGAAAGGTGAGACCATGAGGAGTGAATCCTATCAAGGAGGGACTGTTTAGGGCAAAGAATCACACACCCATTTTGGTTGGAAAAGACCTTTAAGACCATAGAGTTCAACTGTTAACCTAACACTGCCAAGTTCACCTCTAAGCCCTGTCCCTAAACACCACATTTATGCATCTTTTAAGTACCTCTGGGGATGGTGGCTCAACCACTTCCCTGGGCAGCCTGTTCCAATACTTGATAACCCTTTCCATGACTAAATTCTTCCTAATATCCAATCTGAACCTCCCCTGGCACAACTTCAGGCCATTTCCTCTTGTCCTATCACTTGCTACTTGGGAGAAGAGACCAGCACCCTCCATGCTACAACCTCCTTTCAGGTAGTTGTAGACAGCGATCAGGTCTCCCCTCAGCCTCCTTTTCTCCAGGCTGAACAGCCCCAGTTCCCTCAGCTGCTCCTCGTCAGACTTGTGCTCCAGGCCCCTCACCAGCTTCGCTGCCCTTCTCTGAACTCTCCAGCACCTCAATGTCTTTCTTGTAGCGAGGGGCCCAACACTGAACACAGGATTCAAGGTGGGGCCTCACCAGTGCCAAGTACATGGGGGACAATTACTTCTCTAGTCCTGCTGGCCACATTGTTCCTAATACAGGCCAGGATGCTGTTGGTCTTTTTGGCCACCTGGACACATTGCTGACTCATATGCAGCCAGCTGTCAATCAACACCCCAGATCCCTTTCTACCAGGCAGCTTTCCAGCCACTCTTTCCACTCTTTCCCATGAAGAGAGGTTCCGTACAAGGCACTGAAAGCAGGTGTGGTAAAAAGGCAGTGGGCAACCTGTGGTTGGTTTGGCAGGACTGGGTATAACTTGACCAGCTTCTACCAAAATGGTCAAGAGTCAGATGAGAAACAAACAGATCTGAACAAGCAGCCATGGATATTTGGAGGCCTTTGAGAATGAGTAAATGTCATCAGTGTCACTGATGCTGACGTCAGGGACGAGGACATCAATATAATTGTGTCAGGTGGCATCTCAAGATATGACTCAGTGACTGCAGAGTTTTTGGTGTCCGGTTTGATTGTTTTTGTACACGTGGGTAAAATCAATCCACTGGAGGGGATTTGAACGTGCTCAATTTTTTTTTTTCTTTCCCTCCAACTTGGTATTGTGAAGAAGTAAAGAAATTTGCACAAGACCCTATTTTCCTTTTTTGTCCCCACAGTACCCTGGCTGATTAATTTCAGCCAAATTTGGAAGAAGAGTAGCAACATCAAATGTAAATAAAGCCATTCATTTGTAATAAAACTGATGATCAGATAATGAGAAGATACATTGATTTACTCCTCTGAGAAGAAGACAAGCCAAACTCATTTATATATAAATTTGACAGTCTCCAGTTGCTTAGGCAGTTGTGTATATTGAACAACCATTACTTGTGTAACTCTGGACTCATTGTAGATTGTTCTGATTCCTGTCTGATCGGGCTTTCTTCCGGTGTTAAGATCAACTTTGTCATAGTAATAATGGAAGGTGGTTTAGAAGACAAATCATAGAAAGCCATAGGGATATGCACTCCTTTTGAGTAGTCTGAGTCAGCAGAACTGTTTTAATTTATAAAGCAGTAATCTCAACTGTTCATAAAAAGATTATCTTTATCACAATACTTATGTATATTATTTTATGACCACCTTTATAGCTATTGATTCCATCCATGATTTTTCCTTTGTACTTCTTGGATTTAATATGTAATCTGTAGTAGGCAAGGTAAGAACCGTATGTGTGTTTGTAAGAGTACCAGTGGCCTTGTCAAAATTGTCACTGGTGATTTCCAATATATAATTTAGATGCTGAGCTGAAGTCTTAAGGACATATACTCAGGAGGCAACTGAAAAGGGAGTCTGTTTACAGTTCATGGTTTTAAGTGAGGGCTGTAAATCCAGTGTAATGGCTGCTTGTTTGCTAGTGGTTTAAACCTGTTAACTTGTATTCTGTATTGAATGCCAGCTGTCTCCCATGTTGACTAGAAATTGTAACACATCTGAGCATCCTCTTTACTTGGGTAATACGTAGGTGGAGTGGAATGAGCCTGGATTTCTTGCTTTTCAGATAGATGTGAAATCTCAGAAATCTCAGATTGGCTGAGCCTCCCTCTGTCAGAAGCGGAAGCCTCCACACTTACCTATACTTGTGAACTATTTTCACCTGACATGGATCGATCCTCTGTAGTTGGTAGTCTGACAAGACGCTTTGATTTATGGTGGAGCATGGGGTTGAGTTAGGACACATTTACTCTGTGAGCTGTGATTATGGCTTGTTTCCTGCCCATTTCCTTGTTTCCTTTGAATGCAAGTTCTGTGAGTGGATGGTTGCAAATTAACAATGTCAAAGCCACAACTGAAACCTGGAGTAATCAGTTCTGCAGGCTGATGTTGCTGTTGCTCAGTTTTCATGGGTGTTGTCTTAAAAACCAGTTGTCCTCTTTTTGTTTACTGAGTGATTCTACATGGGGGAAAATATCCAAGAAAATTTCCAGAGAAAATGAAGAAATTTGGAGGAGATTGGTTTGGTGTGAAATGCGGTCATATCTCTAAATAATTCAAAATAGCAATATCATTTGGTTCATGTCACAAATAGAACAGTATACCTGAGAGAATGCAAATGGAAATTGCTTATGCAGGAAGGGAGAGTGAACTGCGACATGGTGGGTACTATTTTGCAAATATAATCCACAAATCCATTCTGCTCAGATTCCTATCCTATGCCCTTCTCTGTAGTGTTACAGAGGGCTTCAGTATAAATGAACAGGTAACGTAATTAGTTTCTCTCAGCATTTCTGTATGTTGAGTTTCAACCCAGATTGCACCTGGGACATCCTGTTTTCTGGTGTGGTATGAAGTTACCAGAGCTTTCAGAGGAAAGAGTATAATTACATTTATTAAAGTGTTTCAAACTGGAATTAGGTTTCTTTTACAGTACAAAAGCAAAACAATAATATGTAAAATCAAAACAAAGAAGAGGAGTGCTAAAAATGAACAATCAGGAATTGTTCTGGTTCAAGAACAGCTGTTTTTGCATCTTTTATTTTAGTTTTGGGTGGGTAGTGACTACACAGAAGTTATTTATACTTTCTAGGTTCCAGAAATCGAGTTTTAATTTGAGATGATTTGCATGGGTGTTCTCTCATCTTCAGAAGATCATGTGGATTGGGGAAGGTCCTCCTTAGCTTGAGAAAGGCAAATGTTGCACCCATCTTTGAAAGAAACATCAGTCATGGAAACTACAGTCTGATTAGCCTCACTTATGTCCCTGGAAAAATGTTGGAGTGAGTCATGTTGAAAGACATTTCTGGGCATGTGAGGGAGGAGGCAGTCATCAGGAGCAATGGCATGGATTGACCAAGGGTAGATCATGCCTGACCCAGCTGATTGTTTTCTGTGATAAAATGACCAGGTTTACAGACAATGGGAGAGCAGTGGATGTTAGTTTCCTTGACTCCAGCAAGGTTTTGACACTGTCTCCTCTACAATATTCTTGTATCCAACTGGGACATTACAGTCTGAAAGGGAGGACAAGCAGATGGGTAAAAAGCTGTTGGAATGGTTTGGCTCGGAGGTTATGGTTAATAGGTCATGCACTGTCTGGAGACCAGTCTCAAGGGGTTTTGGGGAAGTGTGTCCTGGGACCAGTTGTGTTCAATATCTCTCAGTGACTCTGAGGAGAGAACAAAAGGCACTCGCATAAATTTTAACAAATGACACTGTACTGGAGGGACAAGTCATTATGTTGGAGGGCAAGGCTGGTGTTTAGAGGGCCTGAACAACAGAGACCTGATGAAATTTTAAAAGGGCAAAGGCTGAGCGCTGCTTCAGGGGTCGCAAAGTCTCTGGCAATGCTGCAGGATTGGACAAAAGGAGGCAGAGAGCAGCTCCACAGAGACCATGAACGACCATGTGCAGGAGGATGGGGAATGGGGGGGATTGCAGTCAGTCCATAACATCTCTCTGCTGTTCCTTCCTCCTCATGCTGTTCCCCTGCTCCAGCATGGGGTCCCTCCCATGGGATACAGTCCTTCATTAATTGCTCTGTTACACAGCATGGGGCAGCCCCTAGTTTCTGCTCACACAGGCCAGCCCTGCGGCCACCTGCTACCAAAACCTTGCCGCATAAACCAAATACAGTTACGACCACTTTCAGGCAGGACTAAAACTCATGAAGACAACTGTTGTCCACCAAAACCTCAGCCAGTTGGGGAAGCACATGGCATTGCTGCACAGACTTACTTAAGGCTGCTGGAAGGGAGGAGAAACAGAGGAGACACGTGGCTGAAGGTGTGCTCTTGGAAGTAGCTGAACCACACTGCACTGATGAAACTCTGAAGGGACTGCAGCTCCCAAACAACCAGGTTGAGGCAGATTGCTCCAAGACATCACAAGTCTTGGAGGACCTTCACCAGGGCAGGGACACCCCTGACAGGCTGCAGCCTGTGGAGGAACTGGAGGATGAGTTAGAAGCAAGCAGCAGTGAAGGAAGACAAGTAGGAAGCAAGGAACAGCA
Organism: Patagioenas fasciata; assembly: GCF_037038585.1. Classification (NCBI taxonomy): domain Eukaryota; kingdom Metazoa; phylum Chordata; class Aves; order Columbiformes; family Columbidae; genus Patagioenas; species Patagioenas fasciata. Next base: position 27,435,673 of record NC_092560.1, read on the forward strand.
GAAAGAAACCATACAATAGTGGCTCCAACCTCATGCATTGCATGTTTCATGGCCATCGCAATTAGGAATGACCAAGTGAAACATGCAGTGAAAACAAGAGAAGTTGAAACTAGGAAGGGGAAGGAAGGAGTGTTGGACTGAAGCTGAGCCTGGAGAAGGGAGAATAAAATGCTTCCCTAAGGGTTTAATTGTTTGTGTTTTTTTCTCAATATCCAAGTCAGTAGCTATATACAACTACAGTGCATTACCGTACATTTTTGTAAAAATATAACAAAACTTCATAGATCCAAAAAAAGCCCACAAGAGTAGTTTTACAGTGTTAGTAAAGTCCATTGTCCAAGTGTCCTGTTAATAGCTATGAATGCTTAGGAAAAAGTATAAAACCAGGGACAGTGTGATCTGATGCTTTCTCAGCTTCACAGCATTTCAAGAACTTCCTCATTCAGAAGTACAGAATTATCTTTTCAAAACAAGAAGAGAGAGAAACTTATATAGAAATACCATGCTACCACTATTTGGTGTGTTTTCACTAATTTCTGATGTCTCAGGTAATCGCTTACATAAAATGTTGCTGTTTTAAGAACAGCTAGGATTGAAAGTTTTTTGTTGCTTGCACTAGAACTCCCATTTGAAAGCTGCTGCAGAACCATGTTATTTCCTGTCTGGATCTTATTTCTGCCTAATTGTCGTTTTACCAACATCAGCCTTCAGTTTAAAAACGTTGGGTTTGTGTGGGTTTTTTTAATCTTTTTTTGTTTGTTTGTTTGTTTGGTTGGTTGGTGTTTTTTTGTTTTGGTTTGTTTGATGGTTGTTTGTTTTGCTTTTTATTTCCAGCATCTCAAGTTTTTATTTTGTTAAGATCAAGTTCAGCTCTTCCAGACGTTTTGTAGGGAATGAGAAAGTTTGTCCTAATTATATCCTCGTGCATTGCCTCTGTGCCTGTTTGTCGCTTCTGACTGTGAGATTTCAGCTGCGGTCTGAATGAGGTCTTGTGGTTTGGTTGTGGTTTTGTTTGGTTTGGTGCTTGAAATTTGATCCCAGTTCCTGGGAACTCCAAACAAAACTGTTCTGGGCTATACACACGAAGAGAACCCCTGGTATTGAATACATGTAACTATTTCCCTTTGGCAAATATGTGAGCGAGTATATTTACTGCCCCCTTGGCCCATGAAGATGTGTTTACAGCTTTTTAAATTGATGTCTAGTTCTTGAGCAGTAAATCTTCAGATACAGTAGTCTAGAGGGCATTAGAATTATTTTAAAATATGTGAGATCATGAAATCAGTGCAATTAGATATTTAATTCCTCTAAATTTTATCTTTACCTTGATTACCCTGGTCTTATAGGTCCTTATAGGTTTTCACAATTCATTTTTTTGTTTATTTTGTTGGGGGAGGGTGGTTTGATGTTGTTGGTTTGTGTGTGTGTGTGTGTGTTTTGTTTTTTTAAATTCTGTGCACGTCTTTGTGCTTAGTAACCTTTATCTGAAATTTAAACTGTAATCCTTTGGGGGTTTTTGTTCAATGCTGAACTTGTACATAAAATACACAGCAGGATGGCAAAACAACACTTGCGTTCAGAAAATCAGTTCTCAGTGTATTTCTCAAGTTAGATATTTCTCCTCTCCAAGGAGGAGAAAGCAAGAGGCTTTGACAATATTTTTCACAACACTATATTTACTTCACGTTAAAAGTATTTCAGACTGAACCCTTGTTAAAGTGCCTTTTCAGTCTCCCCGGGACACTTCGGAAAAGTATGTTGTGAAGGCGTACTGAAAATTAGCTGAAAAAAAAAATAAGAATTTGTTTTTGCCAATGTCTTTGTGTTTACCTCTTGTACATGCTAGATGAGTATGAGATCCATAACCTTGTTGGACTCTCACATCAAAGGGAGGACTACAAGAACTGATCATTCTGTGCATTTACTGGGATTTGCTTGTTCTGTAGTATGGGCTGTGGGGTCCACTTGCAGGACTAATGACATTGAGTCTGGAATTTGCAAATTGAGTTTTTTTTGTCACTCAGCTGCATTTAAGAAATGTGAATTGGATAGATTTGCTAAGTAAGGTTTTCCATACAGCATGGTTGCCTATACACTGCATTCATTCAGCTTGTTAGTGTGCCTGCAACTTTTCATCCTAAATAGTTAAAATATAAGTTGTTTTCTATATCTCTGTGTGCATTCAGCTCTGGCGCTGTCTGCTGAGAAAGCGAATGTGTGGATGACAACCTGTTGTTCATACCTTGAATACGGGCATGGTATAACCCGGGACAAGTTTGCCTTGTCACGTAGCTGTCCATCTTTCAGGAAGCCAACTGGAATGCTGCGCATTATGGCTCCACCAAAATCCAATCTCTTGGGATTATGTAGTTAGCCGAGAAGCTGGGACTGGTATCTCTGTTTAGTCTGGAAGGAAAAATCTGATCCATTTTTTCTGGGAACAAACACACTTAAACTTGCCTCCCCCACTATCCACGGAATTAGAAAAAAAATTACTTAAAGCAGGTGACGTTAGTCCCTGATACAACTCAAGAAAGTTGAATTGGGCCATTATTTTGAGGCCAGTGTCGGTGAGATTAAAGGTTTTTAAATCCTATGTCTTGAAAACTATGTAGTCTTTTTTAATTAGTTGTAAGGTGGCGTTGTTAATGAAAAATATGTGTTTGGAAGGTTTTTTAGCTTTTTGTCACCCCACTCGGCTGAGTTGAGTGGTCTTAATAAAATGCCATTATTGAATTCTCCCATAAGAAGGATTTGCATTTTTCAATAATTTTTTAATGCAAAAAGAACTGGGATTTTAAATATTTTGTAGCAGGTGACAAAGCCTGAGACCTCTCCCTGAGCTCTGTTTGAAGCCACTGGCAGTTTTCCTTGCAAAGTAGTTGCAAGATTAGATAGGCAGCATACATGGATTAATGGGATCAGTCTGTCTTGGCTTGTGAGCCTTCTGAAGAGAATCTGGGTCTGTCCTGTGGTGGGGGTGGAACCGCTGTGCTGTGAATCTGCCGAATTGCTCTCTGCCCTAAGAAGTGGTTCCCATGATATGTACAGACATTTACAAGGAATCTGACCTATTCCTGGTGCCTATTTGTTTCACTGAGGCTACAGCAAATAGAACTCGTCAAGCAGTCCTAAACCATATAAACTGAAATATTATGTATTTTTGCTGAAAAATTTAGCATTGATTTCAAACGTAAAGCTGCCAACAGCTATTTAATACTTAGAGGATCTCAAAGAGTAACTCAACTCACTTCATTTGTGAGACCTCTTCACTGTCTTAAAAGCATACCTGATTTCAAGTGCTGTCCAGTTTGATTTAAAGAAAATAGAATGATCCTATTCCTAATCTCCTGCGTTTCTGTCAGGGTGTACAGAGAATTTGGTGATACATTTCACAGTTAGATTCACAGTCCCTATTTATAGATGTTTAAATCTAAGTCAACTGCAGTATGCCTGACTTAATATGCAGTGAAAAATTCACATCACGTATAATTAATGTGCTTGAGATATGTTTGATTTCATTACTGCTGTTGCATGTGCTTATGTACCAAGTCCACATTTCTCATAAATACTCCCAGATGATTAAATTCAGGTTTGTTTCAGGATGACATTGTTTCTGTATTTATAAACTGAGTGTTTAAGTAGACTGGCCTTGGTTTAAGCTTTATTTTTGTCCCTGCTACGAAAATAAAATTCGTGAAGGAAATAGGGTGTAACTGTTACCTATGCTTATAGAAATTGTATTTCAAAAAAATGGTTTATCTTCCTGACTATATTTCGTGTTGTCAGTGCTGTGTCATTTTAGGACTCCTTGCTGATGCAAATTGTCCTTTTCACTTTCAGAATTCACTACAAATAAGCAGTGATTAATTTTAACTGCTGTCTAGTACCCTGATAATTTTTTGTGCCATGCTATTTGCTTGTTACAGATACGGAGAGATTTTATGTGGCTCGCCCCTACTGTCAGCGAAGAGATTAGACAGAAATCAAGAATTTCTGACTGCTAGCTTGTCCTTGGAGGATTCCTTTCTGTCTCAGCACAAAAATAATCAAAATATTACAAACTTGAAGCAGTGACACAAGGTTTATCATAGAAATTGCTTAAGCATTGCAGCTACCCATTTCTTTGTTAGTCTTAATGAAGAAAATTGGACTCTTACAGTGTTTCTTCAAAAATGCTTTTCTAGTGGTGATTGGTAGAAATACTCCATATTTGTCAATCCTGTTTGTATTTTATGACTTTTCAACCCATAATATTGTGAGTCAAACTGATTTTGATTTATTAATAGCTTAGTGGGAGTACGGTGCATTGATGGCATATCTGGTTTATAGAGCAGGTACAGTCTTGTCTATATTTGGTTTAATACAACACTGCTGGAGGAAAATAGATCACATCAGATCCAGCAGCCTGAGCAAAGTGAGGCAGCTGCTGCTCCGTGGCTCCACATCCATCCAGTTGCAAGGCTGAGCCAGTGTTCCCAGTGGACGTGTTGCACGCAGCACACAAAAACACTACACATTATACATGTACGTGCAGATGGATCAAATGGGCAGACAGAGCACTTATTCAAGCACAGACAGCTCCAGGGGCCTCATCCTGCTTCTCTCTCTCACAAGGAGTGACTGGGTCCCCTAGTGAGACCCACATATATAAATATGGGAAACATGGATCCCATCAGCAGCTGTGGTCAGCCTGTCTGTCTGCCCTGTAGCTGCTGACATTGGGGCATACGAGCTCCTGAGGCCACACCCCTGCTCCAGTTGCTGGTACTGACCATGTCATTTGCACGCACACACACGCACACACACACGCACACGCAAACACAGAGTTGAACAGGACTCACCCGGTCCTGTAGCTGACCCCACTGTGCTCTCAGCCTCGGGGATGCATGGGTTCCACCCCACCAAGGGCTGGCTGTTAGAGGCCACTCTGCCTCTGTGTCCTTAGCCACTTGCCCTGTTTACCAGCCGGTCCCACTTTACATTTGATCACACACTCACATGGATGTGCTGCAGTGCCAGGGACACACAGGCGCTGCAGCTGGTGGTGTGAATCCAGCTGTCGCACCCAGACCCCCATTCACACACACATGAAGTAAACAGTCCCTCACACAGGAATGAGCTAGAAAAGCATTTATGGAGAAAATAGATCAGGCTGCCCTGCTCAGGCACAGGCCATGGCCAGACAGGTGTACCAACCAGCCCACTGTTCACATGCGACTATTCCTTTTTATCCCCCTGCCCCTTTATCTTCCCATACTTCCTGTCCAAATCAACTAAATCCATCCCTTCCCTTCTGTCTTTGGTTCCTCTCCTAAATTTCCTGTTATGAGTCCTGTGCAATCCCCAAATGCTCTTCTGCTGCATTGCATCATGTCCCCTCATACCCCTGGACAGCAGCCCCACTTAGTCTGAAAGGTGACTGAGTGGGCTGCTCCAAATGACTCGTTTGGTGGCTTTCACATCTGGGCACAAGGGCTGAGGCTCTCCTGAGTGAGCTCTGGGATGGCTCAGACGTGGTGTTCCTTCCTCAGGAGTCTACGGCTTAGGTTCTTATCTGCAGTTGCGTGCCCTTGGCTCCTCTGGGCTTGTGGAGATGGACCTTTGATGGGCTGATGGCTTCTGGGGTGGGCGGGGATAGCTGAGACAGCGTATTATTTGAGCTTTGCTCCTGCCATTGTTTCTCGGTGCTGCTTTGTGGTTGAGATTTTATCACATAACCTCGCTCACATCCTACGGGGAAGTCAGAAGTAATAGCTATGAGGATATGTTTCTTTTACTGCCACGGTTTGACACTCCACCATTTAGAATGGAGACTTGAGGCTTAGCTGATGTGAATTATTAAGATGTTTATTGATTAATGAGCACTCTAAGAGGAAATAGGAAAAGCAGCAAAATAATCTATGCAATTAAATATACCAATTTATTATTTTATTATGATACAGAATGCAAATTCTATGGAATCATGTATGTGATTACTACTAAATTACGTTTTTTTAAATATTGAGGTGTAAACCTGTTTACTGCCTCCCAAATCTTAAGAATGTAAACCTGAGGGAGAGTCCAGCCATGTCTTCCAAGGGGATTTCCTCTAGCCTCCTCGTGGACTTGAATCCACATATCAGCATTAGTACCATCTGTAGGTCCACACACCTACCATTGGAAGACCTGTCTTCCTTTTTTCTCCACTCAGTTTGCCATTTTATTCTGTATTTGGTATTTTATTCTCCATTTTTTCCAGAGTTTGGGCCCAGCTTTTCATTAGCCTTGCACCTTCTTTTTTCTGTCAAAACTGTTCTCAGGCAAACAGCCCTCTCATAATTACTGTTTTGACAGTGGTCCCAGTTTTGCTACATCCATACCGAGATTTCATGTTTCATATTATTATATGCATAATGTAAGCTTTATGTAGTGTTATAAACAGGATTGCCTCAGTATGAGTGACTTGGCAGCCCAAAATTCAACTGTTATTATCAGCTTAGAGTGATTGCATTGGGTTTACACTTATCAATCACTAGATATATTCTATTTTAGCCCTGGATCTCTACCTAGATCCAGTTCATCATCATCAGGTTCTTACCATGTATGCTGGAGCACATGCCAGAGCAGCAGAGTAACTTTCACACTTCTTCACACTTCCTCTGTGGGCTCTCATGGTGAGGTGCAGAAATGACCTTACAGCCCTTGAGGTTGTAAAGAAGGTATGTATTTACGATGTCAAACACACACCGGGAATAGCTTCACCCAAAATGCGTGTGTGTTTTACAGTAGTTATGAGCTTGGTTATATACAGTAAAGTGTAACATATTCATGAAAGTTTTTAGGAACACCTATACATATTCATAACCTGTCCCCAAGAAGGTGGTTCTTATTACAGTGAGTTCTAGGAGACCATTTCCATAGTCTCCACCCCCGGCTCCTCCTGGTTGCAGCTGCACAGTGATTGTGAACCTGGGCCCTCTTTCTCTGTACATGGTCACCTTTGGTCCAGTGTGATGAGTTGGTTAGAACCCAGACTGCTGAGTTGGTTAAAACTGGCGTATCTCCTGTCCTGTGCCCCAGCTTCTGTTATCTAGTTCACCCAAGGATTCACCAAGGATGCACGCAAGGATTATTATTTTTGCAAAGTGTCAGCGAACTCCTGTTTCTCGTACAATAAGTTACACAAAGCTAAGCAAGGCTATGTGGGTGAAAGGGTTAGCTCTCTGTCGGCTCTTTAGTGATGTGGGGTAGGGTTAGTTCTTTAAGTGTAAAGTGTTAGTTCTTTAAGTGTTAATTAGTTAATTGTCAATTCCCTCTATCAGTGGTTCCTTACCAGGGCCCTAGCTATTTTGAGGCCTTGTGCTCTGGTTTGGCTTCATAGTCACAGTTTCCTTTACGTACAATCCATTTCTTACTGAAGTATTTCTGTTTAATTTACTTGGAAATAAATGAGTACCTTGGTGAAAGACCTAGAGCTGAATTTCTTGATTTTCTTGCCTTAAAGAAGCCTATAAATGTTTTAATAAGCAAGAAAAGCTTACTACTGTGAAATATGTTTATGAATAACGTGGAAATACAGGGCCAGAAGGTTTTTCCAGACATTAATGTAATTCATTCATCTGTATAAAGGCATGATGAATCATACCTATATGATCTAATCATCTTTGATTAGGTATTTTTCTAATCTCCTCTTAGGTCTCCAGAGAAGGAGACAGGATATTCCACAGCCTCTGAAAGTAATCAGTTTCAAAACTTCATTATCCTTTAAAGTTACAAATGTAATTCTGTTTGCTTTGCTTGTTTGGTTTGTTTGTTCTTTTGTTTTTTGTTTCTTTCCCCTTCCACCCCCCAAATCTGATCTCACTATTTTTAAGTTGTCTTCTTAGGCTGATCTTTTTTTCCCCCCATGGGACTAAATAAACTTATTTCTTTCAGTCTTTTCTCAGAGGCCTTGTATTCTAAGCATCTTGTAGTTATTTGTTCTTCTCTGGTGCCTCTCCCAAGTCCATTGGCCTCATCCTGTGACACTCAGAATCCTGCTGTTTTTACAATGCTAAACTTCATTGTTTTGTGATTGTGACACAATTATCTATCACAGTTCAATTTTCACCACTAATTCCTCCATGTTTAGTCAGAATAAAATGTCCGTTCCTGGTTACCTTTTCAGCTTTCTTAAGTAACAAGATCCTTGCATACATCTCATGACTATGTTGCATCACTTTCTCAACAAGTGCCAGAGTTGTATTTTACCATCATAGGCTGTTGTTTGGGTAGTTAACTAGTTAAGAAAAAATGTCTATAATTGCTTCAAAAGTTGAGAATCTGTTTCACCTGTAATAGTGCGTTTGTTGTTTTCTTTGTACCTTTCATCTTAACTTCAGTCCTCTCTTTTATCTTCTCTTGAATGCCAGAATAAATGCACTGTTCTTGAAATATGATATAGAACCTTGTTACTCATTTCTTCGTGGCATGGCTGCCCTTCATGAACAAGCTGTTGCCTTCTATGTTACTATTACAGTTAGTTTTAGTTGTCCCACAGAGTTCATGGTGCTGGCTAGGACATACTGCAGAACTTCTCAGATGGCTTGGTATTTTTGGCATTTGTGTGAACATCACTGGTGTTTAGGAAACTGTCTTTTGACATTTTGTCTTCATTTCTTGCATAATCCTATTGCAATTTCCAACTGCTTCCTAAAGGCAAGTTCTAAGACAAAGTTACTGTTGTCTTCATCTGTAAGAGCTTTTCCCATTAGTTTCCCCGAAAACTAGTTTAGTACCTTATTGCTGTTGCGGAGCTAGCATACTGAACAGCTCCTCCATCTCTGCATTTTTGGTCCATCCTTCATTTGCCAAACAGGCTCTCTCAGTTGAGAAAATGAAAAGCCTTCTGCTGATGCTGTTAGTGCAGCCATGTGTTCATTTCCAGTTACGCATCTGCTGCTACTTGGGTCTTTACACCTGACTAGAGGATTGAGGAGGGGGCCACCTGTGTCTCTGACTACTTCAGCTGTCTCCTAGAAACTAAATATTTCTGATCTGTTACAGCCATATCTGTCAATGTCATTAGTACCAGGTGACTAGGTAGCATAGGACAGGAGGGGCCCAAAGCAGAGAACAGACAGGTGATTAAACTATTTGAAACAAATACTTTTTAATATTATGGAACAGAATGCTACATGTTTGTTTGGAAGCCTGTACTGTCTTCAAGTCATGTGATATTTAAGCTTCCTAAATTGCTTTTGAAAATGACACTTAGGCAGCAGCATTAACATGGCCACTTCCAAATATATCTGTGGTCCTTCAGCTGTATTTCAGACCATGAATACAGAGGAAATTCAGTTACCTCGATGTTCTCAGTCTGTGCTCTTCAGATTAATTAGGTGGTCGCTGCAGTTTCCTTTATTTTTGGTCCACCTTCTTGAATTGCAGAGACCTGAGGCATTTCTGCAATGAGATATTTGCAGACAGAATCATATGCATGGATCTGTCAGTCCATTTAGTGGAAGAGTTGCTAGCATGTTGCTCTGAGGTGCCCTAGACCAACCAGATTCTACCAGCTGAAGCTTTTTGGAAGTTTGTTCGTTTGTTCGTCTTGCTGAAATAATTTGTAGGTACAGAATGATAACCTCTTGTTTAATGAAATGCAGAAACTTCGAGGTTTTTAGGAATGAATTTCAAGGAGAAGCTGATTTCCTCTTGCAAACTGGGTGACATTTATTTCTGAAAATTCAGTATACCTACTTAACTTCAGTGCACCAGATGCCTTGTGTTACAATAAGGACAAGTATGTGGATTTTGGTCAAGGAGGTTGTTTGCACCAGTTGCATGATATCAGTGACTTTCAAGTTGCACCAGTGATTATTTACATTGTTAATGAAAAGACACTTGAAATGTAACAACGTAACAATTTACATGAGAATCATTCTGAATAATCATGTTGGCCTTTACAAACTGTAAATTGCTTTGTAAAAAAATATTGTTAAAACAAAAGTCAGATATAATATGTTATTTAGTTTAATTCAAACATTGTTGAATAGTTCATTAGATTTGGACATCAGCTTGACGTTTTGTATAACCTGATGTTCCTTACAAGAAAAACTGAACTAAAGTTGAATTTTGGACTTCTGTGGCATTCTAGCTCCAAAGGATGTCAAGAAACTTCTACTCAGTAGTCAGTAGGTTAACCCATGCTTGAGTGTAAACTTTAATTTTAACCAGTATTAGCTTCCTGGGACAAAAATAACTTCTTTGGTATTCCCAGAAATGCATTCTATTTAAAAATAAAATAAAATCCTTACAGTATGAAATTAGCAACTGTCTGTATTGCTGGTATCTGGTTTTAGCTCGTTATGTGATGCCTGCAGTGTAGCAGTTAACTGATCTAAAACATTGCAGTTCTCATAGAAGGAAAGTAAAATCTGGTCTGAACATTATTAGTTAATTTTGAGTTCTGAAAGTTCTGACCTTTTGACTTCTCTTTGCAACTCTGTTAAGGCAACACCATATGTTGCCATCTGAGGCAGCTGAAGGTCACAAATACCATAGAAGGGTCCCAAAAGATTTGGAGAGTATTAAAAATCATGGTGTTTGTGTTTTGCTGCATCAGAACATCTAGAGAAACTTCGTATTAAAAAAACACAAAGCAATTCTGCATGAAAGTACTTCCACCAATCATAAAATGGCCTGGAGGAGAGAGCGATCACTAAACTTGGAAGAACCATAGGAGTATGTGGCTGCTCATCTATGCTGTTTTTGAGTATACAGGGTGTTTCAAAAAGATGGACCCAATCTAAAATCACATGGCTTTGAAGTTGGGTCCATGTTTTTGAAAGACTCTGTACCATGGTAGGGCGGCACAATGGCTTTACCTTTGTCATAGTGCTACATTGGGTAAGAAGGAGTTGGACTTTGTGTTTGAGACTCTTGTGACAGAAACTGCCACCAGAGCTGAAAGTATACAAAAGAATACACAAACCATACTCCATTTAGATTTTAGGACAAGACTTAGCCCTCACAAAACCAGACAAGAGTGTAGATAAGGATTTTGAGGATTTAAATCACTTATGTTACCATTGTGTAATAAGCTAGGTGAGGCAATTTCAGAGAGGGTTTTTAATTTATTCCTACAGTGCAGTCTGTAAAAAGGGCTTTTCACTGCCAAGATAGTTAGAGGATTGAAAAAAATCAACACACCTTTCAAATCTCTATTAAGTTGATATTTTTGTATTATTTTTACAAATACCACCTCTGTTTACTAGTGCTGAATGGACTTAGAAGGAAAAAAAAAATATTTCGAGCATTTTCCCCACCCTGCCACCCCTTCCTATAATTTTAAGTTGTATACCTGTTACCAGTCTCTAATGTATGTTTTCTTCTGCATTGAACAAAGAGTTGCAAAGACTTGGTCTTGAGAACACTGAAAAAAAGAACCTAGTTACCTACTCATGTGAAGCTGGTTCTCCCCATATCTGTACTGAATTAAAGATAGCTGAATACATGTTGATAGTTTTTTCTTAATGTTTTTCTTTCGGTGAGCATGTGGTGGGTTGATCTTGGCTGGCTGGCAAGCCGTCCCCACCCTCAGCCTCTCTCCCACTCCTCCCCATCAACAGGGCAGCAGGGAGAAATGAAGATGAAGAGGTTTGTAAGTTGAGAGACTGGTTGCCAGTGGCTGTCATGGGCAAACCAGACTTCACTTGGGGAAAATTAATTACCAATTAAGATAGAGTTGCATGGTGACAAGAAAAAAGATAAAAAGCTAAAACCACTTTCCCTGCCCTCCTCCCAGCTTCTTCCAAGGCTCAGCTTCACTCCCCACTCCTCTACCTCCTCCACCCCAGGCGGTGCAGGGGGATAAGGAATGGGGGTTGTGGTCAGTCCATGACAGCTCCTCTGACGCTGCTCCCTCCACGTGCCGTTCCCCTGCTCTAGCATGGGGTCCCTCCTACGGGACACAGTCCTCTAGGAGCCGCTCCAGCGTGGGTCCTTCCCTGTGGTCCAGTCTGTCAGAACAGCCTGCGCCAGCGTGGGTGCCACACTGGCCATGGCTGCTGCCAGCAGCCTGCTCCTGCCCGGGCTCTGCATCAGCTGCTGCTACCCTCAGGGGCAGTTACCTCACAGGGGAACACCAAGGTGGTTTCTTCTTCCTAAATTATGACTCAGGTTTGGCAAGTGTGTCTACTGGGAAGCTTAGGGCCTGGAGGTGGTTACGACAGCACGTAGCTGAAGAGTGGTGTGTAGCTGTGGGTTCGCTCGGGGTACGCAGGGTGGGCGGCTTTGGGGTTTGCCAGGGGAGAGCAGTGCAGCTGCCTGGCACCTCAGGCTTTTTGTGCAGTGACAGGAAACATGCAGGCCTTGGGACAAAAAGGGCAGAAAATGTGGTTTATTGAAAAAAAATACAACAAAACCCTCACATTGGTAGAAAATCTGGGGAAGCTAATGATATTGCAGATAGTCCTTCAATACAGTCACCTGAGTGCTTAGGCTTGTGGTTGGCAATGCCCCTACGCCAGCTGGTGCTGCAGGTGTTGGTCTGGGCATGGACTTCTCTCCCACCTCCTGGCTAAGCTGTCACAGAAGGGACCCCTCTTTCCCATATGTGTACATGCATAAAAAGCATTGCCTGACATCTGACCAAAACAATTTTTTTTTGCTGGGGGGAGAAGAGGCAGGGAACAGAAATAGTTTATTGCCACATTTCTGTAATACTGTTATTTTGAGGAGTTCAGACTCTTCTGGGCAGAACAGGCAGCAAACAGAAGCACAGCTGCATTCTCTAAAATACAGGAGTGGGTCCACAGCAAGGAAAACATGGGCAGTGATGCTAGGGCCTGATACTGGCAAAGCAAACCTCTCTGGGACCCATCGGTAACGTGTGGGGATGGCATTGAGCTGCACTTGCCATGGCTGGGAGCCAGGGGAGCTGCCGTGTTGTCGCTGCTTGGCGGCCCTCAGCTGTTGTGTTTTGTAGTCACTCACATGCTGTCATTGCCTGCACGGTCTCAACCAACGCCCTCTTGCTTATTTTCCTTTAATGTTTTATGGTTTAGCTCTTCAAAGTAGGTGTGGATTATTGATCTTGAGCTTGTTGACTCTCTGATTGACTCTGCTTTGTTGTGCCTTCAGTAGGACTGGTGGGTTTGCTGATTTTCTCTAATATTCATGTTTCCTGGATGAGCCCTTTAAAATGTGTGTCTGCATGTTGTTATTCCTATAATCCAAAAAAATAAATCAGCATTTCAATTTCTCAGTATGATTGGTTACCTGAATTATGATTGGTATTGTTATTCCCAAACCATGGGGAATTATTGTAGTAAAAAGAATTAATTGTTTTGCTTTGAATCTTTGGTGGGAGGAGGGAAGGGATTTTCTGTGTTAATTTTTATAATGTAGCAGGGTTTGTGTGTCACTGTAGTCTAGTTTTTCTGTTAGGTTTTTACTGTTAGGTTTATCTATTTCATATTTTCTTTCAAGTTTGCTGCGGCAGGTATTTGCATAAGATGTATCTTGCTTTGCACATGTGGCACAGTGCTTCTGTTTGTTCTGATGTGCTTGGAATTGTATGCAGAGTTGGGAATCTTTCTTTACTGCTATTATTTAGGTCCATTTTAATACTTAATAAAGTAGTTGAGGTCATAGTTTATCTTTTCTATTGCTGACCTTTTTCTAGCTTTCAGTATTTCCATTTATGGTTACACACTGTCTCCTTGAGAAAATAATCAGCCTAGTATGTGCTAATTTGCTTTCTCCTTGATGACTTTGCACACCACTATAACTGATGCAAAATGTTTACTGCGTGATTCCAGGCTGTTTTAAATATTTGGTATTTGTTTTATATACTTGGGCATTATACTCAGGGGTGCAAAGACCAGTCCAGTTTAAGCTATGTGAGGAAAAGCTATTTTTACGCTTTGGATTTTTTGTAGCCTGCTTTTAAGAGGAAGGTTTTGAATGCTTGCCTACACCTTAGAGCTTGGTGGGGGGTGTATCTGCTTCTGTAGTATTTCTTGTGTTTGTGGCTGTGAGTAGCTTACAGCTCAATATGCTGAGTTTGCAAAGACATGCAGAGAGGGCAGGGTGGCAGGGCATTGTGAGATTCCTTTCCCTGTGAATGTTAGAGGTTTTGTGATGTTGGAGTTTGTCGCTGTGTTGCATCTTTTCTCCCTGAAATCCGTAGCTGGGAAGCTTGCAGGAAAATCTGAGCGGTCTGTTCCACTTTGGTGGACCTGCTTTTGAGGAGTCAGGACATGACATCGTATGATCCATTCCCACGGTCTGATCCATAGTGTCCTGCAACTTTTCCTGTGTGTGTTGGAATGCCTGTCTCATTGGATTAAAATAGCCTTCTGATGTCAAATGTTTTGACCAGTGCCTCCAAAAGCTTGTTATGCACTTGTTTTCGTTTGGTTTGTACATTATCCTTCCAGTCTGATCTAAGGCTTGCATGTCTATGCTTTGACTAATGTAGACTCGACCTACTGCTTATCTGTACTTTGCGGCTGATAATCTCTTAGAGTATGTGAAGTGTTTGGTATATAGATATTTGAACCAAATTTCAGAGTGAGCTTTACAATAGCTTAATGTTAGTAATTCAAAGAGTAAAAATAAATAAATAACCAAATAAATAAATAAATAAAACAGTTTCATGTGGAACATCTTATTGTCTCTGTTACTGGAGACAATTCTGAAAATACAGCTCAGAAGGGAATAGGTCATATAAGTTTTGGAATTTACTTTTTCTTTTGATAAATATAATTCTACAAACAAATTACATCAGAAATGTCTCTGCTTGCAAGGGTCATTCTAGATCTTAGCAGAAATTATAGGCAAATCTTATGTTAGCTGTTCCTAGTCTGGATACAGATTAATACATTGCTCTATTTTTTCCTGAAGGAGGTTTACACATTTATCATAACAATCCCTCTAGTGATGGCAGCTATCTAGAAAAGAGACATTTTCAGTGGATGGAAAAGACAGTCTGCAGGCTTAAAAAGAGGCCTTTTGTCTGGGATAGAGGTAGAGAAGCTACCTCTTCAGGACTGAGGTGAATTTTAGATCATTTGTTACAGAATCATAGAATGGTTTGTCTTGGAAGGAACCTTCAAAGATCATCTAGTCCAACCCCCCATGTTGTCACAAGGATCATGTAACCTGGGGACTTGACCTGTGAGCAGTGTTACCTTGTTCATAATACCAGATAACACTACTGTAATTTTCGTTGACAAAAGGTGAGATCTGCCTAGCTTAAAACAGCTGTCCTTGTCTGTTTCTTACCTCAAAACAACACACAAAAGAGAAAAAGGATTTGAGCACTGCTTTAAGAAAGTGAGTGCTATTAGAAGAGACTACGTCCTTGTCAAATCTTAAGTAATATTGAAAGACAACACTGTCATTAGCTAATCTGCTTCATGGACAAGTCTTTTCTAGTTGTGCCATTTCTGGTTTTTGTTTATTTTCTTAAATGTTTGGTCTTTTTAGGAAGCTACTTGGGATAACTTACATGGCAAACTCTTTTGATTTTAAGCATTCATCTAGAGGTGGATGTGCCTTTGAAATGGTGCAGCCTGTTTTTTTATATCCTGTCAGACTATTTTGGTAGGACCTGAAATGAAATAGCTGACTCTGTCTTCATGCAAGAAGTACCAACAGGAAGAAGAAGAGATGCAAAAATTGAAACTCGTGGGAAAACATTTTTGAACATGAAATGTTTGTCAACGTCCACAGATGGCCCTCAGTGATTGTTAAGCCAGAATAACTCTGGCAGGTAATAGCAGAAGGAGTTTTGAGTAGCATAGTTTTGTTTCATGGCAAAGCACCATAAATTGTTTCGATTTCTGCACAACAGACCATGCTCTGTCATTCTGCCTAAAGCGCTGCATATGCTTGTGAGAGTGATAGAGCAACTGGTGCCATCAGTTTGGAGGTGAATTTTGTCTGTTGAACATTACTACTTTTCCCTAGTTTTGTGGTTTCTTGAAGCAGTTTTCTTCCAGTGGCTCAGAGGTAAATTTGCTTACAGAAACGAAGTGTTGAGAGGTGTTAGATCAGACACTTTTGACAAATTACAATGCTGTATTAAGGCTTGCAGGTGTTTTTCTGAGAATTTTCCCAAGGCTGCTCTGAAGGCCTTAATTTTGTGCTTGTACAAGTGGAAGAGTCATTAAACTGTGCTGCAGCCTGACGTTGCCAGCACCATTAGTCATTTTAGGGAGTAGTGTGAGTATGCTTAGGAGCCTGTGAACAAACCAACATGTAGACAGAGTTGCTCTAGAATTACAGGTTTAAATTTTTTAGCCTGTAATACGTAGGAGGTCAGGGAAGATTTTTTACTGGTCCTAAGAAAAAGTCCGCATGCCTGCATGCAGTGCTTACCTTTCAGGAATTGACAGCATAAGGGAATTAAGTCAGAAAGCTGTTTTTTTCTTCAAGTAGTGGAAAGTGCCTTCTTGACCATCACTAAAGTGTTACATTGGTACAACCAGTACACTTGTACTCTTGAACCCTGTGTTTGCGGGGCAAGGTTTTGGTAGCAGAGGCCTATAGGGGTGGCTTCTGTGAGGAGATGCCAGAAGCCTCCCCTGTGTCCAGTAGAACCAATGCCAGCCAGCTCCAAGACGTACCCACTGCTGGCCAAGACTGAGCCCATCAGTGCTGGTGGTACCACCTCTGTGATAATGTATTTAGGAAGAGGAAAAAAACTGCTGCACATCAGCAGGTGGAAGAGAAGTGAGAACACGTGAGAGAAAGAAACCGAGCTCAGTGGAGGAGGAGTGCAGGAGGTGCTCCAGGAGCTGGAGCAGAGATTCCCCTGCAGCCCGTGGTGCAGACCATGGTGAGACCGGCTGTCCCCTGCAGCCCATGGAGGTCCATGGGGGAGCAGAGACCCACCTGCAGCCCAGGGAGAACCCCACACCAGAGCAGGTGGATGTGCCCGAAGGAGGCTGTGACCTCATGGGAAGCCCGTGCTGGAGCAGGCTTCTGGCAGCACCTGTGGTTGCATGGAGAGAGAAGCCCAGGCTGGAGCAGGTTTGCTGGCAGGACTTGTGATCCCGTGAGGGACCCAGGCTGGAGCAGTCTGTTCCTGAAAGACTGCAGCCCATGGAAGGGAACTACGCTGCAGCAGTTCGCGAAGAACTGCAGCCCAAGGGAAGGGCCCACATTGGAGAAGTTAATGTAGGACTGACTCCTGTGGGAGGGACCCCATGCTGGAGCAAGGCAAGAGTATGAGGAGGAAGGAGTGGCAGAGGCAATGTGTGATGAACTGACCACAGTCCCCTTTCCCTGTCCATCTGTGCTGCTCAGGGGAGAAGGTAGAGAATTCAGGAGTGTAGTTGAGCCCAAGAAGAAGGGAAGGGTAGGGGGAAAGTGATTTAAGATTTAGTTTTATTTCTCATTATACTACTCTTTCGGTTGTTAATGAATTAAATTGATTTTTCTGTATTGAGTCTGTTTTGCTCATGATGGTAATTGGTGAATGATCTCTACTTGCCCTTATCTTGACGCATGAGCCTTTTGTCCTGTTTTTCTCCCCCCGTGTCCAGTTAAGGAAGGGAGTGATAGAGCAGCTTGGTGGGCACCTGGCATCCAGCCACTCTCAACCTGTCACACCCTGGTACATAAAAGAAGAATCTGTTAGTTGCTTCTTCAAATGTGGTTGCATGGAAGTTACAGTCTTTTGGTTAGAAAACATTGCATTTATGCAAAGATACTGGAGCTGTAGTTTCACTGAACAATTCCAGTCTAAAATCACAGTCATTCAGAAGTCTGTTTTTAACTGAATTAGGTTAATGTGATTCTTTGAAACTTTCTAGTGCCACCAGATAAAGCCAATGTCTAATGATTCTAGACAATGAAATTCACAATATAGTACAGAGTAAAAAATGGAATTTCTAAATACTGTTTAGAGAAATTAAATGCCAGGTTTGCCTCTCTCATTATTTTTCCCTGAGACATCTTATTTTTCTTTATAGCTTATATAGTTTTGTTATGATTCTTAATGCTTTTTTAAGGCAAAAAATACCAGGACGCTTGCAAAGAAAATGGAAGCAAAACATGGCCATGGATTTAATAATAAGGAGGTGTCATTGACTCTCATGTCTTACTTATTTTTGTAAGAGTGAGGAGCCTGGACACTGATGTGAAGAGTAAAGAATAATTTACATTATTGAACAATTGTACTATTGGCAAGGTTTTAAAATAGAATGCCAGGTCTTTAGCTAGATTACCTGCAAGTACTTGAATGAGAGATAATTGGAGAAGGCACTATTACAAAGCAATTCTTTTCTTGTTAATACACCTTATGTGTCATATTCCTCTTATTTTCTGTGCCACTCCACCCATCCTTTTTGGTTCAAGTTGCTTTAGGACAAGAGGAAATGGCCTCAAGTTGCTCCATGGAAGATTCAGACTGGATATGAGGAAAAATTTCTCCATGGAAAGGGTTGTGAAGCACTGGAACAGGCTGCCCAGGGAAGTGGTTGAATGGCCATCCCTGGAGGTTTTTAAAAGACGCACAGATTAAGCACTTAAGGATATGATTTAATGCCAGAGTTAGGTTATGGTTGGACTTGATGATCTTGAGGGTCTCTTCCAGCCAAAAGGATTCTAAGTTCTTCTTTCTCCTGGTCCTCTGGATGTTTTATTCCCTGAGCAGATCTATAGGATGAAACGTATGATATCAAGGACCAAACATACAGCCTTATGCATATTTGATGAGTCTCATATCATGTTAGCTCTGGACTGGTCCTGTGCCTGAATGCTCGCCAGCAGGTTGAACAAATTAGATGCACTCCTGGATCACATTCTACCAACTGATTGCTGTTTGAAAGAAATCCCTTATGTGATCTCCACTTCTCCTCTGCAGTGTGCACTGACGTGCAGTGTATGGGCACAATTGGAAGTTGCTCTTCAAAACCATACTTCGGATCCAAACTAAAACGCTTTGTAGACCCACTCTTGAGAAATCTATTCACTATTGCAAGCTGCAGATTTTTTTTCTCTTTCCCTGCCTTCCCCTCACCTTCCACACCCCTCTCTTTTTTTCCAAACTTTTTTTTCCCTTGGAACCGATGAGAATCAGAAGTTCAGAGACTTTCAGAAAATCTAAAACCCCAGTCATAGGTCTGAAGGAGCAAACGATGTTTTCCTGAGAGTGACTGTGATTTTTTTTTTTTTTTAATTATGTGCCTGCTTTAACATAATTTTTGAAACATTACTTCATCTTGTAGTGACTCTTGTAGTTCCAGATCTTGGATGTTGTTTATTTGGGCTCAGGATCTGCACAAGTAACTGTCTGCAGAAACTGGCCTGTTCAAAAGTCTTGAAACTTGACCGTGCTAAATTCCTGCTGTTGACCAGCTGCTTTTCTACATATTCAGGTAGCTGATTTAAATTTTTTAAAGGGTGTGACACAAAAGTCTTTTGGACTGTTAGCTTTCAATAGCTATGATAACAATGCCAGAATCCTAGAAAACTATAAGGAAGTTTATGTAGTGCTAGTAGTTTAAGAGGTAATGTGAGTTGATAATAGTAGAGTGACAGCTTAGAATCAGCCCTGTGTAGAATAATGGAATGGATGTTGTGGGTTGATAGACTTTGAAAATTGCAGATATTTCTAAATGGTTTTGCTGCAGTTCAAGCAAGTGAGAGTTTAGGGGGATATAATGTGGAGGTTGGATTTATTGATCACCATGGATTTTTACAACTTTTATGGAGTTCAAAGCTTCACTTCTCCAGAGAAGTCTATGTAACAATGCCAATAAAAGCTATCTGCCTGACCAATTTGAAACATAGTGTTGCATTCTGTAGTAAAGTGGTAATCTTAACATAATCCTGTAGCAACCTACAGAGCTGTGAGAAATATAGCATTCTTTATTTTCATTGTTTTTTTAACCCACTTCCATATTTAAAGTTAATTCAGTGGCTTCCTGCCTTCATTTTCAAGTATGTTTCCCTGAGATGGATAATGTCCTCAATACTTCTTGTCCTGAACTTGAGAAATTAAAACCAAGATGATGCTGTAGCAGAGCAAAGAAAAGGGATGTCAGCATGTGCATGCTTATAAGGTCGCTTCTGCAAAGGTCAGACATTTGAAGAAGGGTGCAAACTGTTCCTTTGTATGATGGATAGCAGAGACCAGACTAGCTGGTGTTTAATTTGAGTTAAATATCACTAGAGAATAGAGCCTTAAATGCCACACTTAAGCTTGGATGTAGGAAGAGAAAGACATTCTATTGTAGGATGGATGATCCTTCTTTGGAAAGGAATAAAAAGATAAAACAGAATAACTTTAAATATTCCATTCTCTGGCATTGTCAAATCCCTCTTCTCTAGGTTTCACAAAACATTTAAGAGGCATCTTGTTTTCTCTGTATAAAACATAATGAAGCAAAATAATTAGGACTTCTGTTTACTAGAGAGAAAGGTTCTTAAGTGCCTTTGAAATACATTGCCTTAATAATTACTTCTGAGCCTAAGTGAAACGAGCCATTGACTCTCAGACTGTCTGCAAGCAAAAAGGAGAAAAATGTTAATAGATCAATACCTAAATATTTTAATTATTTCAGGTAATGAAACATTTCAAGAATGTACTGTTCTTCATGTAAGTTTATCCATGTGAAATGTGTTTTTCCTTAAAACTGCCCTTTTTAGTTGCAGCTTTTCTCTGCTATAATTCCACTGGTGGGGTGTATTAGGAATATAAAAACATTTGCTAAGGTTAAGAATGAATAATAAAAATATTTTAAATAGAGTATACTCTTCTACTAAAATCTAAGTATTGCTGTATAAAAAGAGAAAACAAAGTAACCTACTTTTACAGAAATGAGAGCCATCTGAAGTTGTTTTTTTTTTTCTGAAGTCAGTGCTGTTTGGAAGGGAGACAAGAGCACTGCAGGGGGGGAATGAAATAATTTTTAAAAGAAGATGACTGCCACCCTGCATGCATTTAGAATATGTTTTATTTATGCTCTGTTTCACTTGTGACTGCATCTTTAAATGCTGTTACACATTTTTCTTTCCCACCCCATTGTCTGTATGTATTACTTGACTTGGATTTGTTTGTTTGGAGGTTCTAGCTATGAGTCTTGCACAGGTATGTTAAAAGTGTGTTTGGGTGACACTCCTAAATTTTCTTTCTTTTCTTCTGAACTCTCTCCTGTGTAACTGTGTTCTGCTAAGTTTGTTTTCTTAGTGGGTAGAGACAGGCAAGTGTATGGAAAGCGTTGTGGTTTTGACAGAATGCATCTGGTTTTGATTTTCTTGATCTGGCAGTGGTGTGTGATCTGGTTAACTTGATTAGCATCAGCAGATTTATTTTTTTCTTAACCTGATGAGACCCCTGTGCCTGTAGCTGGGCATCAATCCCATCTCCCTGGCTCAGACTCTAGTTTTTGAGTAAGCTGCCATTTCAGAGACAGATCTGAGAACCCTGAGCTGTGCACAGTGCAATTACTAATACTCTTCAAGTTCTGTTCTATGCTGAAGTAGTGGAGAAATGCCAGCCTTCATTAGGGTTTAATTATGTCTGGGGAACAGATTTCATATGTAGTTGCCTTGGAGCAGCTAGTTCCACTAACAGAAATGTGCTTGTGCTGAGAAGTAGGTCTCAGTCAAGATCTTCCTCAGTGCAGAGAAAACAAAGTGATGTTGATGTCCTGCTTGTTTGAATAACTAACCCTTCTCTCATCAGCTCTGGAAAGGAGCACATAATGTATCTTGCTTCCTAAGTCACTGAAGGTGCAGAAATTGTTAGTGTTTTAGGCTAGAGAAAACTTTGCTGTTGGGAAGCCTGGAACAGGCAGACAGGTCTGATTGAGGCCCGTCAAATGCAGGCAGGTACATGCTGGTCTACCCAGACAGGCCTCTTGCAGTTGAAAATTGGGTTTCTAGTGCCCAGTGGTGCATCTGCTGTGGTGCTGACAAGTGGCCACGGCATTTGAGAAGGGTCGTAACAGTGGAAGATGCGCTCGAGAATTCTTCTCTAATCACTCAGGACTATGCTTGGGAAGTAAATATATAACCTCCTTCCATGTGGTTTTGGAGAGGATCATCGGGCTGTCTTTACAGTATAGCACTGTAACAGAATTGCAAATCTGTGAGAAAATGAAAGTGGAAGATCAATTTTCCTTCAAGGCTTTGGAAACTCATGACCTGGTTTGTGCAGCTTTGGGTTTGTGTTGTTTTGAGGTTGTTTTGTTTTGTCGTGTGGACTGATGCAACAGTCTGTCCTTGAAGAAGTAAAAGAATCCGCAGGTGTTGTCAGAACTTGGTGGTTGGATATGACATTTGGCTTACTATGTGGGCTAAAATGGCAACAGAAATTACAACAGAAAGCTGTCCATGGGCGGGGGTGGGGGGGAGTTAATTTTGATCTCATGTAACCTGCGTCTGTGCATTCCTACTTACTCCTCCTTTGCATCTGTTGTTTTGTTCTGTAGTTTCTTGTGATATTCTTCCCCCTGCCCTGCCCCGAGAACTGAAGTTATATAGATGAAAGCTTGAATCTATTGAGGTAACTTTTAATTCCAGGAATACTGCAGCTTGAAACCAGTAAGATTTTATCTTGTTGTTGTAACTTTGTGAATTTTCAGCTGTGCCTATACCTATATGTGAGATCTCCTTGTTAGTGGGATTTCACTGTTTCTTCACACAATTCTGATAGTCTACAGCACTTATGTGTTCTTGCTTACCTAATTTCTTTGAATAGAAGCAGATATTGGCTGTGGTGTCTTGCTGTCAGTCTGAAGGAAGACAAACTATTTGATACTTAAAGCTGCCCTCTCAATAATATAATCTAGGCATACATCAAGTCCTTGAGAACAAGCTTATGGTATGACAGCTAGAAAGTGTTAATTCAGTTGTTTTGAATGGTTAGAAGTGGATGCAAAGAGATTATATGCCCATCATATTAAAATACTTCGGAATTTTAGTTACCCCATCTCTCTGTCTTCCTCATTCTTCTGCAGTCTGAATGACATCTCCACATCTTACATATTGCCGTTTTCAAGCCTTTCTAGAAAAAGTCAATGTCAAAAAACATGTTATAAAGTCTAAGTTGAATTGAGATAATAATTGAAATAAGAACTGTTAGGTTTGAGGCTTTTGTTTCTCTAGGATGCAGGCAAGAGCAGGAGGGACTGTAAAATCTGGTGTTTTCAGTGGCTAGGTGTTACAATTGCCAGGCAGTGGTACATTTTTAAGTACATGTTATGCTGTGAAAGGTAGGCAAATTCTGTATCCCATCTATCCTGCTTTCCCAGATTAAGGTGAGTAGAGCTCCTTTGAAGCTTGTGAAATAAAGTGAATTAAAGGAGAATCAGGCCTCTTATACTGTCTGAGCCATGGTTGCTTTTTCCTGAGGGAGTATCCACAGTTTGAAGCTCTGGGGTAATAATGAGCGCCTCAGAACTAATCCTTCTACTGATCCTGTGACAGAACCTAGGAAGTTACTGGGGTTTGAGCACTATTTCTGTGCCACTTCAGTATGATCCTGTACTTTTGATTTTGGGTTTGAAAAGATGGGAAACAGATTTTTGGATCAAAATGTATTGCTCAGTTGTCTTGCAAACTACTAGATTTGTTACAGGTACATTTAAGAACTGAAAAAGTTATTGCTTAGGTGTGCTGAGACTTTTTTTTGCCCTCCACATGTGTACTATTCTGCTGCTTTAGCCTTTTTTGTTTGAAACGATCTCTCCTGGAAACAGTATTCTGCAACTTATTTTTCTCAGCTGAAGGAAGATAATTAGACTAACAGACTAACTAGCTGGACTTTCTGTTGTTTAACTTGGTTTTCCTGAAAGCTGCACGTTTGCTGAAGAGCCTTCTCTTGTATTCTAGCTGACCTTTATTTTCTTGAAGTGGTCTCAATACCATCTAAATGTTTCTGTGTACCCGACACAACATATGTCTTGATTGCATTAAAGAATTCAAAAATCTAGAACTTGACTCACTTGAAAACTTTGCTTTCCATAACAAAATTGATAAACTTGATTTTACTCTCACAGTATAATTTTAAGTTATTGTATCTGGAGGACTGAATGACAAAAACATTTCCATAGATGAAGAGTGTTCTCAGTTTTGGTTCTTGGCTGGTAAGTCTTCTGTTTTGCTTGTGTTGAAGATATGTTGCATCAAGACTCTGCAGCACCGACCAAGGAGACATCTGAGTAGATTGTCTCAACCAGTTTGGACGAAGTCCTCATGTGTAGGCAGAGGAGAAAAATCCAATGTTTAGTTTGTTTTTTTGTTGTTGTTGTTTTTTGTTTTGGTGGTGTGGGGTTTTTGTTGCTGTTTTTGTTTTTGTTTGTATGTTTTGGTTTTGTTTGTTTTGGTTTTTTTACATACTAGTTCTTACTGTCTTTGTGAGTGAAGCTTGAGGCATTCTTAGTCACCCCGAAGGACGATCATGCCCTGCAGCTTACTGAATCATATTTTTTAGCTCTATCTATGGTTTTCGGTATTACAATTTCAATGGCATCTGAAAGGACATGGAAAGAGTATTTGGCTTGCTGGGTTGGTTTTTTTCCTTTTTTCTTTTTTTTTTTGTAATATAGATCTAATATCTCTTTGTTTAAATAGAATATATGGTTTTCATTGATATAAAAATATTGCTACTGTAAAGATAACATCATTTGCATTCAGAATTTATCACTGGAGAGTCAGCATTTTCCATTGTGCTCTCTGAAACAGTTCTACCCTTTTACACAGAGAAGAAAATATGGTAAATTACAAACAACCATATGCTCAGATTAAGTAAAGACTCATTTTTAATGATGGTACCTGTAACAGAGATTGAAGCTAGTCTCATATTGTAATACTGATATTAAATGTTGTGCTTTGGCATTACGTATGGACTGTTTCAATTTATTTTTCTTCTTTGGAAATTGATTTTATTAGTAACCATAATTTAAATACCACAGTATTTATATACCAATTCCAGTAGTCAAAATTTTAGATTATCCAGCTGCTAATTAAACATGCAGTCCATAAGACACCCAGGAATTAAACCAGCAGTAACCTGTCTGAGGATCACAGCAGAGTGAAAGAGAAGCCCAAATTTCCTTATCTTAGCTGTTACAGGACTTTTACTTATGATGCTTAATCATTCTGGTTGGTGAGAACAGAGGTTGCCTGTGGATGCTTGTCAAGATTTTTCTCCACTGCTTTTGGTTCATGTCTTCTGTTTGGGCGATAGTATCAGTTAACCTTCCTCTGGCAGCAGATGGATGGCTTCAGATACTCCCGGAGTCCATTGTCTCTGTTTCTTCTGTAGGCAGGAATTCAGTGTTAAAAGGTGGTGAAAAGGGTCTGTCACTTTCCTGATCTCTCTCCAGTGGCCTAAAGCATTGCCAACCCTGTTCTCAGGAGACCTCTGTCAACTTGCTTCTTCCTCATGAGATCTCGCCTGTCTGCACTGAAATTACTGAATGGTGTTTCTTGCTAAAGTTTAAATTTGAGTTTTGAATAAGTTGTGAATTGGAAGGGGGGAAAAGTTGAATGGTTTTTTGAGAGCTTCTTAGCTGTGGTAATTCTACATCTGTTTACTGTTCGCGAAAGTGTGGGATTCTTTTATGTCAGGTGCAGATTTCTCTCAGCCCCCGCTTCTTTTCGTGAGGGCAGGCAGGACCTGGAGGAAGGAGGCCCATGGGAAGGAAATGAAGGTGCTGGGTTTTTTGTGCTGTGTCTGTTATGTTGGCTTCATCACTGACTACATCAGCTGTTCAATGTTCTCAGGTTCAATGAAACTGGAAACTGTTTTTTGGGTGCGTTGTTTTTTTTTTCAGATTTCAGTTTAATAATTTGGATTCATAAAGCTAATTATTACTTTTCTAAAAATAATTATAGTTAGTTGAAGGCTTGCAAAATGCTGCTTCTTATCTGTTTTAAACCTGTCTTAAAAACAGGTAGAGGTGATTTGCATGGGCAGTAAATAATTTCTGTTTTCAGTAAGCTGTTATATTTGTAAATATAAGAAGTTATCTTTGTATTCCTAAAATACTTTTCAAACCTTATGAAAAGGGGTAAAGACATTCATCAGGGAAATCGTCATGTTTTTAAGCTGGTCTTCTGTAGTTCCACCAGTTTATGTGCTGCGGTAGATGGAATGGGAGTGTGCTTTTGGAGACGTGCAGGAAGGGTGAAGTTGTGTTATCACAACAGAAAGTCCAAAACCAGAAGCAGGTTCATAGAATGGAGATGGAGGTGCTAAATGGGTGGAGAGTTAAATATGCTATTGAGCAAAACCATGGTGCGATCTTAGTACTCTGTTATCTGTTACCCAGGGAGTGATGACATTTCCAGACTCCATAAGAGAGTTGTGTGACTCTTTCAGGTTTCTTTAGTTGTGATCTTGATTCAATTCAAAAATATATTTAGGAGCTGTTTCCAATTTTGATTTGGAAACAGAAATTCAGATTAGTTCCCTATAATCACAGGGTTAGTATGAGATTATGTGGTTTAGGAAGTCTGATGCTGACACATGTTCACCCTTCCCACCACAGAATTTTATGCCCTGGTGAAAGCCAAAGTAGATTTAGAAACAGTGGGAACTGACATCTGATGTATGATTTGCCTTTGAGTTAGTCAGGTGGCTTAATCCAATCAATTTCCATTTCAGTGTGGCTTGTGTAGCCTGTTCATTGTTGTGGTGTTAATAACATGTTTGTTTTATATATGGGGGACTTTTGACTACTCATATCTAAACAGTAAATGCAATTGTGTCTTCCAAAGAATTTATAGGTTTTGTGTATTTTTCTGCTGCAGACTTAATTCCTGTGATAGTCCTGTTCTAGTAAGTCAGTGGTTCTTTGGTCATAAATTCATGGTTTTGCATTTTTTTCCTCTGTTGTGCCCAATATTTGATTTCTTGTGTGCTTTCAGTTGTGGGGAAACCTAAATGATAAGCCACTGAGTCTTGTGCTATGGCCAGCCTGATGTTGTAAGCATAGCCTGGTGTACAGTTCACTTTTATTCTAATAATAGTATTTCCTTACTTTGTATTACAAATATGTGTAGTCTTTTAGACTAGTTGTAGTCAGAAAAGACTGATGCAGGCAGAAGCTACCTCCTCTTGAAATTTATGTACCTTACTAGGTTTCTGTGGAACATGGACTAGTGTGTATTCCTTCTGCTGGGTTCAGCAGCAGACATAGGACTCAGAAACTTCCGAGGATGTTATAAATAAAATTGGAGTAAAATACTTTGCAGAAAATATTAAAGACAATTTATAGTGTTGCAACTAATGTGTTTAACTTGTTTAAAATAGTACAGTGGTACAAGGATGCCACAAGCACCTGCAGAAAACTGTGTGAAGAGCAATTTTGTGCATGCAGCTTTTTACATTACAGTTACAATTTTATGAATGCTCATGGTTGTTCACCCTCATCAGTATGAAGCAATGTGTGTATGTGTGTGTATGTGGTGAGGTGCTAATGTCACTTTCCAGGTGCTTTCAGTGACTTGCACAAAACATACTTAGTTTAAAGCTTTTTTGGTTGAGCTTACTTAGCACATGGCAGCAGAAGCAACCAGGTTTCCCAAGCAGGCTAGAGTTCAGAAAAGAGAGTCGTCTAGCACAGGAGAAGTGGGAAATTCTCTTGATAGGGGCATTGCATATGCTGTTGAATTCTCAACCATTTTGAACCACAGGGGCTCTTTAAAAAATAAAAACAAAAATTGAAGATGTGTCTCAAAGACATATGTTTGCCAAAATACTACGCTGGGTTTTTTGAAAGGTAGCTTATGTTCATATGAGAAAATGTGCCAAGACAACTTGCACTCAGGGTGAGATACCAGAGGTCTCTCTGCCTTTACTGTGGCTTGGAGTTATGGGTAAATATGTTGAAAGAGTAGGTATTTCTTACAGAAGACATGGGTAAATATGCCCAAAGATTTTTAGGGGAGAGAGAACCTTTTTTGCTTACATGCTCAACCAGCATACCAACTTTTCCTTTGCAAAAGTTCTGCAAAATGAGAGGAAATTGTTATAATTCTAATAAATAAAAACATTTTATATATATGTGAATACCCCTCGCAGTGATGCAGGCTGGGGTTGATAGGGGCAAGGAGCAGCTCTGGGGCATGACCTGGGTAGCAAAAAAAACAACAGTGAAGCCTGGTGGGTTGTGAGCAGTACATGGCCCCAGAGCTGGGGGAGGGCAGTGACTGTCCCCTCTGCTCAGTGCCCTGCCAGTTGCCACCTGGGTACTGCCTCCAGTTTGGGTCCCCAGTACAGGGATGACATTGCCAAATTGTTGGGAGGTGAGGGGAGTCCACCAGGGCAGTAAGGATGGAGCCCTTGTCCTGTGAGGAGGGGCTGCAGGACCGAGGCTGGTTTAGCTGGGAGGAGGGATAGCTTTGGGATCACCCAACAGCAGCCCATGGGATGGAGGAGATGTGGCCAGGTGCTTCCCAGTAGCATGTGGTGGAAGGGTGGGTTAGAGATGTCTGGCACATGTTGGAATGAGGGAGGTTCAAACTGACTAGAAGGAAGAAACATTTTTCCCACAAGGACAAGCCAGCAATGAAGCCAGGGCCCAGACAGGTTGTGCCATCTCCAGCCTTGGAGGTTATCAATCACCAGCTGGATAAAGGCCCGAGAAGCCTGTTCTGAGCCCAGAGCTGGCTGGGCTTTGGGCAGGGCTTGTAGTGGAGACCTCCTGTGGTCACCTCCTGAGTTATCCTGTTATCCGAAGTGTGACAAAAACCAGTGTGTGTATGTGTGTGTAGTTGTAGTCTTGGTTCCACGTGGAACACAGCTTTGTTTTGAGATAGCAACAATACTATACAGACTTATCGAAAGCATGATATTTTATTCAAAAAACAGGATTAGCCCATGGAAATATGATGCATAATGCTCCTATAGAGTAAGGTCTAAAATGGTATATTTGGAATTAAAAAAAAAAAAATATTAATTTCTGTCAGCATGCACAGGAGAGCAAACAATTACATGTCTGGACTTGGGAAACAAATAGAAAACCAAACTGTAACCTGAATACTCATATTTTCTCCTTTACTTATTGCACGTCTTTTCCTGAGTAGTACTGGGCATGGATGTTGTGATCTTGCTCCGAGATGATAGCATGCCCTTTGCTGGTAATTTAAATACTTCTTTTTTAACGTAAAGTAGCAGAGAAAATAAAAGTCCTTAAACTTCAAGCTTTTTCTTTATGCCACTGGAGAAATATGTGCAGATGTTTAATTTTTCTTCTTTACAGGCAGTAAGGTAGTTTAACCTTCAGCAAAGAGCTAGTTGCAGTAGTACTCAGCCTCTGATTTCTCTATTTTGGAGACAGATTCATCCATCAAGTCCTGAGTGCAAAGCTGAGAGTGCTTACAGAGCACTTTCCCATATATGTTTGATTACTGGAGCACAGCTGCTGTTCTGCGTAATTAATGTGAGGGTATAATATCTTTCAGATGGGTGCTGTGTCTTTATGTCCAAGGTCAGATGGCCTCTCTTGCTTATATTCTCTTCTGTTTATGGCAGTTTATGTAGCTTATTGATTTTTGTTTACTTGCTGGAACTCAAGTGCTTTTTTGAAGGCCTGGTGAGAAAAATCAGGCAGATCTTGTATCTGCTTGAGGGAAATGCTACTAAGAATTAAAAAAAAAAAAGAGTTTTAATAGTCTTCCAGCTACTGTGTATGAAAAGAGATGTAGTGCTTCTAATCTCAACCTAAATAGGTGGTTCTTTAAATTACTGTCCTGAAGACTGATTGTTAAACAGCCAAATAAATGTACTTGACTTAGAGGCTTACTTTTCATTGAAGGTTATTGGGGCATAGGTGACCTAAGGGTGTTTACTCAGATCTACAGTTTTATAAGTAAACTTCTTTTTTGACAATCACAATTTCTCTTTTGAAAAAAAAAAATCAGAATACATTTGAAAATAATATTTTATTGTTTGCAAAATGAAAAGTGAAATTAAATTGAAATTATGGAAGGAAGGGCAAACAGAAGACAACCTTTTCCAGTAAAAAGCTTTAAGTAAAGCTTAGAGTTTCTTCCTCATCCCCTCAAAAGACACAACCTTGAAAATTTCAGGATATCTATATTTGAAATTAACCTGATATCACTCTTCAAATGAGAGCAGTTTCACAAGTGAAACTTTCAGTTTTTCAAAGGAAAATGTTAGGGCTCTCAGGTGGTTTATAGCAATATTTTGTAATGTTTGTAACCTCTGTAATTTTTTTCTCATAGCTCGACATGTCAGCAATGCTGTCTGTCGATAGCATGCTAATATGTGGTGGGCATATATTAAGACTTTTAAAACAGGATCACATATTTTCGGATATTATCAACTCTTTAGTTGTAAATATCATGACATTCAATACCTTATTTCACTTGATGTATAGGTAGTCTTCAAGCAGTTGAATTTTGCGTTCTTTCCTAGTTTAATTTAATTCAGTTAAAGATGCAGCAGGATACATGTCATGAAGATTTCAGGAAGCTGGTCATCATCGTGCGTTTCTGTGGCACTTAATTTCTTTAAACTAGTGCTGCCCTTTTTCTGCAGGTGACCAGTGACAGGTGCAAGTCAGGGGCTACTTTGAATGTGACAGATTTAAGGTAGAATTTTTAAACAGTCCTCTATTTTAGCCTAATTCTGTCTATGTGCAAAGCAATGGAAATTTTGTAACTCACTTCAGTGGAAGCAGGAATCTTTCTTGGGGTGGATGTTTCGAAGGGTTGTTATGTCTTGGAATCTTCACCCTTCATTTTGTGGGCTTCAAATGGAAAGCTCTCCAATGTTGTTGTTCTTGTTTACTTAAATAATATTTCATATGCTGTGAGGAGGAGAGTGTTTGTTTTATTAGTTCTGGCACACACCTGTGTTCTTTCCCAATTCCTTGGAAGCCTCAGCTGGAAAAGATCTTAGCTTGTCACTGAAGGCTTCTTGCTAACATACCTTCTTTAGCTGGAAAAACAAACTGAGTTTTTTCATAGTTGTTTTGAAAAAGGACTAGTTTGTGTAGAATATATTTATCTGTTCAGTTAATGTGATGTTTTAGCTATTATTTTACAACTGTATTTGTTGCATACTATTCGATATACTATACGTTTTTCTTTTTTTTTTGCGACGTGGGTGAGAAAGGTGAATCTTGGAGGTTAAACACAGCATGCTAGATTTGCAAAAAGGTATCTATGTATGGACTGTACCTGCGCAAATATCTGTTTGTAACAAGGGCCAAGGTGTATTTTGGTTTTTGTTTGGTGTTTTTTTTTTTTTTCCTTGTGCGTTGTTGTTTTTTCTTTTTTTTTTGGCTTGTAGATTGTACAGGCTAAAACATTAGGCATATTACAAGGAGGAGTGCACTCACTAGAAGAATAGCACAAGTAACTCCCCCCCAGGCCTTTTCTGTCTGTCAACTTTTCTAATGGCAACTGAAATTACTGTTGCTTTCTCATCACAGGAAGTTATTGCCATGGCTCTTTTGCACAAAGCTCATTTAGTCAGCAAAGTGTCACCTGAGCCTCCCTGCCTCAGGGCAGTAGATTTAGTTCAAGTTCTATTTTACATTCAGGTTATTTTTTTCTAATTGGTAATTGACATATGCTTTTAGAGATCCTTCAAGTTCCAAGTCTTCCAAGAATTAACTTTTCTTTTAGTACTGATCAATAAGTCACAGGCTAGAGCTGGATTTTACTTGTGGATATGTGGTTTGACTTAGAGACCTAAGAGGACATAAAATATCCTTTTTATTGCACTCCATTTTAAAAACATAGGGCAAGGTTCAAAACAACTGAAGCTGCTAGATAAAAATGAAACTTTCTGAGCTAGATAGGTCTGTTTGCACAACGAAACTTACAGAAGATAATATGTATTCTTAGGGAGTTTTCCTATTTCTATGGCCTGCATGTTTATTATTCCACAGCTCTCTAATAATAGATCATCTTTTGAGTCAGCAAGGCTAAGATGCTTCACTAGTCTCAATGTGATCATGGTTATGAATATTAGTAATGTCTTCTCCATGTTTTAGGAAAGATGTTTGGTGCAGAAACCATCTTCAGTCATTATAGATATGTTCCACAAAGGTAACTATAATATTTAGCTGTTATGTGCTTCTCTAGGGAGAAGGAATAGGTGCTTCAGATGCACCCTGAGAGTGCATTTTTACTTCTAATGATTTTTTAAAGTGCATGGGGTGACTAGCACAGCTGAAGATACCGTACTGAAGAAGTGTCGTATGCATAGCTGCCATGTGTCTGAGCAATTGCAGACTTCTGTGATGAAGCATCCAAGGAGATGCTTGGAAATTATTTTTCTACAGAGAGTTTGTCTGTAGAAGTGAGAAGTGCAGTCCCCAAAGGGATAGTTGTTGGTTGCTGCTGTTGGAGGTCGTTTTCATGGGAGATCACGCTGTTGTGCTGGCTGTCGACTGACTTCAGAGCTGATGAAGTCAAATGCTTGTCTGCTGGGGAAGGAAGGACACCTTTTGTTACTTCTGTTTATTGACTCTAATTTTTTTTAAGAGTAACATCAGAGTTTGTTTGTTTGTTTCCTTTCCAGCTGTGATAGACAAAATGTCAATAGAATAAGTGACCTGCCCACCAGAAATTGCCATGAACCATTTGACTGGACCGCCTGAGGGGGAGGTAAGTGAAGAGCCAGCAAATGGAGCAGTGAACGAGTCAGTGGAGGCTGACCTGGAGCACTCAGAGCTGGAAGAGGAACAACGGTATGCAACTCACTACCCAAGACATACAAACAGCAACCAAGGTGGCCTGTCTGGGCAGGAGGAGGAAGGGATGTTAGCTCGGTCAGCCAGCACTGAGAGTGGTTTCCACAACCACACGGATACTGCAGAAGGGGATGTGATAGCCACAGTAGAGGACAGTTATGACACAGAGAGAGTTCAGGAAAATGAGGATGAGAGTGCATATGCGGTGCAGTACAGGCCTGAGTCTGAGGAGTACACAGAGAATGCAGAGGCTGAGCACGGCGAGGCCATTCATAATCGAACATTGCCGAATCACTTACATTTCCATTCCATTGAACATGAGGAAGCCATGAATGCAGCCTACTCGGGTTATGTCTACACACATCGGCTTTTCCACCGAGGAGAGGATGAACAGTATGCTGAGCCTTACGCCGACTACGGACTGCAGGAGCATGTGTATGAGGAGATAGGAGATACACCAGACCTCGATGTCAGAGAGGGGATCCAGCAGTATGAACGTGAAAGGGAGGAAGCCGACAATTACCGCAAGGAGGCACTTGGTGCCCGCCTTCACCATTATGATGAACGGTCTGATGGAGAGTCTGACAGCCCTGAGAAGGAGGCAGAGTTTGCGCCTTACCCAAGAATGGATAGTTATGAACAAGAGGAGGACATTGACCAGATTGTAGCAGAGGTGAAGCAGAGCATGAGCTCCCAGAGCTTAGACAAGGCAGCTGAAGACATGCCAGAAGCGGAGCAGAGTTTAGAGCATGGTCATGCTCTTGCCGGTGGTGGGCATGAAAGTAATGGCCAGCTCCCAGCTGGTTCCCGAGTTACATCCAGTTCAGGAGAATCTGTCCAGAGGTACAGCAAGGAAAAGAGAGATGCAATTTCACTAGCCATCAAGGATATTAAAGAGGCTATTGAGGAAGTGAAGACAAGGACCATCCGTTCTCCTTACACCCCTGATGAACCTAAGGAGCCCATCTGGGTGATGAGGCAGGACATCAGCCCAACCAGGGACTCTGACGACCAGAGGCCACTAGATGGAGATGTGAGTATACGAAGCTTTAATCTCTCAGGTTATGTGTGTCTTGTTCCTTTAATTGTGACATACATGGCAGTGAATGATGGTGCATTTTGTTCTTGTCCTCTGACTCATCATTCATTAAAGTATATAGTGCTTGGTCTATTTTAAATTCATACTCTAGAGGACATGTAAGAGGTAAGTATGTGATTATCAGCGGGCCAGTTTTTTCTTTATGAAGCACTACTGACCCCAGCATTTGTCACATGAAGCTCTTAGTTTTTTTTTTTCGGAAACTAATACTGTTAAGTTTTTTGCAGCCATGAGATATTTTAGAATAGCTGCTGAACACTCCATCTTCTGTTATCTATCCTGGTGTGTTTCTCTTAATTCTAGGTTTCTAAGTTTCGTTTTCTGTCACATAACCATCCTAACAGTTTCATCAGAAATCTGTTAATATTCTTTATGATGGTATTATAGGTCAGATTCATATTCCAGAAAAGTTGCAGGTTTTTTTTCCATTTGCAGGCTCTAGAAATGTGTTATGAACCTCAGTATATTAGATTACCACTGTAAAGTGTATTCACTTCACAGAAACCCAAGTATTAAAGGCTGTTGTTCAGATTTACAGCATCAGCATTTCTGAAATTCTGTACTTTTGGCATGTGGCTTTGCTTGGATCAGAATCAGTTCACAGTTTGTGGTTCCAGCTGCCTGTATGATAATCCTTACTTGAAGTTTTATGGATTTTATGCATTTCGAATAAAATAAACTCATAAAGAACTGTTAACAACATTAAATTTATGCCTGAGATGAAAATAACTGCTAGGCTAAATTTACTGACAAAAAATAGTCTATCATATGGACTGCTATTACTTCAAGGACAACTGCACTGGTAACATCTGCTCCATCGTTTTATTGCTGTGTAATGTTTTCTCTGACCTTTGCTTTTTGAAAGAACACCGAAAGTTAGAACTCTTTGTGTGTTGTTTGGTGTTTTAAACAGAATTATTGTAACTTTCTAGGAATGCATCAGAACTATCCAAAACACCTCAGCCTCTGCAAGGTAATTCAGATAGTGAAAACACATCACATGCAGGGTAGACTGGTAACAGGCTTCTGATTTTTTTTATCTGCCATCAAAACACTGAAGGCTGGTATTCTACAAATGGTAAGGCATTTTTGGAGCATGGTGTTTGAGTTGCTGAAAAAACCTACAAGTTGACTGAGACATGTAGCTTACAAATTTTAGTTTTCCTTGAAAACCATTGGAAACACACAGCAGTGAGTATGTTTTGGTTGCTTTTTTGTTTCTTCAAAGTTTCAATGAAATTTTTAAAATCCCCAGGCAAAACAAAAACCTCTATTGTAAAAATTACTTCAACAAGTATTTTTATAACTATGTTACAGAGTGGATTAGCAGTCGTGTAGAGGGCTAAAGCAGTATTCCTGGATTGGGAAAATAATTACTTTTAACTTCTTCAAACATTTCCAGAAGCTGTAATTATTTCTCTCTCTTTTTTGAAATAGATTACATTTTCAATTTGCTGTGCATTTTGTTCACCATATTGTCTGTGTCTGTAAGTGCTGTCTTTGGGAGGATCAGAGAACTTACTGTTCTTCCTGGTTGTCTGATCATACCACTCAGTACCGTGATGGTCCTGGTGATATTAGCTTTGGGATCCTGAGAGCCCTGAGTCCTTCCTGAAGGTGCTCCAGCTGCTCTCCAAAATCTTGCCGGACCTTTCAGAATTTAACTTTTCTAAGGTATGATGGTAGGACTCAGCCACGTGTGTTCATATAGAAGCCCAAGTGTTTGTGTTGGTCTGTATCTATATTAGGTATGGAAGTACATAGGAGTTTCTATTTTGCACCAAAAGTTAATTTCTCATTTGATACTTTACATTGCTAGTCAGATAAGAACCTGACTGAGATTTTCAGTGCTGGCTGTAATCAAAACAGTGATGTATGACAGTATAGCTCAGTGCAAAGATAAATGATGGTTGTAGATGTGCAGTATGTGTTCTTGGAAATAGGAATTAAATTAAGCAAATAGTTAGGAAGATCTGTAGCAGATTGAGGGGAATACATGTTCTAGAAGAATGGACTTGGGACTGGGTAGGAATTTTGTTTTTCACTGAAGATAAGGTAAGTTATGCACTTTACTGGACTCTAATTCAGACACCTACTCATGAACAGTCTGAACAGTCTACCTCTTCAACAAATATTCCTAGAATTGCTTAGCAGTAAATTGGTCAAAATTAGGTTGTGTTAACTATGTGACCATGAGTGATCCATTACAATAAAAATATGCTTGAAGCGCATTCCTAAATGTCTTATCTGTCTCCCATGAGAAAGAAGCAGGATCTCAAGACAGGAGCTTTTCAGTGTAACCAGTGTATGCCGGAGATGTTACTCAGTCTGATTTGTAACATTGGCCTTGAAATAACAAGGAATTACATTAAGAGAGTAATTATTCCCACTGTGCATCAAAGTGATGGTCTGTGCTGTTTCCCTGTTTTTTCAATTCAACAGTTTCAAACTTGACTTTCACACCAAAAATCTTACAGGTCCAGCTTCTTTTGCACCTCTTGAGCAGCTTTGGAGGACACAGGAACTGAGCACAACGCTCCAACTCTTGATTATCCTAGTGAAGGAAGTCTCTGAAGCCTGAGAGGTGCCTTGGGCACGGTTAAATCCTTCTTTTGCCCCAGCTGTTGTGGCCAGTGGCTGCAGCATGCTGTCACTTAGACTTGTGCCAGGAAGCACAAGCTACAGCAGCTTTCATGCTGCTTAGGCCAGGACTGAGGAACTGTAACTTGACTTTGCCTCAGCTCCTCTTTCTTCCCTCTCTTACCTGACTGCAGTTAATGTGAGGAGATTTCCTTAGCTCAGCCACAAGGAAATGGCTGAAGTTGGTCTGTTTTTCCGGGGCCTCTCTCCCCAGCCTGGCTTTGACCCCTAACACAACAGGTTTGTGCTGACTGCAGGCAGTGAGTAAAGGCCAAAATCAGCCTTGGAAACCAGTATTTATGTTATGTTCGGGAGCTTGGCTCTTAACTGCTCTTCTCCTGAGCTAGAGGAGCAAGCAGCTTTGGACCACTTGGTAGGAGACTGAAATACTGCTGGATATTTCTCGGGGACATGCATTTGGAGCACCGTTCTGAAGGGGAGCAGCTGAGGGACCTGGGGTTTCAACCTGGAGGAGGCTGAGGGGAGACCTTCTTGCTCTCTGCAGCTGCCTGAAAGGAGGTTGGAGCCAGGAGGTTCTGGC
This sequence comes from Patagioenas fasciata, assembly GCF_037038585.1. Lineage (NCBI taxonomy): Eukaryota > Metazoa > Chordata > Aves > Columbiformes > Columbidae > Patagioenas > Patagioenas fasciata. The sequence goes on from NC_092560.1 coordinate 27,472,619, forward strand.
TCTGCTCCCAAGGAACAAGTGCCAGGATGAGAGGAAACGGTCTCAAGTTGCACCAGAGCAGGTTCAGATTAGATATTGGGGACAATTTCTTCCTGGAAAGGGCTGTCAGGCATTCGAACAGGCTGCCCAGGGCAGTGGTGAAGACACCATACCTGGAGCGGTTGAACAGACACGGAGATGAGGTTCTCAGGGACATGGGTTAGTGCCAGGGTTGGGTTAATGGTTGGACTTAATGATCTTGAGGGTCTCTTCCAACCAGAATGATTCTGTGATTCTGTGATTTTACCTTCAGGAGGGCACCACTTTCTTCCCCCAGGAATATTAAGGAACTGCAGACAAGTGATACAAATTGTGTGCTTTTATTACCTTCCATTATTTTGTGGGTCCTCTTTGGAAATTGTCCCTATATTGTTTTTTCACAAAACTATTTTGCTTTTAGAGATAAAATTTTCTTGAAAATATTTGTAATAATTTTATATTGTTAATCATATGATGTTGAAACTGGTAAGACCTCTTTAGACCAGGAGCAGTCACTTTTTATTTGGCTAGGAGCTCTCCATGAGAGAGCAATAGAGCCAGGGAGTCAGAAGAATGATTTGCAGTTGAGAGTCATTAAATATGACAACCTTTTTTGTCTTTTTTTCGCAAGAAAGCACCTACCACTCCCCAGTGCTGAGCATTTGAATGATACATTGGCAGCAGAATGTTTGGTAGGATCCCCATTGGAAGTATACAGAGACTATTTTGAGAAGCTAATAATCCTGAAGTGTTCAGCTAGCCTGCAGCTGGGTAGTGTTTGGGACTATTAGGAAAGACATGCAACAACTGTAGTGATAAGAAAGCTAACAGGTCAGCTGTATACATTCATTTTTAAGATGCCCTTTTTTGCAGGTTTATTCTCTGTTTAATTTATCAGGAATTTCAGTCATTCCTAGGAATTTCTTCTCAAAATAAAAGTTTGGTACGCGTGCAAAAAAAAAACAAAGGCTCATAGCCCATGGACAATTTGACTGTAATAAACTCTGGCAGTCATGTGATGTAGAAGGCAGGTAGCAGATTTCTGTGAATAAATAAATAGTGTACTAAAGTATCTGCTTAATATTTAACAATGGAGAGTATTTGCTGTTGTTTGCCTTGTGTACCCTGGTTTACTGATGCATGCTTTTACTTGAATAAGAGATGATCCGGACATCTGGTTTGTGGGGAAGGTGTTGTACCTATGTATTTGATAAAAGCCCAAAAGTTATCTTAGTGTCCTTTGAATAAATATGATAAATTTGGGGTTTTTGGGGTTTGGTTGGTTGGTTGGTTGGTTGGGTTTCTTTTTGTAGTTTTCCACACATATGAGATATGAGCAATTGACGTATATTTCCAAAATCTGTTTATCAGAAACCTTTTCAACTGAAGCAGACTATCACTTTTTCAAATACAATAGCAGTTAAAGCTACACAATTGCAAGAAATGTGACATCAGGAAACTGACCCATGATGGAAAACACTGTGGAGCTGCAGTTAGGTTGCATTTTCTGAGTGTGAAATGGGAGATAATCTGTTACATCATACTGAATGATGTTCCTTGTTGGACACCAGCATGGAGCTTATGGTGTGCACATGTCTAAGAATGGTGGAGAGAGATACCCTTTAGGAAAAGGTGTTCTGCCAGATGCACACAGTTATCTCACTGGAAGGGGAGGCCCATATCCTATTTAGGTAGCTCTTGCTTGTCATTCCTCTCTGTCAGTTTCTCTGCCAGAAACCTGCTGTGAAAGTGCCTAGCAAAGTACAGAACTAGTGGTGTTTAAAGGTCTAAATAAAAGACATCTGCAGTGCATGGATCTGGATTTAAGGATCAACACGTGTTCAAGCGGAAAAGAGAATAGTTTTGAGTAGTAGATATCTCAGAATACAGTTAAATATTCTGGTGTATAAACTGTATGGAACGTCTGAAAAAAGCATCTTTAAAATGTCATAGAGCTATGAGAATAGTGGCTTACTTAGTTTTGGAAGCACAGAGACCTGCTTAGAAAAACACTGAAAGGCACAGTTTGAGATTTTTTTTTTTTTTCCTGGCATTTGAAGAACTTTTGTATCTTCTCATGTCCAGAGAAGACAAGCAGGCCGTCTGCTTCACTTCTGCCATAATCAGGAGAAAATGGTGGTTTGGAGGGAGAAATTCTCCATTTCAGAACTAAATACTGTGACCTTTTGCTGAGGTCCATTCAGTTATCCATGGGGTAACAGATCTGAAAGCCAGGTTTTGCTGACGCGCTGGGCACAGTTTGTTGCAGTGTGCAAAGGCTTCGGTTTTGCAAAGCCCTTTCATTGGTGTTCACAGTCTCTGTTCCTCTGCAAATACTTGATGTGGTACAATGTTAGAGTAAGCCCTGTTATAAAGTAAAGCCACTTACATGGGTGGTTTGGGTTTGTGAAGTAGAAATTCAGAACTGAAGACAAGCCCTTTAGGCAAAGCAGAGCTGAGATGTATTGTTCTTTTTTGTTATGTATATTTTATTTCAACCTTCAGCTGCAGGATTTTCTCAATTCTGATAACTCTAGAAGCAAAATGCTTTGATGGAGATGAATTTGCTTCACTTTTTCCACAGCAGGAGTAATGTATTATTAACTAGGCAATAGAGAAGTCTGTTTTAAATAATTAAGCAGGTTTCAGTAATAGATGAACAAAGCGGGGCGGGAGGGAAAGAAAAGAAAGTAAATGAAGATGAGCTTATATTGATGGAGTACTATTTTCTTTTTCTGAGCAGACCTTTTAAATTTGTTGACTGAGCGCACAGAATACAGGTCATCTTTCTGTCATCTATGCAAGACCACAGTCCTAACACTATACAGCAAAAAAACAGTCCAAAAACTGCAAGCCAAAAATGATCTAAAAAAAGACCAAAACCAAGCAAAATGCATCTGATCAGCTTATCTTATCTGAATCAGCTTTATGCTGGTTCATCAATCACACAGAAGAAAGCTTAAATTTATCAATTAGTTTGCTTGAAGATAAATACTCTACAGATAAGTTACAGGCTTTTAAATTATAGTGAGCACACATAACCCCTTGAATTTTATATTTCTGTCATGTTTTTTAATTATTGAAAGATGAAAGTAATTTCAAGTGTTTTTTTCTGTGCTGTTTAAAACTGGAACAGCACTTGTCATACTTCCAAAGTCTTTTGAAAACACAAGAGAGAGCTACACTGATTTTGTCAGGCTGACACGTGAAGCGGCATTTGAACTAGAAGTTGAAGTACAGCTAAGGAATTCCATAGTTGAGAGAGAGCATCAGCCAGCACTGACCCAGCTTGCAGGGGCCTTGCTGTGCTGGCAGCTGTCCATCCAACCTGAGTGCTGCTAGACAGACCATACCCATATAGCTCTGTGTGTGTGATCTGATGGGCAGTCAGAGTCTGTACAGCCTAGGGTTTTATTCAAAGGGAAGTTAGCAGCTCACAAAGTGTAGCTGAGGTACTGCATGGTTACTGCTACGGACTTGTGTGGCCAAGAGACTCTTTGAAATAGGCAAAATAAAGGGCCATCTTGCCCTAACAGCCTCAGTTACTTATATTGTTTGGTCACTCGGACTTTTCTCTGTCAGATCTGAACCTCTGTCTATCCATAGATATATTTTTATTTTGCTTTTAAGACTTAGTAATGTAACAGTAACAGATGGGTGTCTTTCTTCAAAGACTTTGACAGAGGTACACAGTTTCTGCTTACGTCAAAATCTCTGGTTTTGTAATAAATGAATTTTACCGAAGAATTACAACTCAGTGGTGTTGTGCAGACACTCTTGGACAGTGTGTTTGTTTCTGAAAAGCTGCTTTATTCAGAGCTCTTGCACAGTGTAACGTGTGGACAGTCAGATCTCTCAAGTAGGATTGTCAGCCATTGTCCAGATGGTGGCATGTGGCAGGAGGCTCTATCCTTGCAGGGCATTGTCAGCTGAATCAGGAGAGATTCCCCAAACTGCATTTGTTCTCAGGTCTTACATACAGCTGGTCTTTGATCCTACATGACCACTCTAGCACCTCTGGTCCATTGCTATAGTTTACCTTAAGCTACACACAAAACACTTCCTATGGTGACTGTGTGCATGAAGACTGTCATACATCTGCAGGAATAGCTTCTGTTGACAAGCAGCAAGTATCTTATCCATGGAGTGTTTGGTCATTTTTGTAGCAGAAACTGTTTAGGAGTGCTACTGGGTCAGCCAGAGTTGATAGCCAGGACTGTAGTTAGCACCCTGAAATTAGGAAAGGTGCCTCTCCCTTGTCATGTGCACAGGAGAAGCCTGCTGGGGGAATATTCCTGTATGGAGAGGTCCTAGAACAGTTAGTCAAATGCTTTGTTCTGTAGTGAGCAGTTTAGTCAGTCACCTAGTCTCAAGTCAACTTGTTGTGTCAGTTGTGCACAAACTGTCAGGGGTGGGTCCTGGACCACCCAGCAAATGGATGGGTAACTGCACTGGGTAAGCGCAGAGGCAATTACACCCCAACTACAGTTACACCACAACCACAAACTTACATTTCATCCTTTGTCACAGTTACAAAAATTAAATTGCATTGCTTGTGCTACAGGATACATGTATGTGTACAACAGTTCTGAGTTGGTTTTATTTTTTCAAACTCTCCATTTTTAACACTACAGTTAAAGTAAATTTAAACAAAGACAGCGAATGATGATGGTGATTTATATTGTGAGGACATTTAGCTTTCAACTCCATTCTTCATGGGTACTTCATGCTGTCTAAAAGTTGTGAATATATATTGATGATCTCAGTCTACTTTTGAGTGGATAGAATTCGAATTGTTCAAATCACAGTAGAAATTCTGCCACAACATGGTTGTGCTAAAACCTGAGAGATTTACTTCCACAGTTGGGCTGTACTGGGTGGTGTTTGTAAAATCATGTATCTGACTATACTTCCATGTTGGACCTGAATATTTCATAGTGCTTTGACCTTTGCCTAATGTGGTGGATACCTCTCAGAAGACTTTTTGTCGCTGAAATAAAATAAATTTAAGAGCCTTGCTTTATCCAGTTGTTTCCTGAACTAATGTACAGGAAGACTCTGCCATTCCTCTGCCAGGAAGCCAGTAGGTGGACATTAGTGTCATATGAGTAATAGACTTTTGTTTAAGTAAATCTTGCATTGCTGATGTATTTACTGATTTCATCCGCTATCCCGGCCTTCTATGTGGTGATGTGACGCACTCTTGTCAGATAAGCAGCTGCTAAAAGCAGGTAAAACAACTCTGTTTTTATAAAACAAGACCAAGTTGTTGTATAAGAAGATGTTTCAGTGTCAGTTATGTTTGTCTTCATGAGCTATTCAGTAGCCAGCTGGGTTGACCTGGATAGGTTGCATGCAACATGATGCAGATGCAGTACAATCCTCTCCTGTTACAGTTTCTGTTACTAAATCCCTCTGCACAATAGCAAAGAAGGTTTCTCAGGTGGAGTGGATTGAATGTTAGTTAGAGTCAAACAACACCAAAATTGAGATGGAGAATTTTTGGATGTACCAGATTGAGTATCGTAAGAAAAATGTAAGTAGATTTTTCAAAGTGGAGAAATGGGGTAACTAGTACTTTTTTATTGCTGTGCTTAAGAAAACACTTTCTAATTGCATTGATGGACTTCTTTACATAATTGCAGCATACTTCATATGAACTTACTGTCTTTGTTCTGACAACATTTTTGCTAGACTTCTAAAAGTTTTTTTTGTTAACAGACGGTGAAGCAGTCACTCAGCATTTATTTTAGACTTCAGTTGTAATGTTTCGAGCAGACATGCAAGTTGTCTATCCACTACAATGTATCAAAATATTTCTTGTTATTGCTGTGACTGCATTCTTCCCTTGTGCATGGTATATGTACCTCTAAAAATACATTTTGATGCAGAAGAGAACTGAGTGTTTACTCCTCAGATACTGAATTTTTTTGTACAAATATTTTTGAGGACACCTCTCATGTCATGTTGCGAACTTTATAGGATATTTGATATTTGGGTTTGGTAGGTTTGAATTTGTGGTTTTTTCACAGAAAAATTTGAGCAGACATTCAAACAGCACATGGAAAGCTGTGTGATAATTTTGAATAGTTTCTAAATTCTGATACTTTAAATGAAAATAGCTGAGTAAAGGTGTTTGTAGTGCTACTGGAACAACTGTTAATACATTTTAAATGGTGCAAAATTTCTTAATGTCAGCAACTAACTGGTTTAAATGAAATAATTTATTATCACTTTAGTATGCAAATATGAGAGTTTTCAGGGATTTTTTTAATGCTAAAGGATGGTATGCTTTGCTTCCTTTCTTTGTTTACTATTTAAAGCTCAATCGTATATCCTGATGCAATTATTAGGTTGATGGTATTGTGCACCTTTTATATTTAATCCTAATACAGAAAGACTATAACTACTGGGAATGTGAGCACTGCGAGGATGCTTCCTCAAGTAAATAGGAGCTGCTGTTTGTGCAGTTGAGCCACTGTGTCACCGTAACTCAGGTAGTTACACAGCAGGTCAGGGGAGCCCGTATCTCTCCCACAGCCCCTGCGTTGACTGCTGGCGGTGCAATGAGCAATCCTTCAGTCTGAAGGCACCAACACAGGCCAGTGTTCCAGGGACCGTTTCACAGCTGCATCTCCTTTTTGCCTTGCAGTTGTGATTCAAAATATAGGGGGATGCAAGGACTGTTCTTTTACCCAGGAGAAATCTGTAAAAGGAAGTGCTTCTTAACTCTTTGGAAGCCTTTCTTAGTTAACTATAAGTCTGATATTTAGTAATTTGCCAAGATAAACCTTTCAAAGGCATGAGGGTGAAGAGAAATATAAGGGAATTTTATTTATGCTTGTTCGATATCTACGAAACTAGACTTGCAAAACTCAAGATTTTTTTGCACACAGTTTCATTGAACTCAGTGTTTCAGCTGAAGGGGAGGCATAGCAGGACAGCACCGCCGGACAGGAGCTGCTGCCAGCTCAGAGCACTGGAAGTTTAGCTCTTCTCTGGTATGGCTCATTGGCTTAGAGAAAAGCCGTGTCATGTAATTGTTTATGAAACCAGAAGAATAGTATTTGACTGTTTTACCATCAGTGATGAACTGTTGAGCTGGCAAAACTGGGGCCAAAGGAGATTGTACAATGTGAAGCCTGCTGGGCTAAACAGCCAGTTTGCATAGCTAAATGCTAAACCTTTGTAGAGGATTCACATTTTATCATGGGCACCAACATGTTTTTCAGATAAGTCCTTAAGATCTGTCTTTAAAAGTACCTGCTGTGTTGAAGATTTGTGCTCTGTTTCGTTTTGGTCACTTTCGTTAATTCCACACTCTGTGTTTTTGTGTCATACCCCCACACCAGGCCCCCTTGCTCTGGACTTTACATACCTCACTATGACTTTTTTGTGTCACCAGCATTCATTAGGAGTTGCCTCTGATGAGAATATCCTTTCCCAAAGCATTCTTTCCCTTCACCAAGGTACTTACTAATGGATCATACAGGTCAAGATCTTCTGTGATACTGCTTTTCTATGCTATACCTTTTGTTTTTCTGCTATGACATTCTTGATGATTGTAAATGACTATGACATTATTGGAAAGACAGTTTCTCCACTGAATTGTTTATGGTGAAGAGAGACAAAGGAATAAGTCTTACCTAAAGAGAATGTATAATACTAAGATCATAGCACAAACTGTGTAATATTTCCCAAGTTTGTGCTGTATCTAGGATGAGGAATCATAGCGCTTGGTGACTCTGGAATTGAGTAGTCCTTAAATATATTCATACATTGCATACATTAATATTACTCTGTGCGATTTATGAAAGTTCTCTAAGATGATGGAATAACATTTATGGACAACTACTGCAGCCTGTATCTGCTCAGATTACATTAGTTTAGCACATCAAATTACTTATACCTGAGACCATGTGTGCTTATGGGGAAATTACAGTCTTTTCTTTGCTCTCCCCAGTTTCACAACTAAGTAATCTTTACCTGAATCTGTGTGTCCTAGTCACAATGAGTTCACTTGTCTCCCATCACAGCTTACTTCTTAATGACTTTATCTTTTCTTTCCTATAAAGTCAGAGCTTACGACATCAGTCTGCCTTGGCTGCAGCCTTCAATAAGCTCACAGTCATTAGCCTGCATGCAATAGGCAGGTACTCATGCAACTCAAAGTCCTGTAACTGCAGCTTAGTTGGATGCTGACAGTAAGTGTAAGCAGTTGGCCTAATACCGATGTCAGATGATCCTACATTCGTCTTGCAAAAATACAGCTTTATGACACACTTTTTGGCTGAGTTTTGCTTACCACTGTGTACAACTTTTTGGGTTTCCAGTTGCTTCACTTCATACATTACTGACAAATAAACACAGATTTTTTTTGAAGGATATAGCTGTTTAGTCAAAGTTCACTGAAGTACTGCTATATGATCATTAATGATAAAAAGCAAGGATTACAACATTTTAGAAGTGTTTGTCTTGAGCCTTTTTTTGTTCATTGCATTGTTTGTTGTTGTTGTTTGTTTGTTTGTTTGTTTCCCTCTCATCTCTTATTTCCACTGCCAAGTTAGAGGAAAATAGGAAAGAACAATTTCCACATCGGTCACTCAGATTATTATTTAATTTTCTTGCTGTGTCTAGTCTCCATCCCCAGATTCCTCTTCACCTCGGGGTGCTGAATCATCAAGTAGACAACATCACCAGGATGTCTGCAGTACGGCAGAGGCCTCCACTAATAAAGAGGTAGAGCGAGATATATTTAAAAGCCACAATCTTGTTCATGCTGCTTATGCCATTTATTTTCTCTTCCCCCCCGGTACCTGTGCAATCCCTTCTCCCAAAATTGAACAGATGATTTGTAGCTCCTTGTCCTGTTGCTAGTGTGTCTGTCTGACTGATTTTCTAACATACTTAGAACGGTTTATCATGGCATTTCTGACTCTGCGTTCAGCTGCCACTACATTTTACAGGCTGGGAAGTTTATTGATTTACCAGCCACTATCACCTCTGTATTAGAGGCAAAAGGACGAAGCTCTTTTTTCCGTGCAGAATGTCTTCCTGCAAATAAAAGAATGTTTCTCAGACACATGAAGAAGCTTGCTTAAATATAATTAATTAGGTAGTAAAATTGTGTTGCTTGATATTTTGTCATTGTAGAAACTGACTTGCCAGTGATACACAGTCAGAATTCAGTTCCTGACTCCGGGCTCCTCAAAATAAAGCTAAATACTTACTTTCTGTTTATTTTACTTTATTTTCTTCTTTCTTTTTTTCTTATTCTTTTCACGTCATTTGGCAGCTTTTTACACTGCAGTAGTTCCACCGACACAAAATGAGAAGTGTGAGTTGAACTTGTTGCAGTGTGAAAAGAAAATAATTTGGCATAAAAAGTATTTGGATTAGTGTAGAATGTCTGGCTCTATAAACAGAAAAATCTGCAAATATTTGGTTTATTTGGTTTTTGGGTTTTAAACTTCAAAAAAATGTAGAACCTGTAGTCTAAGAATATACCATATTGATACTGAGAGCAGTGCATGTGTTATCTTCCACAATGAAAAAAAAACAGATCTACCATAACTGGAAATGCTGATTAGAATTGAAAAACTAATTCGTAATCCATTCTTTCTTTTTTTTTCTTTTATTATTATCAAGAGATAAAAAAGCTTGTAACGTGTATGTATTTGTGCCTGTCTGTATTTGCATTCAGAAAACAGTGAAAGTTTTCAAAATAGTTAAGAAACTCATAATTTCTCATTTCTCTAAAGCCTTCAACAATAGATTCTGCTGTTAAATTTTCATCAGCTATATTGTTATCTTGTTAAAGCCTTCAGCTTTCTTCAGTAGAGATTTTGTCACTTTATATATATTCTAGCTTTTAGTGTTGATAAACTTACCCAAAGGAAGAAAACACACAAGATGCTAATAATTTCATTTTTTAGGATGTACTCACATGTAGCATCAGAGGTGGTAAACCAGGTTTCACAGTAAGATGTGTCAAGCTGTTTGTTACCCTCTGATGAGTGATAATACCTACTTTAGTACTTCTCATGCAAGAACAACAGTGATAAAGCAGCTTCATAATTTTGGGGAATGACCTTTAGGTCTTAGTAAAACCTTTCTTTAAAAAAATGATTCTGTAATACTAGGTGGCAACAAGATGAACAAGAGTAATGAAACATTAATGACCTTGACGTTTCATAATTCATGGATATATAAGCTCAAAAGGTGTAGTTTTCCTCCTACTGGTGACTTTACCTGTTTCTTTACTATTCCTGTGGACTTAGTAGAATGTCTTTCAGCCTGGGCAATGAACAAAATATTTGATTTTGTCTGTGAGTTTTTGCAATAAAAGCATGTATGCTGACAGTTCACTTCACTCTATCCTGAAAAGAAGTTGCATCAGCTAGTCAGATTGCTGAATAGTTGCCAAATGTGTAATTACAGACTTTGTTCACTCTATTTTAAAAATAAAAGTACTTTGGCAAGTACGTTTATACACATGACCTGTCTCTGGTGTGCCGGGGATTTGTCCTCTGGGCCTGTCACAGTCCCGTGGTTGAATTTCTCTCTCAGCGCTACTCCAGCAGCAATTAAAAACAATTGTTGAAGTCTGCATGGATAGGTGGTCTGGTAAAAACATTCATCTGAAGAGATGAAAGAGCCACAGATCTGAGAAGGCATGTCAGTGTCCTCACAGCAGCTTAAATGCTTTGGCAGCGGGAGATGATTGTTTATTGACATCTTTATTTATGCTAGTACAATCTCTGATGGAGAGCTTTCTTGGTTTAGCAGTACAGCATAGTCATTTTCAGAATGAACAGCAAGTACTTAAAGGCTGCACGGGCTCTGCTGTCTGTGTGTCACACACCTTTTATTTTTATTTCACTAGTCATTTTATTTTATAGCAAGACAAGCATAATTGGTTGAAAAATGTTAAATGTTGCATCCATTTTCTATTTGTTACGATAGAAAACACTCCCTCAAGTTAGTAACTCAACCTGTCACGTAACTGTGACCTTCCTAGTTTACCTGTTTTTTCCACAAGTATGCAGAACCTAGTAAGTTGCCCATCATAAAGAAGAATAATCTTGGCATATATTTCAATGGATATTGTCTGGAAATGTACTGGAAATTGTCTAAGATATTATCCATTATTATGAACATGATTTTCTTTTATAAAACCATATTAAGCAGTCATTGGAGGAGTTACTGCTACTATAATCAGTTGTAGATTCATTAGAGTTTTGTAATCCTTGGACTGTCCAAAATTCTTATCTGGAACACATACGACAGCAGCAGGTTTTCCAATATACCTGTTACCATCTATATATTGCCACACATAATTTTCTTTGATGAGTTTTCCGATGTGTTTTAAGTTACTGATTGTAACAAAATAGTGAGTCTCACCCACTGAAAGATGTAGCTTCCAGGCGTTTGAAGTGTTAGCTACAGTCACTCACATAACATTGCAGTTGGAAATAAGGTCTTACTTTACACTGTGTATTTACATGTGCAAGGCAGGATTTTTTCTTACTTGTTCAAGTTACCAGATGTGATTTTGTGCTTGATACAGTGTAAACATGTGAATTAGTGAATGTAATTACCCCATAGAACACAGGTTGCTACCAAACCTGTTAAAACTTAGAAAGCTTTTTGTATGGTGTATTCATGTGAGGAATGCATCTAAGAACAATCCTAATGAATAACAGAATTTTGTTAATGAATAACTGACTGGGTTGATGGTTGAATTCATGAATAATAACAGTATAGCATAATTTCATATATTCCTGCATGTATTCATTTGTAGTTGGAAGAGCTAGTGTCTTTGAGATATGTATTTTCCTTCATACTTCTTGATCAGTAAAAGCAGAGCACCTGTTGGTAGAGGGTTAATATACTGTTCAACACCAACAAGTAACTGAAAACTGGGTTTAGCATGTTATCTGATAAAGGCACAAACAGAATACATTGAATTTAACTCTAGTAGGTGCTTAGACTTGGAAAATATGAAATACAATAATAACTCTTAATAAATGGTTATTTTCCTGTGCTAATAATTGTGAGTGATTTATTTTTTTAATCATTTTGGCATGGAGAAATTTTCAGTGCATATTTGTGCATACTCTGTTCTGTTTGAAATTCTTTCTGTATTAATTACAGCCCAGAAAAAGCCTGGCTTCATTTCCAACTTACGTTGAAGGTAAGATAGTTCTACAATTTCTAAATATTTTTTCATATCTTGAAAACTCCAATATCTATAATGTATAAAATTTTATTTTTATTTGTTGAATAGAAAAGCTGGGAGGGTTGGGTATACTGATTTAGATTAAATTGTGTCCAATCTGAAACCTGAGCTAAATCCTACTGTGCTCTTTCCAAAGTTCAGATATATGGAACTTCTGCTTTTTTAGTGTTTCATTCATAGTTTCTGTGTCATTTATGCTGTGTTATTGTCAGTATCACTTAAAACACTAATAATTTTTTATGGTATGTACACAACACATGTGAATGTGTGTGGACAAGGAGAATAGGTTAGGGCAAGAAGAGTGTAATGCTCTCTCTCCAGCACCGATTTCAATTGGCAGGCTCAAGCCAACCTCAGTTTCATTAATTAGCGGAATTGAATTAATTGGATTAGTTGGCAGGCCTACCAGAGAAAATCTGCACTGTTTTACAGCTACTTGTCCTCTAACTAAATAGTGCTTCCTGTCTGAAGGTTAAGCTTGCTCTTGTGCTAGTGCTGAAGTCATTCAGAACAATGTGAAAAAGCAAGTTACCAGCTACATGAACTGCTGTCGCCTGCTGTATGAGTCTGCATCCCGTGTATACAGGAAGCCTGCATGCTGTAAAACCCAGTCATTTTGTTATAAGAGCACGACAAAAGCAGAAAATTTGAAGTTTCATTTGTTTTTTCCCCCGCTGGCAGCAGTTGTCCATGTCCATGTGGAAACTTCTTCTGTTGCTATGATAACGTGATTGGAGCCATCTTGGAACTCCTTGGATTGCTTTACCGTGTGCTGTGTTTAAGCGATAACACGATCATTCTCTTTTGACTGCAGATTGATCATTGGTTTAGTCCTCAGTGTATGAGCTGCATATTTTGGGGTCTGTGGCCAGAATATCAACTAATGTAAATTCTATACATTTTTTTGAAACTAGCTTGAGCTTTGGAACTTTGCAGCAATGAAGCATCTCTCTGAACGGAAATTCACCTCCTAGTGGTAGCCCTGTCTATCAAGGGCTGTCTTAAATAATCCTCCCCTCCTTTAAACAAACAAACAAATGAAAGTAAACTAAAATTTTCTTAGATTTTGCTCCAGTGCAAAATCTACTAACCCCCTCCTCCCCCCCATTTTGCATTTTTATGCTCTAACAGTCCAAGAAAAACTGGTTAGTTCCTGTGCTATACTTTTGTTGAGATAATAATTTCATTGTTAGAGGTAATAAATCAAGGGGGTTTTGTAGAAAGCAGTGCCATCTCTGTGTTCACCTCTGATGAAAATAGAGCACATACGTTTCTTGGTTTTAATTGCAGGAAACAATTATCTTGCAAATATAATATGTCCGGGCAGAACCTCTCAGCAAAGCATATTTTAATAATGATTTTGCAAGACTGGGTGTTCTACCTAAAGGTAGGCACACAGAATAGGGCAAAAAGCCCCTGCTTATATTCCCCCCAAATCCCAGCTGCAAATTCCCTCCCCTGTTCCCCATTGGTTGGGTACTTCAGGATTTACAGACTACCTGACAGCTGCCTCAGTTTACATATTTCATTCATCTAATTCTAACAGCCTCCTCCCCTTATTGATATTTTTAAAATATGGATTCCTGGCTCTTTGATTACGCTTCCCCCTAGCTTAACTTTTTAAATACAGTAATCAGTTTGCATTTTGGGATTAGTTCGAGAAGACTTTGTTTTACATTAAGGATTCATAGTCTGATGTCTCTCAGTCCTTCCCAACCTGCTGGAGTCAGGTGCCAGATCAGTTGTAAAAACAACATTCCTTCCTTAAACGTTCCTTACATTAATATGCTTCCTTCTGGGAGTCTTATCTACACCTTTGTCAGCCTGTACTTATGTTCTTTGTGTTTTGGTCAGAAATTATACTATAAAGGATTTTATACCCTTTATAGTGAAGTGGTGAAAGGCTTTGATGTGTAGAGTAACAAATAGCAACACTTAAAATGCTTTATGGTTTCAGGACTAGAAGAGTGTGCAAATATGTAATATAATACTTCCAGAAACATAAATTTCCATAAAGAGAAAATGCCATTTCTCTGGGTCATGTACTTGAAAGTGAACTGAAAGTTCATTTTGGGAATTTTCCAGATACACAGTATCTGAGCAAATTCTGTGCACTGGAGATGAGCATCTTAAAACTGGTAGTCATAAATTCTCATATATAAAGAAACTATAACGGGGACAAACTTGCTCATAAGATTTATCCATCTGCTTCTTCTGTCTGTGTATATAGTTCCAGTGTGATACTTATCTCCGGTTCTTTCTTTACCTCAATATCCTTGTTGAGGCTAAGAATGATCATTAAAGTCTGTGGCATAAAAGTACTTTGCTTAATTGGGTGATCAGTCTTCTTGGTAAAGGGAGACTTGTACCTGTAAAGCATTCCTGGGAGGTTCCTCTGCCTGTTGTACTAACTACGGCAAACATACAAGTGAGCAAGTGGCTGATGGCTGGTATTAAATTGCACCTGTCCTCTTTCTGTTTGTCACTGTCAGTCTTACAAGTGCAAGGCTGGTTTTGGTGGGTGAGGGGCAAGCTGAGATTATTTTGCTTCAGGGTGATCGCTGCTCAGAAAAGAATGAGCTATTGTGAGAGACAGACTGGATTAACAATTACAGCTTTTGCTGGAGAGATGATGAGAGCATTCACTTGATGTTTTGTACCTTTGAAAGTACTCATTGCCATATCATCATACTAAACTGCAGTGTTTCAGAGGAGGATTTGCAGCCATTAGATGCAGACTCAAGTTGTCAGAGTGCTGCTGTTTTGCCCTGGTTCAGCATTATGTTCTTTGGTGATTGCTTTTCTGTGTTACAGTTCCTGGACCTTGTGATCCTGAAGACTTGATCGATGGAATCATTTTTGCAGCCAATTACCTTGGCTCAACGCAACTCCTTTCTGACAAAACTCCTTCCAAGAACGTGAGAATGATGCAGGCTCAGGAAGCTGTCAGCAGGATCAAGGTGAGGAATAATTCCTGCTGCTTCTCAAATGGGTGCCTCAAGGTTGCAGATATGAACTTCTTACCTATGAGTAGTTTGTTCATGTGGGGTTATCTGTGGTTTCAGAAAGGTTAAAGTGCCTCATCCTTTTTTTCTGCAAAATAAATCACATGTTTAACACAGCTTTTGGAGCAAAATAAGGGAAGGTTACCAGATTATTTTAATTCCCTATAGCAATACCTGTGCTGTGTACTCTAAGCCAGAATCTAAAGTGAGTGGTGGTCTAAATTATATATTACCAGGATGTTGAGAGAAAACAGGTTTGGGGTAGAACTAGTCAGTACTGCAGCTGCTTCTGGCTTGGCACCTGATGGAACTGGTACTGTGGTAATGTTTGCAATTATTTTTGACCCTGCTGTGAATGCTATTTTCTCCACCACATAACAGCTATAAGCTGAATAAAAAAGAAAAGCCTGATGATACAGAAATGTACAGAAAAAAAAGTAGTTTTTCCTGGAATCTGGTATGTTTGTTTGGAAAACAGAAATGCATGCTGATTTCTGTACTGGCCGTGGCAAGCAATGGGTGTGCTGCTGTATTGTAAGTTACAATGCTGACATTGCTAACTGAAATCAAGGTGTGTGGATGAACTATTGCAGGGTTGTAGAGGATGCTGCAATATTCTCACTACCCATACATGACGAGGTGGTAGGCACACAGCTTCATCTTCTGCTAATTCAGCTAACCAACACCGTATCATCTGAAAGTTTTCCTTAGTTTAATATTTATGTGTTCTTCTTTTGTATAGTTTATTTTGGCTTCCAACTCAGATTCTGTGTACAATTGTGTAAAAGAGAGAGGAAGAGAAACAACATGCTATCTGCAAGGCCGATAGCACTATCTGTTAAGGCTGGCTGATGCTTCCTACTGTTACTCCTTCCTATGTTTTCCATGCCAGATGTTTAGTTCAGTCAGTGTGCAAAACTTTCACAGGGAAGCTCCAACTAGAAACATTGAGAGACTTCCAGAAATTGTGATTTTGCTGTTGTTCAAATCCGTAAGTTCTTATAACCTTGTCTCTGAAAATCACTAACACTGTAGCATTTTAGAGGAGGCAGGAATGTAACCTTCCTGTTACAGATAAGTCTTCTTCTGCCATCTCTGTATAAGTTTCCACAAAGTTAAGCAACTACTGAGCCTATTGAAAAAGAAAGATTTATCTGTGTTCACTGGAGATTCTGCATTCAGTGGTGTTTTTGAAAAAGATTTTTCACACAGCTCTCTCAACCCCATCAGGTTTTGGTGGGCTCTTTCCAAAGCTACAGTGGAGACTTTCCATTACAGAGTCTGCTTCTTTCCTGCTCTTTGTGCAAGTAAGGCTGCGCCTGTCTCCTTAGTAGTCCCTGTGTGTTCTTTCCTGACACTTGGCTGCATGGCAGAAAAGTTTTCTGATTTGAATGCACAGGAAACTAAAGCTAAAACAGAGAAGGGAGAGAAATAAGAGCTTCAGTGAGGCTGGATCTAGGAGGGACACATCACTGGACACTGAAAGATTAGTATCAGCTGTCATAGGAAACTGGTTTCAGGAGTTGAATTTGAGCCTGGGGCTAGGCAGGAAGTTTGTACCAAGGAGGTAAAGCTTGCATGAGAGTACATGATAGACAAAGATTGAAGGGATGTGTTAGAGAAAATTGGAACAGAACTGATTCAAAACAGATCTGTGAGGTATAAGAGTGTGGATCTTTCTCTGTTACTAAATGTATTTCTTAGAAATTCATTAACGAAATAAAGTTCTTTCTGAGGATTCTGTTATGCCTCAGCACTGCTGTACCTCAAAAAATAATAAATCTCTTTAGTTCATTTCACTCATAAACCCCATAATTTATACATCCATATAAGTCAGCGGGCATGCGTATTTCTGGTTGTAGTAAATTTGTTGTGGGGCAGAAGTCCAAGTAATTGCATTGTTGACCTGGTAAAACCCTAGTTACTGCTTTTCTGCTTCTGGGCAAAACTCAGGTAATGTAAATATGCCTCCATGCACCTCAGGGTCTTTGGTTTATTAGGGTTAGTTTTGGCTGATTTGGTTGCTGATTACCATTAAAGCTAAAATTTTTAGTGAGAAATCCATTGCGACAGATGGAGTTCCATCTGCCAAATTCATCACTGTATAAGACAGCCTTTGTAGAAGGGGTCATGGTATGTCCTGAGTTGGAAGGGGCCCACAAGGATCATCGAGTCCAGCTCCTGTCCCTGCATATGACAACCCCACAGTTCACACCATGTATCTGAGGGTGTTGTTCAGTCTCTTCTTGAACACTGTCAGGCTTGGGGCCGTGACACCTCCCTGGAGAGCCTGTTCCAGTGCTCCACCACCCTCTGGGTGAAGAACCTTTTCCTGATGTCCAACCTTAACCTCCCCTGGCCCATTTTCCTCCCATTCCCTTGGGTTCTGTCATTGGTCACCAGAGAGATCAGTGCCTGCCCCTCCTCCCCTGGTGAGGAATATGTAGCTGCCATGAGGTCTCCTCTCAGTC
Source organism: Patagioenas fasciata (assembly GCF_037038585.1). Classification (NCBI taxonomy): domain Eukaryota; kingdom Metazoa; phylum Chordata; class Aves; order Columbiformes; family Columbidae; genus Patagioenas; species Patagioenas fasciata. The sequence goes on from NC_092560.1 coordinate 27,490,354, forward strand.
TCATCCAGGCTGAACAAATCAAGTGACTTTAGCCACTCCTCCTATGGCTTCCCCTCCAAACCCTTCACCAACTTCATAGCCTTTTCTGGACACTCTCCAGTAGCTTTATATCATTTTTATCTTGTGTTGCCCAGAACTGCACACAGTGCTCCAGGTGACGCCGCACCAGTGCAGAGCAGAGCGGGACAATCACCTCCCTCGCCCCCTGGAAATGCTGGGCTTGATGGACCCAGGACACGGGTGGCCCTCTTGGCTGCCAGGACACTGTTGGCTGAAGTTCAACTTGCCATAGGCGAGAACACCCAGATCCCTGGGTGTCTTTTCTATTGTCCTTCACAGTACTGTCCAGCTTCAATTCTAACTGAACTTTGGCAGCACGAATTTCCTTCCTACAGTGGCAAGCAACATCGCTATAGTCCTCCCATGTTGCTTGACCCTGTTTCCACTGACAATATAGTTTCTTCTTTTGCCTTAGTTCAAGGAGATTGCTGCTCAACGAAGTTGACATTTCGCCTTGCCTGCTAGATTTTTGGCATTTTGGAATTGCCTGATCCTGTGCTCTTAGTAGGTGGCACTTAAAAAGTGACCAACACTGGTGGACTCAAACACTTTCAAGAGCTTCTTCCCAGGGAATTGTATTAAGTAGTTCTCTGAGCAGCCTGAAGCCTGCTCACCTCATATCCAGAGTTCAGGTCTTGCTGGCTGTTTTCCTCCCATTAGCAAAGATTTTGAACCTGACTGCTTTGTGGTCACTGTGGCCAAGGGAACCGCCAGTCACCACTTCACCCACAAGACTCTTTGTTAGTGAGCAGCAAGTCCAGGAAGGCACCTTTCCTGGTTGGTTCCCTTAGTACCTGCACCAAGAAGTTATTGTCCAGATGCTTTAGGAATCTTCTGAGCCTGTTGGTGTCTGCTGTGTGACATTCCCAGTTGACATCTGGCAAGTTGAAGTTCCCCATAAGGATGAGGGCAGGTGACTTTGCTTATTTCCTTAAAGAATAACTCGTCGGTGTCGTCATCCAGGCTGGGTGGCCTATAGTAGACACTCACAATGATATCCACTTTATTTGTCTGCCTCTTAATCCTTACCCAGAGGCTCTCAACTTCATCATCACGAGCTGCCAGCTCTGTGTGTTCTAGCCCCTCCGCTATGTACAGTGCCATCCCCCGCCTCTTCTACCCTGACTGTCCCTTTTGAATAACCTGTAACCATCCATCATGGCACACCAGTCACAGGATTCATCCCACCAGGTTTCGCTATTGCCAGTTATATCATTGCCCTGGGACCAGGCCAAGGCTTCTGGTTCATCTTGCTTGTTCTTCATGCTGCGTGCTTTAGTGTAGAAGCATTTCAAGTGTGGTTCATTGTACCTATGACCTTGTTGCACAGTCTGAAGAATCTCACTAGCTCACAGCTCCTCAAGATTAGGTGTGCCACTGCTCATCATTGACTGGCCTAGTACTGCCCTCTTCCAATGTAGTTGAAAGCTTTAGCACAAATGTCTAAAATATTGCCCACACAATGAGCCCTACTTGCGCCCTACTCATCTTTGTTTACAGAGTGTGTTAGGTGTTGCATGTGAAAACATTTATCCGTAGTTAAAGAAAACAAAGGTTATAAATTAAGAACAGGCTTTTAAAAATTTGCAGACTTGAAATTAAGAGCATTAAAAAGTGGAGAAGAGCTTTGTTTAAGGCCCACTGTGTATGCATGCCTTCCATATGTTTGTTCCTTTTGAATTTAATAATCCCTATAGTGCTTCCTTTTAGCAAAGCCTTCAGACCACACACTCATTCATTTAGAATACGAACAGATTTTGAAAACAGTTCTCCATGGTGCTTCTTTTCTCAAGTCTTTCTTCAGTTAAATGTACAAGAGTTGGATATTTTTGTGCTTTGGCTTTCGTATCTGTGAAGCCCAGCTAAGCTAAAATACTTCATTGAAAACGTTCATCCAATGTAGTTATTTTGTATTTCCACTAAGAGGTACTTTTAGTAATAGAAAAGGTATTTCACCATTATCAGACTGTAGTCTCATTTCTTCACATGGCGTAGAAAGAAATATATTTTCACATTTTACTTGAAGGGGACCCATAGTTGAGGGCTGTCTGGGTTGCAGTGACCACGAGATGGTGGAGTTCAGCATCTCGTGTGGCAGGAACAGAATAGCAAGTAGAATTGCAACCCTGGACTTTAGCAGGGCTAACTTCGGCCTTTTCAAGCAATTGCTGGGGGAAATCCAATGGGCAAGACTGCTTGAAGGAAAAGAGGCCCAAGAGAGCTGGATCGCATTCAGAGATTGCTTCTTCCGTGCTCAGGATCAGAGCATCCCCGCACGTAGGAAGTCAAGGAAGGGAGCCAGGAGACCTGTGTGGTTGAATAGGGATCTGTTGGGGATGCTCAAGCAGAAGAGGAGAGTTCACAGGTCATGGAAGCAGGGGCTGGCCACTTGGGAGGAATATAAGGCTGCTGTTAGAGGATGTAGGAAGGCAGCTAGGGTAGCCAAGGCCTCCTTAGAATTACAGCTGGCAAGAGGGGTCAAGGACAGCAAGAACAACTTTTTCAAATACATAGCAGATAAAACTAATACCAGAGGCAATGTAGGCCCACTGACGAATGAGGTGGGTGTCCTGGTGGCAGAAGACACAGAGAAGGCAGAATTGCTGAATGCCTTCTTTGTCTCTGTCTACTCTGCTGGAGGCTGTCCTGGGGAACCCTGTACCCCTGAGACCCCGGATGAAGCCAGGTCAATGGAGGAGTTTGCTTTAGTTGATGAGGACTGGGTTAGGGAGCAATTAAATAGTCTGGACATCCATAAATCCATGGGTCCAGATGGGATCCATCCACGGGTCCAGTTGCTGGACCGCTCTCCATCATTTTTGCCAAGTCTTGGGAAACGGGAGAGGTGCCCGAGGATTGGAAGAAAGCAAATGTCACTCCAGTCTTCAAAAAGGGCAAGAAGGAGGAGCCGGGTAATTATAGACCGGTCAACCTCACCTCTGTCCCTGGGAAATAATGGAACAGCTTATCCTTGGTGTCATCTGAAGACATATCAGGGATAAGAGGGTCATTAGGGGCAGTCAGCATGGCTTTACCAAGGGTAAGTCATGCTTGACCAACCTCATAGCCTTTTATGAGAATGTAACAAGGTGGATGGATGATGGCGGGGCGGTGGATGTGGTCTACCTTGACTTCAGTAAAGCCTTTGACACAGTCTCTCACAGCATCCTCACAGCTAAACTGAGGAGGTGTGGTCTAGACAATAAAGTAGTGAGGTGGGTTGCAAACTGGCTTAAAGAGAGAAGCCAGAGAGTGGTGGTCAATGGTGTGGAGTCCAGTTGGAGGCCAGTATCTAGTGGAGTGCCTCAGGGGTCAGTACTGCGGCCAGTATTATTCAATATATTCATTAACGATTTAGACGAGGGAATTGAGTGTACTATCAGCAAGTTTGCTGATGACACTAAGCTGGGAGGAGTGGCTGACACGCCAGAAGGCTGTGCTGCCATCTAGCGGGACCAGGACAGGCTGGAGAGTTGGGCGGGAAATAACCTGATGAAATTTAACAAGGGGAAGTGTAGAGTCCTGCATCTGGGCAGGAACAACCCCAGGTTCCAGTATAGGTTGGGAAATTACATATTAGAGAGCAGTGTAGGGGAAAGGGACCTCGGGGTCCTGGTGGACAGCAGGATGACCATGAGCCAGCACTGTGCCCTTGTGACCAGGAAGGCCAATGGCATCCTCGGGTGTATTACAAGGGGGGTGGTCAGTAGATCGAGGGAGGTCCTCCTTCCCCTCTACTCCGCCCTGGTGAGACCTCATCTGGAATATTGTGTCCAGTTCTGGGCCCCTCAGTTCAAGAAGGACAGGGAACTGCTGGAGAGAGTCCAGCATAGGGCAACAAAGATGATTAAGGGAGTGGAGCATCTCCCTTATGAAGAAAGGCTGAGGGAGCTGGGTCTCTTTAGCTTGGAGAAGAGGAGACCTTATTAATGTTTATAAATATATAAAGGGTGAGTGCCACGAGGATGGAGCCAGGCTCTTCTCAGTGGCAAACAATGATAGGACAAGGAGTAATGGGATCAAGCTGGAACACAAGAGGTTCCACTTAAATTTGAGAAAGAACTTCTTCTCAGTGAGGGTGACAGAGCACTGGAACAGGCTGCCCAGGGAGGTTGTGGAGTCTCCTTCCCTGGAGACATTCAAAGCCCGCCTGGACACATTCCTGTGCGACCTCACCTAGGCGTTCCTGCTCCAGCAGGGGGATTGGACTGGATGATCTTTTGAGGTCCCTTCCAATCCCAAACATACTGTGATACTGTGATAGTACTTGTAACAGTAAAAAAGGTGATGTTCATGGTTACAATTCATATCTGATCTGTGCTGTTAAGTTTCACATGTGAGCTAACAACTTTCATTTTTATTTTTCATCAGCAGATTTGAGCTGTGTGGCAGTTTTAAATATTTTAGATAACACCTGATTTGATGACAGAATGTAATTTAAGAAACCATATGTGGAAATAATATAATATTTTACACATTTTGATTACTCATTGTCATCTAGGTGTTCACTGAGTCGCAGTTCATTTTTTGTAGAGGTTAAATAGGTTGAGTATATTTAAGATATCCTTGTAGCAAAAGTGGAAGCTTGCTGTTTTTTAACAATTTAGAATTTTGGAAATAGCTATATTTTACTTACCTTGATTGAAAAGCTTTGACTATGTATATCTTAAAAAAGTAATACTTTGTTTAGATTAGGTAGTTTGTGTTTTTTCCTAAGAATATAGAAATAACTTTTTGATTTAAATTAGCAGAATAATGTGATGAAGGGGATTTGTCAGATAAAATGTTTTGCATAGAATTATCCTGTGTTTTTTTTCATGGACCATAACTACTTTTATGACATTTTTGTGCAGTGTTGAATCAGTTATATTAATTGATTGTTCCATATCTTTACATTAGTTTTATGAAGTATTTTAAAGACATTCTTCAAAAAATTAAAATACCACTAAGACCAGATGCTTCCATTGCAAGAGCAGAATTTTCAATAAATTCGATGATAGTGTGTTTTGATTAATATTTGATTCTGCATTGTAAACCTTGAGGATTTTTTCCCCCTTTTCTTCTTTTTGGCCTATGCTTTTCTTGTTTTGTGAGGTCCATCACTCTGTAAAGTTCAGGGAATGGGGGACATTGTCTGAAGGGAAGCTTGATTTTTGGAAGCAGTTTATATGCTCTATCTCATGAGTGTCTTCCCCTTGTCCAGTGTATGGTAGGTAGCTATCATTCAAGATTAATATATTGTTTCTGAGTGCCAATGAATATTAATGTAATGAAGGGCCTCCAGCATAAGCCAGGTCTGATTGCTTTTGCAGTTGTCTGCAATCATGAGGAGGAAATGTTTTACAAAGAGGGTGGTAAGACACTGGCACAGGTTGCCCAGAGAGGCAACAGATGCCCTGTCCCTGGAGACATTCCAGACCAGGCTGGACGGGGCTCTGAGCAACCTGGTCTAGTTGAAGATGTCCCTGCTCATTGCAGGGGCGTTGGACTGGATGGCCTTGAAGGTCCCTTCCAACCTAAACTGTTCTATGATTCTATAAATCACGTTACCAAATATTTCTTAGTTTTTAAAAGGCAACTAAAAGCTGGTGTGAGAATGTTTATATTTTTAAATAAGCAGCACAGTCTAAAGTTTCGGTATCTGCTTTGAGATTTGTTTAGGCAAAACCTGACAGATCTAAGTTGTGAGCATCAGTATAAAATGTTTGATGCATCTTGTGATTCAGGCCTCCTGTTTGTTTTTCATAATAGTAGTTAGCCATGAATCTCTATGAAGCCTGTAATAGTAAGTCTCATTCCCACCACAAGGATACCTGCTTATTTAATTAGCTAAGAGGCTCTTACTGTTGGAAGTAAAAGTGTATGTGCCAGTGTGGTAAGTATTCCATTTCTTCAGTAAGCAGGTCCATAAGTCCAGTTCACCTTGGTTTGAATTATTGACAACAAGACTGTAAGAATGATGCTTATTTGTGTTGTTGCCACAGTGGCAGCACTTAAGGAATCAGCTTGTTGTAATGGGTTCATACATCTCTGGATATAAATAATTTAAACTATTTAGTGAGAAGAGACCTGTTTTCAGGTGTTTGCGGAACTGAAGTACATCCTCCACTGCCTCCTTTAAGAAATGCAGCGATATGCACAAAACTTTGTACAGGTGCCACAGGAAAACCTGTTTTCTAGATATGCAATGCTAATGTTGGTATAAGTGCGTTTGCATAGAAGGAGGAGAAAATGGAGGGGGCAGTTACCTTCTGTCATTTAGATTTTCCAAGGAAAAGTAGCATATTTTTAGGGAGGTTATTTTTTGAAGACGGTTTAAGTTTGAGAGCATTAAAAAACCTCACTCTAAATTCCTTAGGAAAAAAAAAAGCTGGAAATGATAAAAATTCTTCTCTCATCTTTTACTCTGGTGTTGCTTCAGGAGAAGTAACCTCATGGTTTACACTGCTGTAAATGAGGGGAAACTGAAAACAAACAACAACAAAAGTACATACACACACAAAACCAACAACAGCCATCCTTGTTTGATGCAATTAATGTTTTAAATGAAAGAAAATAAAAATTCTCTTGTGTTCTTCCTGACTCTTTTGGTGTGGTTTCTTTTCATTTTTTAAAGTGCTTGTGCTAAACATTTTTTTTTAAGCCAAAAAGAAAGGAGGAAATTAATCTAAGCAGGGACTAATTTAGAACAGCTAGTAGTCTGTGAGCCCTGACATTAGCATGCAGATTCCTGCTTGACTTGGAGTCTCTATAAGTTCTTCTCTAACTATTCTCCTGTCTCTGTTTGTTCCATGCTAAGCAGATGGCCCAGAAATTAGCCAAAAGCAGGAAGAAGGTGCAGTACAAACTCCATCAGCTTGATGTTATGCCTGTTCTTTTGTTTTCTGGGAGGGTTTTTTGCCTTTCTTTTTATTTTGTGTTTTTATTTTCTGCATCCAGCAAGTTTTTTTTAAGATTTATTTATGAGCCACCATACAAATTAACATTTCTCAGAAATCAGTTGCCTGATTGGCCATTTTTTGTTGCTTATCATTAGCCATTTCATGTTAGAAATAGAGTAAAGATTGGATTTATCAAATGGTTACAGGCAGTACCCAAAATACATACTAAAGAAACAGGACTGGCATGGCAAAGGTTTTAACTCTGTAAAATGATAGGTTAAAATCAAGTATTTTTATTTATTTATTTTATCTTTCTATAGGAGTGCTTTGTTTGATTCACATGTGTTTCAAATTGCTGGATGCAAAAAAAAAAAAGTATGCGTACAAACTAATAGACTGCTGAGATTGACCCATCTTAGTAATAAGTTTCATTTATGGAGTTTTTAAGTATATTTTAACAAATCTAATTAAAAAAAATACAAGTATTTGCTTTCTCTTAACAAAATATGACTTCTAAAGTGGGTTAGTGCTTGAATAGTGTGCTGTTTGATTTTGAAGGTCTTCTTACCAGAACTGCATTATGAATTGCTTAAACTGCGCCCACCTGTGGTACAGCTTTTTCCATTGTTATTGACTGTCTCTGTTAACCCATATAGAAATTCCTCAGGCAAGAGATGCTGTTAGGCCTTTCCATGGCATGTGTGAAAAACCTTCTTTAAAATGGGATTCATAGTGTGGATAAAATGGGACAATCATTTTGATTTTAATGAAATCTTTATATAGTTAATGTTGCAATCAGGTATAACTTTACTTAGTCAGGAAAAATATCAGGAAAGCTTTTATGGGGTTAACAATTTTTCAAATAATATCCAGTTCACTTTCACATGTATATATATGTATCTAGTTTCCATATCTTTGTGTTTATCTTTAGCTTTTGCAGTCTAATACTCTTATCTTGCATTACTGTTCTGGTGACTGTGTCTTAGTGTACCCCTGTTCGTGAACCTAACATCATTAGTAAGTATGTTATCTAATGTGTTTGTTTGACACTAATCCATTTATTTGCAGGCTCCAGAAGGTGAATCTCAACCCATGACTGAAGTGGACCTCTTCATTTCTACACAGAGAATAAAAGTACTGAATGCAGACACACAGGTATACACAAAGATGCTTTTGTCAGTATTGTAGTAGTAGGTTACTGACATAGACTTTCAGCTGCCTGCCAAAATTCGTCGTTGAAAAGGTGATGGCACTTGTATTTCCCCCCAGAACTTTCTAGCAAGAAATCCATGCTCAAGAGCCATGTCATACATGGAGTTAATCTGATGTGTCTGACTGTAGAAATTATTAGAATTTGTGGGTAAGCCAGTTGCAGTCAGCTCATTTCTTACAAGCTGTGATGCATCAAGTATTGATTGTGCCCAGAGTGGCCCAGAATATTTGGTTGAGATAATTTGAAGTTCATAGTCCTTTGCACATACATTCCCAGAATATTCAGGTTCTGATACTGAGGTCTTTATGTGCTTTTCCACAGAAAACACAACAGTAGTTTGTAAAACTTGCTCGCTCTTTTACTTTCAGAAAGGGAAGCTCTTGTTTTATCTTGGCATCTCCCCTCATGCGTGATGGGTGTTACACACTTCACTTAACAGACATCTTATGTTGCCATTTTTTTGTTTTTCTAATGCTAGGTATGCACTAAGAACTTCATTGCAACAGCTGCTCATGTTGGTTTTTGTATTCCCCAGGAAACCATGATGGATCATCCCCTGCGGACCATTTCTTACATTGCTGATATAGGAAATATAGTTGTTTTGATGGCACGTAGACGAATGCCACGGTCTAACTCCCAGGATAATGTGGAAGCATCTCACCCTTCCCAAGATGGAAAGAGACAGTACAAAATGATTTGCCATGTCTTTGAGTCTGAGGATGTAAGGAATTACTCTGTCTTGTAATTTTCTAAGGGTGGAGATGTAGTCAGATTTTGGTAGGCTCTAAGTGCATTGCAAGTGCTCATATTTGTTCATGAATTGCAAGCAAATATTTTGTCTGAGTAGAGGAACTTGGATTCTGTTTGCATTTTACTCACAAAATTGGTGTTTATAGAAATGCATCCCATTTTAAGCTCCTTCAGTTCCTCCCAGTAACAGTGAGAAGAGAGTCCAGTTGCCACAGCTTACAAACACCAGCTTAGATTCTGCATGTAAGAGTGAAAGTCTATCAGAAATTCTAATTTTCCTAGGGAAATTATGATCCCAAGTATTCCATCAAGGGTCATTGACACGTACTAGAAAGGTGATTTGGTTGTTGGTTTTTTGAGGAGGAGGCTTTTGTTGTGGAGTAGCTGCTGACATCACATCAATAAGACAGCAAAGAAAGGTGGCAATTTCAGCAGTCCCAAAGTATGCTGAGTAGAGACACAGCTGAGTAAATTTTAGTCGGTGGTGCAGGTTACTAAGTTACCTTGTCTCAGACTGTGCATAACTTGCTGATTTTATGCACTTTTTAAACCCAGAAACTGAAAAGTAAAATCAAACATATCATATTGAAGTGGTTAGATATGTAGTTGCCAGGATCATGATCAAGTTAGACCCAATAATTTGGGAAAATAATCTCAGTCCTAAGACCTCCAAATTGCAGAGTATTACTTAAGAGAAGTAAAGTGAAAAATATCAATTTCTTATAAAATCCTCATATGTCTTCCACTCTACAGTGTATCAGAAAGAACTTTGAGATGGGAAGGTTTTCTTGAATAAGCAGCTGTTTTTATGTGATGATGAACCTGTTCTAAGCCCATGTGTGGATAAATTGTCTGGTTGCAGATGTATGTGCATATGCGACCCACTGCTGAGGTTAAAAAGTAAGGACAGGAGTGCTGATAGAAGTAATCCTTTACCAAAATGTTGACAGCCTAAAAAATTATGGTTTTTTTTTTTTTTTTACCCCAAAATAACATGTAAACCAGTTTGGCAAAGTGCGGCATTTAGAAATGATGCACACCGGGATGCAGACAGAGATTTATGCACAGACAGTGATCTTGTTCAGGAAGGAGCGCAGAGCCAGGCAGAGCAGAGAGCTGAGCCAGGCTGAGGCCTCTATTAGCCATTGACAGTTTATAGGTTTTACAGATACGGGCCTGGACTAAGATATTACAGAAGATGTTTTTCCGATAAGTGTTATTAGAAACACACCACACTCATGTTATGTTTGTCTCACTTGTTTTCCCACTCATTCACAGGCCAGGCCCCAGGACATTCACACATCCCATGCACTTGGGGATGGTTATCCGGCCCAAGATACCGTTCTCACAAGTCTGGGCTATAACTCTTTACAATTATGAGAAACATACTTCAATACAATCTGTCCAAGGCCCTTTATATTTTGTTATGATCTGGTTATATTAGTATTATTTCTTTGACTGTCCAGATACATGTTAGTGTTGATCTTCCTTTATCATCCAGGTGGCTGGAACTGCACATCTTGCTTTCCCACACCAAAGCCTTTCAACAAACCGGTCTGAAAATAAAAACATTAGCCAATTTTTTTTTGGCTTAATGTCACTTGATATGCTGCCTGCTTTGTGGCTGCCATTGCTGTGTCTCTAGTCAGAAGTTTGGGCACTGCTGGCTCTCTTACTGGCCAGCTGAAAAAGCAAAAATCAACCTGTCAGATGCCAGAGACTGGGGCTTGTTTTCCTTCAGCATGTGGTGGTCTGACTGTGATCCAGACTTGTTTCTCTGGCTACTGTTAGTGCTTTGGCTAGCTCGAATCTGTGTTTCCATTTGGGGATAACTGGCATTATTTTCTGTGGTTCGTTTGGATCAGCTCGTGTTAATGTCAGATGTGATCCTCCCTTTGCCACTAGATATTGGCTTGAAAGGTACATGCCTGTAGATCAAATGAAAGCATTGCCCAGTCATGTGAAAATATGCTGAGAAATTGCAGAAGGGTATATTAGCTTGCCTTAGTCAAATAGCTTGCAAAAATTATCTAGTGTACCCAAATGACTAAGAAAGATTTAAAATAGAAGCATTGTAGCACCTGTTGGCAGCAAGGAGATGGCAACCTCAGACATCCTGTACATCCAGTGGAGTAATATAGCCTGTTTATATTATAAAACTCATGTATGTATCATTGTCACCCTTTCTTCTTCTGGGACAGCTGGGTATTTAGAAGAATTTACCCAATAACTGACACAGAAGCTCTAAGCCCTCAAGCAGGTGTTGGCCAGAAGGTGTCTCTGCTTGGAAGTACAGCACCAGATTTTCAACTGTATTTAGAGCTGGATCTTCAAATGAGCTGAACCTCATGTATCCAAATGCTGGGTGTCTAAATGGGAACTGATCACTTCTTGGAGAGAAGATATATATGTATCAATGCAGAGTCTGCACTTGTGTCTTCTGAGCTATGGACGTGTAGCTTTCCCATTTTGTTGCTGTCAAAACTGGGTTGATCTGAGCACTGGTAAAATACTGCAAGTCTAGACATTAGCCTTTTCAGCAACAGCCACCATGCTATTCTCATCAGCAGGTGTAGTGCTAGTTTGAGTTGCTTTAGGATACATTCAACTTTTTGTTTCAGGATTGGGAACTTTTCCTTTATTAGGGACTGAACTGGACTTTAACTACAGCTGGTAGGCTCTTTAAAAATATACCTCGGCAGTATTTGTTCTTCCCTAACACTCCCTCAGGCCTGTGTTGCCAGCTGTGGAGCTCTCCTCTGCCCTCCCTTCCCCACGGACAGTGCTGTGCTCCGGGGGACTGTTTCAGCGCACATTGTGGCCAACTCCTCTCTATTACACAGTGCTTACTGAGTGTATTGCTCCAGTTATGCACAGCAGTACGCTGCACCCTGCTGTGCCACTTTCCTTTCCTGCCTCGTACTAACCATGATCACTGCCTCAAAGGGAAGCATCCCTCTGCCCTGCTGTTTCCAGCTGTTCCGCACTTCGCAAGACACAGACCTTCCCTGTGTCTGCCTTGTGCCCGGTTTCTCTCGCAGAGCTGCAGATGTAGAACAGCTCATGGTGGGAGCAATGCAGCATAGTCAGTGGCGCATTTGGTGGCTTAAGGTGGAGAGAAGGCTACAGGAACCTGCAGGAACAAGAGGGTGCAGGCAAAGGACAGACTGAGAAGGAAAGAGGCAGGGAGCTGGCAGAGTCATGGGAGTTTGAGGGAGGGAAACAAGAAATGTAAAGGAGAAAAGTTGAAGGAGGTAGCAAGATGGAGGAGGTCATGACCATTTCCAGTCACTTCAAGGCCTGGATCTGGTCACTAGTTGCTGCCCTTTTCTTGTTTCATTTGAGACTGAGGTAGGAGCAGCCAATACGGACGGGGCAGTTTTAAAAGAGGGTAAGAAAAGAAGGAAATATCCTCTTAAATGTGGTTATGTGTTTTCTAGTAGACATTTTCGTTTTCATTGCTGGCTTGTCAGAGAATGGCATTGCCTCTGCTAGAATGGGGAGCCATCTGGGAGCTGCATGTGTGGGAAGAATTGTAGGTACAACCTACGATCACTGCAGTGGGTATACTTTTATATTTATGTTAGCAGTTCTTACCTGTGAAAGGATGGCTTTGTTTCTGTTTCTCATTTATAATTGCTTACCAAGCTGGATTCATGGCACAGGCTAATATGTTGACATTTTGTGGGTCTTTTACATTTATTTTTAATGCACAAATATTTTTTAAACTGGATTGCAGTAACTTGACTTAATGATACATTTTACAGTATGTTTGTAGCAGAGTAGGTGTCAGTGGACAAGACCATCAGAATGTTTCACTTTTTTCTTCTCTCTTCTCTGAGAACTGCTACAGGCACAGCTGATTGCACAGTCCATAGGTCAAGCATTCAGTGTGGCCTACCAGGAATTTCTGAGGGCAAATGGAATCAACCCAGAAGACCTTAGCCAGAAGGAATATAGTGACTTGCTCAATACCCAGGACATGTACAATGATGACCTGATTCACTTCTCCAAATCTGAAAACTGCAAAGATGTATGTCCTTTTCTTTTTCTTTTTTTTTTCTTTCCCCGTAACAGCATTAAGCTGCTCTGTACCAAATACTGACAGAAATCAGAAATCCACTAGTACTTCCTATAAATTACCTCAGTGAGCCTAGAATATCCTCTCAAGTAGGACAACCTGTCATCAGTTCTGTTTCAGAGGCAAATAGCAAACCCAGAATTTATCAGCCGTGAAATGATTTACCATCTGTTTGTGTTCTTTTTACCAAGCAATTTTCAGACTTGTTTGACATTATATGTTAATGAAATGAATTTAAAACAGATGAAGAGAATAATACAATCTAACAGATTATAATAAAAATATAAAATAGGTGTTGGTGAAGATGGGTGATTCTAGATTTTAAAGTGTTGTATTTGGAGCTTGTTTAATAAAAATGCACCAGTGCACCACTGCACCACAGAGGCAGTGCTTTTCCAATCCGCAGTCATAACCTCTTGCAAACTCTTCCTGTTTGGCTTTGTCCACCAAAGCCCATGGCACCAGGGTTTCTTCCACTCCAGTTTCCTCTGCTCATATGCAGAATTAAGTTGTGTGAGGTGTTTTTGCGCTAAGCAGAATCTATATTATGTAGTGTTGATTATTTCGTATTTGAATACAAATGAAATGTAGTAAAATATGTACCCTGTTTTGTCTTGCCTTTGAATTAGAAACACAGTTTGCAAATAAGGAGGGGTGTGTGTTTGTTGGGTATATTAATGTTTGGGAGGGAAGATATTAGTTCCAAATGTGTGAAGAAGCTTTGTTTTGAAACTCTTTTTCATGTGGTACAGGTTTACATTGAAAAACAAAAGGGAGAGATCCTAGGTGTAGTGATTGTGGAGTCTGGATGGGGATCCATTCTGCCTACAGTTATCATAGCCAACATGATGCATGGAGGACCAGCGGAGAAGTCTGGAAAGCTCAACATAGGGGACCAGATCATGTCGATCAATGGGACCAGTTTGGTTGGTTTACCACTGTCAACATGTCAGAGCATTATAAAGGTATGGAGAATGTTTCTGGAAGTTACATGGTTTTAAAGGGTTGCATAATAGGAGAGGTTAAAGTATAGAATTCTTAAGTAAATTCTTAACAAATGTTTGTACAGAACTTTCCATTTCATGATCTTTAAACTACAGTGGGATTTATGCTACACTGATTTTATGACTCCCAGAAACTGAGCTGTGCCATTTACTTGCATAGACAATGACTCTACAGAACTTCACAAGATAATATTTTGTTCAGAAGGAAGATACTACTAGATATACCTCTGAAGATACTTACAATGTTATGTAACAAATGGAGGCACAGGTGTCTAATATTCTCCTGGGCCATTTTAACTGTTTAAATGCATCCTGGTATCTGGCTGAAACAGAGCTGATGCTATTTTTTTGTTCATAACTATTTTTAAAACTTTTAAACTTTGAATTAAAGACATACTTATCCTCTGTAGAAACTTTGCCCAATTTATTTGAAAGTGTGATGCTTCCTGTTGCTTGGCTAAATGGAATATTTTAATTGGAAGAGCTATTTTCTAGTTGCCAGAAAAATATGTGACTTCAAAAAGCATACGGGTCAATCGGAACTTAACAGTGTCTGGGGTAGCTGCAGCGTACAAGGGAACAGATATTTAAACATCAGAGTTTAAAGAGCTATAAAAATGCACCTATAGGGCAGGTTTGAGATGAAGCTGTACGGACTTCGTCATTTATCAAAATAGCCTCACAGAGCTCCTGCAGATCGTAACATGTAGACAGGTAATGTAGTGCTGGTGGTGTACTGTACAGAAATCCTTCTCTGATTTCTAGGAATATACCTGTTTAACTTCTTTATTTAGGCAACTTTCTGGTAACAAGTTTGATTATGTAGTATAATTACAAAGCAAATTTTTCTTCTTTGTCCATGAATTAGTTTCTTAATATTTGAACAAAAATGTTTGCTGTAATGACTTCCCATTCTGGTTTCCAAAAATGTTAATGCTGAGTTCTGATGAGTAATAGATACATAAGCCACTGAACCAGCCATTTTAGATTCAGTGAGTATGAATGATAGCCTGGAAGTACAGCATACTGAAAACGTGGCAAAACCAGTTTTAAATTTATGAGGGAAGGGAAAAAAAATCCTATTTGATATCTTTGTGGCAGCTTCAGTGGAACAAAACTTCCTGCAAGTTTAGGCTTTTCATGTTAGCCATATAAAAGGAATTCAGAAGTGGATACTGGAATTGGTAGGTCCTGTATTAAGTGGGGTGGAAGTTGCTGTATTCTTTGTAAAACATTTAGCTCTTTATGTGGATTTTATTTATTTATGGCTGATCTTTTATGTGAATGGAACATTTCAGAAAAATGTCTTAGCAATCTCCAGGAGCTCTGAATACTTGAAGTTGTACAAGGAGTCAGATTGCAGTTATCTGCATTTTTTACATTTCAGTTTTAATGGAGCCATACAATCAGAGAGTTTCTGAGGCTGGCAGTCACTGCTGAGACTAGTCTAGACCAACGCTCCCGTTCAAAGTAGAGCAGGTTATTTATGGCTGTGCCCACTGGGGTTTTAATAACTCCAAGGCTGGATACTCTGCAACCTGTCTGGGTAATCTGTTCCAGTGTTTTACCACACTGATAATAAAAATTAATTTTCCTCCTTCAGTTTTCTTCTCTTAGCAAGGAGTTAATGGTGAATGTGATATAATTCATTTAGAAGAGGGGAGGGACAGAAATTAGGAGCACTGCTTATACAAACATGATATCAGCAGGACCTGCTGTTTGCTTGACAGAATTCAATATACTCTCTTAGGGAAGCCACTTATTTGTAACTGTATTAGCTACATGTTCAAAATTCTATTTTTCCATCCATAGTCATTGGCTTTTTTGGTGAGCTGTATAGACCTGTTTAATACTTTTTTTATACATGATTCGTGTTATGAAATGAAGAAGTTGCTGTAGGAAGCTAGTTTTCTTAAAACAACTGTGTCAGCTTCTTGGAAAGAAAAACTTGATATTTTGTCACTCATTTCACTGAATATTTGGATGCTTTTGTGTGGCATTTGGAGACCAAATTTTGTTACAATGCCTGTAAAGAGTTGTTTATTCAGGGTTGTTCCCATGTCAAGAATTTAACATTTTTTTTCCCCTCACAATGCTTATATTAGATGTTTCGCTCTGCCACCATTTTTCACATTGAGTTCTTTTTACAGGGTTTGAAAAATCAGGCCCGGGTTAAACTGAACATTGTTAGGTGTCCTCCAGTAACCACAGTCTTGATCAGGAGACCTGACCTCAGATACCAGTTGGGCTTCAGTGTGCAGAATGGGATTGTAAGTAGCTTCCACACACTCTAGTTAAGCTTCAATATACATGAAACTTCTTATCCATTTGTGGCTAAGTTTCAGTATTGGAAGAGGGAAGCTGCCACTTTCTCCTTTACAGGAGGAAAGACTTTCCACATGTGTTAAGTCTAAGATACAAAAGCTGAGTTAATCAGAGTTGGTGGGCTGATTTGGGGTTTTTTTTTTGCTGACTTCACATCTTTAGGGTCAGCCATTGGAACAGAAAACGTGATTGTGTTAGAGAAACAAAAATGTGTAGAAGCAGCTGTTTTCAATACGCGTTGTTCATGTCTCTCACCAAACCATTGCATGATCTCAAAAGAAAAAGACTGTCCTTGATCCTTTTTTGTGATAAGGCATCTGTATCCTGAACATTGTTTAACTGTGGTCTTTCATACCTTTTGTCATGATTTAACCCAAACTAGCAATATAACCATGACAGCCACTCGCTCACCCCTCTCCCAACCCCCCAAGTAGGGGAGAAAATCAAAAGGGAAGGGAGAAACCTGGACTGAGATGAACACAGTTTAATAAAACAACGAAATACTAATACACTACTAGTAAATATATATATATCTCTATATAAAAACTAGAAATAAAATATAAAATGGAAGATACTCAATGCAATTCCTCACAAACTTCGTCCAAACCAAGCTGCCAGTCCCAGGAAACAGGACCTGGTCCCAACAGTCAATCCTGAAGAGAGAAAAGAGGAAAAGGCAGAAAAGCCCAGAGGCTTCTGCAGAATGGCAGGATGACAAAAGGCCGAACTAACAAAAGCCCTGAACAGAACTCCCCCAAACAGGTCTGCAAGAGCAAAGAGAAGAACCAGAGAGAGAGCGGGCACAGAAGATTCCAACTCTCCTTAAATATGAAGCATGACGCTAATGGGATGGAATGCTCTCATTGATCAGTCTGGATGTCAGTCAAGCTCTGCCCCATCCATGCCCACTTCCTTGATGCCTCACACCTGTGGGCAGAGCGCGCAGAATGTCCTTGGCGCTCAGACCAGAGCAATTAAAAACATTAACTCAGTGTGGGGTGTTATCTCTTCTTCTCAAACTAAATCCAAATAATGAGTGTGCTAGCTATGAGAAAGAAAGGTTTCTAACTGCATGAAGAAAATTAACTAATTTTCAGTCAAACCAGCACACTCTTAAATTTCCAAACCACAGCACGTGGGACATACAACACAAACAGCCTTTTCTGACAGTTTGTTTTGCTCTTGGAAGAGAACATCCAGTAGTTATTTGTCACTAACAAATTTTAATTTCAATCAGTGATTGGTTACATTTTACAGTTTGTCACAAGCCTCTGTGTTTAAATGTTGAATTACAGTTTACAGGCAAAGCCTCTGTTCCTTATCCACGCCCTGATAAATTTGTCTTTTCCCTTCCAGATCTGTAGCCTTATGAGAGGAGGCATAGCAGAGCGAGGAGGTGTGCGTGTCGGCCATCGGATCATTGAAATTAATGGACAGAGTGTTGTGGCAACACCTCATGAGAAAATTGTTCACATTCTCTCAAATGCTGTGGGTGAGGTAAGAGTGGGCAATGTGTCTAGGCAATATAACATAACTCTTCGCTGTTACTAATAACAGCCAGTGGAATCCAGTAACAAGTGATGTCCCTGAAGAGACAATAATAGGACCAATACTCTCTAATATCTTCATCAATGACATAGCTAGCAGGATTGAATGCACTTTCAGCAAGTTTGCAGATGATACCATGCTGAGTGGTGCAGTTGATAGCTCAAGGAAAGGGGTGCCATTAGGGCAACCTTAACAGACTTGAAAAGAGAGCCTTATGAAGTTCAGCAAGGCCAAGTGCAAGGTCCTGCACCTGGATCAGGGCAGTAACTAGTATCAGTGCAGGCTGTGGGATAAAGGGATTGAGAGTAGCCCTGCAGAGAAGGCCTTGAGGGTACGAGTGGATGAAAAGCTGGACAAGAGTCAGCGATGTGTGCTTGCAACCTAGAAGGCCAGTCCTACCCTGGGCTGCATCAAAAGCAGTGGGGTCAGCTAGTTGAGGGAGGTGATTCTCCCCCTCTGCTCTTCTCTGATGAGACCCCGCCTGGAGTCCTGTGTCCAGTTCTGGAGCCCTCAGTACAGGAAAGATATGGACCTGTTGGAGAGGGGCCAGAGGAGGCCACAGAAATGATCAAGGTGCTGGAACAGCTCTGCTGTGAGGACAAACTGAGAGAGTTGGGGTTGTTCAGCCTGGAGAAGAGAAGTCCCTGGGGACACCTTAGTGCAACCTTTTGATACATAAAGTCGTCTTCTCAGAAAGATGGAGAGAGGCTTTTTAGCAGAGCCTGTAGTGACAGGACAAGGAGACAACAGTTTTAAACTGAAAGAAGGTAGATTGAGATTGGGCATAAAGAAGAAATCTTTTACAATGAGGGTGGTGAGTCACAGGGAAGTTGTGGCTGCCCCATACCTGGGTATGTTCAGAGTCAGGTAGGATGGGGCTTTGAGCAACCTGATTTGGTGAAAAGTGTCCCTACATGTGGCAGGGGGGTTGGACTAGATGATGTTCAAAGGTCTCTTCCAACACAAACTCTTCCATAATTCTGTGATTCTTCCACAGCCTGTTGGTATTCAAATCTACAAAGTGGAAGTGAGAGCAAGCCAGCACACTGTTCTTTTAGTATTTACCCATAGTTCTCCTATATTTTAGAAGAACCCTAATCTGAAAATAGGAAGTGTCCATGACTTTAGGTGATTCATTGATACTAAACATCCTGTTTCATAATATCACCACCTGGAGTACTTTAATAAGGGTATGAAAACTCCCTTCTGTCCTGTATGACCCTAGCTAGTTTCTTCACCAATGCTCTGTTGTAGGATGCGTGTTATGAACATAGATTAACTTGTCTTATTTCCTCTAGATTCATATGAAGACTATGCCAGCTGCCATGTACAGACTGTTGACTGCACAAGAGCAACCAGTTTACATCTAAAGCCGACAGCTCACCGTCACAATGTGCATGGAGGATGTTTTTCCTCATTAGTGCTTGTCTGTAGTGCTGTATTTCTGTGTCTACAGAGACATTTCTTTCTCTCTCTCCTTCACAGACACACACACACACATTCTCTCTCCCCCCCCCCACTCTCTTTTTCCTCTTCTCCCCACCATTTTCCTGTATTTTGGGAAGGGGCAAATATATTTATGGGAATATTTTGATTGCATCTTTTTACAAGTGAAACTTCATGCGGTTCCATATGCAAACCAGGAACTTAACAGCAGCATTTTTCACAGCAGGATTCACAAAGAATATTAGCTCTGCTTCATGCTGCATAATGTTTTATTGTTGTGGCTATAATTTGTCAAACTGAGTAAATTCCATGTTGCTGACTGAAAGATGTATTTACCAAAAAGATAAAAGTGTAGAGTGCAAAGTGTTCTCTTGGATATCCTGCATG